>NW_024039338.1:360000-898199 GCF_016077235.1 Cyprinodon tularosa
ACTTAACTCTCCAGCACAGAAGAGGGCAGTAGTGAGCAGAGACAGGGCAGAAAATTATCATTTAGAATACTAATCACTCATATGAGACTTCAGGTGTTATTGCTGAGGTACAGGGGTCAAAGCACTAACCTCACTCCACAGAAAAAGAAAAAGAAAACCCAGAAGAAACAAAGGTGATACTTATTCTCTGATTGATATGGAAGCCCAGAGCGGTCGTGTCCCTCCGATACCTTTTTACAGTGATTTTCTCAAGAAAACAAGTAAATTTTCTCATTATTCAAATACAACAAAAGCCATTTTCTTGTCATAATGAGATAATTGGTGTGAGTTAAAACTGATTACAACCTTCAATACCACAACAGCGGGAGAGGATTTATAAGTATAAGTCATGGCAGTCTATTTTTAATTCTGAAAATAATCCTGTGTTTAACTTTTAGGTAACGAGACGACGTTGTTGGTTTGATGATTGGCTTTCACTTCTGATTCATAAGCAGGCATGGATGGACTGGGAATCCAGGGCTGTTGGTCAGCATCGTTCATTTCTCATACAGGTTAATCATCTCGTTATCTCAAGAAATCAATAAATGTTTTCTTGCGATAACGAGATAATTATCTCGTTATCTTGAGAAAACAATTAATGGTTCAACCGTGATAATTATGTAGTTATGTCATTATCTCAAGAGGGCAAAGGAAAAAAAAAAGAGTTGAGTACAACCCCCCTCGGCGTCCGTAGTTTGATACCTCAGTTAGAAAAAGATTTGTTGTCATATTGTTACAGAATAATGGAGGTTCACAGGTTTCTAGTAAGATCTATAGATTGTGAAAATGCTGCAAAAGCTGCACTGCAAAAAACTATTTAGAAATACATAAAAAAAAAATGATTTGTCAATGGAGATTGTTTACTCTTAGAATTATTAGATAATATGCACTTTAAATAAGGTAGTTGTTTTTTTCTTATTCTAAATATAAATTGTCTTGTTCCATTTGCAAAGTATCTCAGATCAGTACAAGAAAAATGCACTTATTTTAAGGAAAAAAATTACTTATTTAGATTTTTAAACATTTGCAAATGATGCCGACAGTTTTTCTGCTAGCAAAAGAATTTTTTCTACTTCTAACATGACAGGTAAGAAAACAGACAGACTGGACATGTTTAAGGAAAACGCTTTGAAGAAAACAGCTTGTGGACAAGTTTTACTTCGTCCATTTGTTAACACCTTTGGCTTTGAACTCTGCCAGCAGTAAACATCTGGAGACAATCAGTGAGTTTATGGACTCTTAAAGCAGTCTGTTTATTTGCTTGTAAAGAGCAAACAGAATATTTACTCACCGGAGACGGTAAGACTGACTGCGCTCTGAGTCTCCTCCAGTCCATGTGTCACCTTGCAGATGTAAACCCCGGAGTCGCTCCTGCTGACCCCAGTGATCGTCAGTGAAGCATCCTGAACTGACTGGGGGTTTGTAGGCACTGACACTCTGTCCACAAACGTTGCTCCAAACTTTACCCTCCCTCCTTGGGCCACCAGTACCACCTGGTCTCCCAGTAGCGAATGCAGCTTTATCCACTGGATTCTGACCTCTTCGGAGCTGCTTTGAGAAACGGGCATCATAGAGAAGCTGCACCTCAACACCACCGTGCCGCCTAGAGAGCTATCCACATGCAGGGATCTTGGTATCATTGCTGTTGGTTGGGGAGAATCTGAATAAAAAATATAGTTTGGGGTGAGTGTTTTGCAATTCAAGCTGCATGCTAAAATCCTAAAACTTTTTGTTGATAGATGGTGTGTCCCTGATAGGGAAGGAAGAGATACAATTTCAGTGATTAAGACCTGAAAACTACACTTTCATTGCAATTCTCTGCTACTTAGAACATCCTATAATAGAATAGAATAGAATAAAATAGAATAGAATAGAATAGAATAGAATAGAATAGAATAGAATAGAACAGAATAGAACAGAATAGAATAGAATAGAATAGAATAGAATAGAATAGAATAGAATAGAATAGAATAGAATAGAATAGAATAGAATAGAATAGAATAGAGCTATGGGGAAAGTCAGGTGTATCAACGGTGAGCATCATCTTCAGAAGATTTTTAGTGTCTTCAGTCAGAGGCCTCTCCAGATCTGGTGCAAGACAGACCTCTACAGAAGATCCTTCCTGCCCACAGCTATCAACACCTAAAACACCTGTTTAAAAAATAACTAATGAGTTGCTGCAACATTTAATTTTCCTTTGGGATTAATAAATTATTCTTGAATCAAATTGAATTGAATTAATTATGGAAAAGGTCTACATCAGAAAAGCAAGTAACTGCACTTTTAGTTCAAATAAAATGTGTAACTGGTCGAAGTTTGTAAAAAATAACATTTTATAAGAACAGAGATGAGCTGAGATGGTTTAAAGTGTGACAGCTGCTGACTGAAAGGATCTACATTAACAGCCCCAGGATTCAGCCGTCTCTCTCTGAGACTGTAGGAGCTCCATGTGATTGGAGACATTGTCCAACAGTGATGAAGTGTTTTCCTTCTGTTTTCCACCATCTGCACAGAGCCCAGGGTCTATTTTAGGAGTGATTCTCTTTCCGATGAGCTTATTCATACTCATCCTCACAGCTGTAGATAAAGCCCCTGTCACATCTTGATGATTTAGATGTATGCCTGACATACAAAAACTGTGACAAAAATTCAATTGGATAAGTTATGGGTCAGTTTTGTATAAGTTATCAGCACATTGAAGCACGCTGGCACACATCAACATACAGCAACATGTGCCAGCGTTTGCTCATACATGGTGCATAAGGTTAGTTATTTGATCGTTGACATACGTTAATTGTAAATTACTCATAAGTCGTGGTGTCTAGATTATCCAAACTCTATGTGCATAACCAGGGAAATGATTTTTTTGAAGGTTTTTTTCTTTTTTTGGAATGACTAGGACCCGGATGAGGAAACTGTCAGTTCTCCTCCGGACTGCATCCCCATCACAGGGTGAGCCACATGGCCACAACCAACTGACCACCAACCAGCTGCGACTGCAAACCTTCTTTATTTCGTTTTTTCTTTCATTTTTTTTGGTGGGCGCTAAACAGCAGGCAGGTTAATTCTGCGATCACAGACATCTAATTATGCAGGCCAGGCGCCTCCAGACACATCGCTGCCCCCCTCAGGACACTGTTTGTGCATCATATAATGGGCGTTAGGCTGTTTTTGGACATAAGTCCTGGACTCGTTATAAATACTCTATCTATACGCCCAAAATTGGAAAACTATATAGAAAGTTCAGCATTTTAGGAACCGCTGCTCACGTTTGATTCACTTCAATTACTCTTCCTTCTGCTCCGCCAAGCAGCTGTATCCAAGACGACATAATTTCCAAATCAATATCATCAACGATTGGCTAAGCCGGAGAAGTGTTTTGTATGGGACACATTTTGTAGATGGTTGCAGGTGCAGCTACCTTAGAACCTTCTCTAAATACACTTTAAAGGAAAAGTCCGGTCATTTTTGGCAGATGGCCGCTCACACTGAGCCGGGTTCTTCTGGAGGTTACTGCCTGTTGAAAGGGAGTTTTTCCTCTCCACTGTTGCTACAAGCATGCTTAGTGTGAGGGATTGCTGAAGAGTCAATGAGTCAATGCAATCAGCTGGTTTTCCTTAGATAGAAAACTTTTAATTAATGTGACTGTTTGATCTGGTTGAACTGTAAAATGCCTTGAAATGACATGTGCTGTGAATTGCAATATAGAAATAAACTGAATGGAAAATCACTCAAGTTAGACTGTATGAACTAATGAACTGTAAAGTTGAGATGATGTGTTTTTAATTTGCGCTATATAAATAAACTGAATTTAATTGAAATGATCAGCCACTATTTAAGTTCCCTTTTGTCTTATTAAGGAAGGTCAATTTGTTTGAGTTAGTTTTATTCTATTACAGACATTTTGAGTAGTTTTGGTTCCTTTGACGTCTTTTCTGGATCCATTTTTGTATTTGTTACATTTTATATTTTTTGGGTTAAATAAAAGAACCCTCTTTTTGGACATAAACGTGTGCAAGACTGCCATCACAGAGAAACTAAGGTTTGAAGTACTATTCTGATGAAAGGTGAAATACCTTAAGTAGTTATTTAATACTTTTACCAAGTTAGTGTAAATCCAAGTTTCTTGCCTAGTTTTAAGAGCAGTTAAGCCCTGATCACTTCACTTTAATCTGTTCAACATTGTCAAGAATTATAAATGGCTAAAACTGCCAGAAGCCGCAAAACTAAACTGAAACACATATTTTTGATTCGTGGTCTAAATGAATCATCCCTTTCAGTAATTATGGTACATTTCTAGCTTTGTTTTGGTGGAAACAAAACTATTTCATTTGTGGAAACATTACACCTGAAAGTGTCTTTAAGCAAAGAAAGGCTGAGCTGGACTCTACAGCAACACGCCTGCTGGATAACATGGAGGACGGATTTCATTTCTATCAATAAAACAAATTTAACTCAAACACTGTTTAACGTTTTGCCTGGCCGACATGTTAATCTGTTTTATTTTGTCTCGCTGCGTTCAGGTCATGTTAAGATTAAATCATTTATTTCTGGATTTTACTCACCTGCCAGAGGATGAGTGTAGCAGAGGCACACAAGACAGAGCAGGTGTGTGAGGATGTGTCCAATCATCTCCATCCAATCTGTAAGAAAGCACTGAAAGTCAGCAAACAGAGCATCATTAGTTTATGACGTATTTCTAACCTTATTTCATAATTTCACAGCATTTCTTGTTGGTTGTTGAGAAATAAACCGAATTGAATACAAACTCATGAAAGTATTGATGATATTCCTTTTAAACATATCTGTAGGCTAAATTATTTTACATTATTTTATTTCATTGTTGAGTTTATTCCAGATTATTAATACAAAACAAACAGAAAGGCAGAAATTATTTGTATTGTTTAGTTTTTTCAAAAAGGTTATTTTAATTGTTTTAAAAATGGTTTTGCTTTTATTTTGCTTCTGTTTTATAATCTAATTTATGTAAAACTTTAAATTGTCCATTTACTGAATTGTGTTATACAAATAAAATTGCCTTGCCTAAAAATATGAAACAAAAACAAATGTCAAATGAGGTTAAAAAAATAAAATAATCCTTCCTGACAGAGCTTAGTCGCTACTGTACGGAAGAGGATTAGGGCCACTGAAAAAAAAAAAAAAGTAAACTGATTTTTAAATTTTATTTCAGTTTAACATGGGAAAAAAGTCACAATTCTGAGATTAAAGTCATAATTCTGACTGAATTCTGACAATAAAAAAGTCAGAATTCTGAGAAAAAAAGTCAGAATTCTGAGAAAAAAAGTCAGAATTCTGAGATCAAAGTCAGAATTCTGAGAAAAAAGTCAGAATTCTGACTTTAATCTCAGAATTCTGAGAAAAAAAAGTCAGAATTCTGAGAAAAAAAGTCAGGATTCTGAGATTAAAGTAAGAATTCTGACATTAAAGTCAGAATTCAGACTTTTTTCCCATACTATACTGAAATACAATAAAAAAAATCAGTTAACTTTTTTTTTTTTTCAGTGGCCCTAATCCTCTTCCGTACTACTGTCTCAGTAATGTTGATGTATTTGTTTATTTCTCCGCAGCAGCAAAACTGGAGGATTTTATTTTAGCTTACATTTTTGAAAATGTGTATTTTAGTTTTCTATTCCTATTTTACCAGCATTTTTTAATGCTATTAGAACAATATTCTAATATTTTTGCATTATATTTTATGAAATTGTTACATATAATAATAATATTGATACATTGATGCTGATTTTTGCACATGTCTGGTGTTGCTCCTATTTTCCATAAATCAGTTACTGTTAAAATGTCTACAGCTGCTACTGGTTTTTATTCTCCAGATACAGAATATTTATATTGTAAAAACACTGTATAGTATAATACTGTATTTGTTTTAATTTTCCTCTCTGTTCCTCTCTCTACTATAACCTTCTGCTGCTGTAAACACCACTATTTCACCATTGTGGAACAAAAAAGGGATTTTTTCATTATGTTCTATTCTATTCTATTAATCATCTGGGAGAGGCCCGGCCAGAGTTCAGACTTCAGCCTGATTTAAACTAAAGATTAGACTGAAGGAAAGAAGCTCTTCTAACCTCAAAGAATTGCTGCCATTATGAAAAGGGTTTGACTTCCAGAACACAGTAAAGTTTGTCACATTTGTCAAGCAGAAAAAGGCTTGTTTTGTCACATAACTTTTTAATAATAAAATGTGAAAAAAATAGAAATCAAATGTTCATTTCAAAATGAAATCTCTCTCGAATTGCAGCCTCTACCACATGCTGCTAGCTGCTCCCCCTTTACCTTTCATGGCGCATACGGTAAGAACACTATCCAGGGTAGGAACAGGATATCCAGGAAACCTTCAGCCTTACGGGCGTCATTATGCAACAGAAACTCATATGAATGACGCTGGTCCAATTGGGACTACAGCCTTCAGAAAAAGAATTCAACATGCTGTCAAAACATCTTCAGAGTGAATCTATGGGCTGACGGGGATATTTTTGGCTTCCAGGAATTGTACAAAGATATTTGTAACCTGGGATTTTTTGTTATCTTGCTAAAATGTGAGGATGTGGTTGTGGATAAATAGTTAAATAAATGAATCTCATAATGAATTCAAAACGCCATTAATAAAATGCACCAGCTTTAAAGTTAGAGGTGTCAAGTAACAAAATATAAATACTTTGTTACCTTGAGTAAATATTTTGTTTATCTATACTGTAGTTGGGTTAGTTGGGACAAATTTTTACTTCTTTCCTTACATTTTAAAATTAGACTTGTTAGGTTCGTTTAATTAAAGCTAATTTTCTTTATGGCTTGTTGGTATTTTAAAAAACAAAACATAAAAAAACATGTTTCTTCTAGACAATACATTTCTTTTTGGTTGGACTCAGTAATGCACCACTGTTTTTCACCAGATACCAGAATAAATAGTTGCAAATAGTAAATAGTCAAGATGATGTAAAGTTAAATTTCACACTGTTAGCATTAGTTATAAAAGTAACAAAATTAAAGTATAAGAAAATTATCATCCAGAATTGTGGAAAAATTTTCCTTTAATAAGGTAGTGCAGTAAAGCTTCTGTCCTTATTATTATTATTATTTTTTGCATTACTTTTACTTTTATACTTTTAAAATGGTACTTTTACTTTTTTCACTTTCACTTCTACTTAAGTAATAAGCATTGATACTTCAGACACATTTGATACCATCAAATTTACTCTATAGGACGCAGCGTTGACATAAGCAAATATCTCCCCCACATAAGAGCCTACATACTGCCTGTGACAGCAAAAACTGGCACAGATCGGGAGGAGAGCACCTCTCCACTCCTGTCGCTACTGAATTTGAGCATTTGTCAACTCAAGTTGGTTAGGAAGGTGAACCTAAGTCAGTTCAAGACCTTTATGAGGACAAAGAGCAAAAAGAACAGCTTTCCTTAGATCATTTCTGACAATTCTGAAAACAAACAAACAAACAAAAAATTATGGACATGCAACCCACTTGTTGCACTGGCTGTCCAGGTGATCTGTGAAGATAGTAAATATGGACCTTCTGGGTTGGTGTGGTTACACATCATATGTGCTGGATCTCCTTGGTTAACTTAACCAAGTCCTGACATACTGCGGGCAGCAAGTGAGGTAACCCAGTAACCACCGGGCCAGATGTTGGTCCATTCCTGGCCAGATGTTGGTCCATTCCTGGCCAGATGTTGGTCCATTCCTGGCCAGATGCTGGTCCATTCCTGGCCAACTAGTTTCTCAGCTGGATGGTTTCAATTTACCAGAGAAACCAAAGATCGTCTCTACACTTTGAGGCTTCATTAGGATAGTAAGAGCTTTGTGCAGAAGGTAGAAGACACCCTGGTTGCTGTCTCTGTCCTAAGGAACACCTGCACCATCCACCTCACAGCTCTGAGGTCGTTGCTTATATTGCCAAACGGGGCATGCACACAAACAGATTTAAACGAATGAGTGCACAATATGGAGAAATGGGTTTTTTGTGCAATTATAAAAAGATTTTTTTTTCTTTCAAAAACTCAGAAAACAATTTTTAAATGTACAAAACGTCATTAAAGTTATATTTTCATCTTTCTCTCAATGGTTGCTTCGTACTCCACATCCACAGATCAAGGTACAGATCCTGACATGTTACCAATGATATTAAAGACAGAATAGCAGCAAAAACTGCATGGATGTGATTTTTTGATAAATCAAACTGTGTTTTCTCTAAAAATCAGACAGAAGGAGTCGGTTTATGCTACTTCTGACACACTGATCAATAGAAATAGGTACTACAGCTTATCATTTATTCTAAAAGTGGGTGAAGAACATGTTTTTTTTGCATAATGCTCATATAGACATAGAAAGATTTATTTTGGTCATTTTGTATACACGAATGTAAACAAAAAGAAATATATATATATATATATATATATATATATATATATATATATATATATATATATATATATATATATATATATATATATATATATATATATATATATATATATATATATATATATATATATAATATAAACTAGATGTTAAGAAAAATGTATTATCCAATGAGTACAACCAAATCAAATGAAGACTAATCTGAAGGCAGTTCCTTTAAGATTTCCATTTTTAATTACAGTCTTTACAACTTTATAGGAAATGTATTAACATCATGATAAATAAATAACTGAAATAAACAGTATTGGAACTGATACGGATAACGACAGAAAGAGTCTTTGAGGTTTTTTCTTTTTTTTACAGAAAAGTGATAACAGCACTCCCATCAGCAGCTCTTGGCCAGCCTAGTCATTATGTTTATAAAGAGATCGGTTGATAAAGCTGCCAGTGAATTTAAATGCCATAATTGTTCCTCAGTGTCCGTTTTCCTAATGTGTTGCTTATCTAGAGGCTTAATCATGGCAGCATGGGAACAAATTACAACCAGCACAAAAATCATTCAGGTTAAAATTACCTTAGAAAAAATCCTTTAAAAAAAATGTATCCAGCATTGAAACACATTGCATACATGACAGTGTCTAAGACATGTATTAATTTTACAGAATTGTTGTACCTTACCTTATTGTTCAACAAGTCAGAGGGCTTTATCATGTAAAACTTTTGGAAATGAAACTTCCTGCAGCTCCCCTCTTATAGACGTCCTTCTCCACCACTCTGCACTGGTTGCAAGTTCAGATTGACTTTGCACCCTCTAATATCTAACTGGAGGTAGAGGAGGAGCCCACTGGACCAGCGATGCAACTCAGCTTAGACAGGGAGGAAAAAAAGGAGGAGGCAAAATTTGGGGGAAGTGAAAGTGGGGAAACCCAGAGTGGGAGAGATTAGTAGTGGTGAGTCACAGGAGAAAAAAAAAGTTAAAGACTAAAAAAAACAGACACATTAAAAGGTGGGGTCTGTATGTTTTACAAAAAATCAAGGACACCAAAAAAAAAAAAAAAATAGAAAACACATTTCAGTAAATAATATCCTCAAAACTGATCACTTACTATTTCTGCTTCCCTTCGCAGCAGAAAATAGCACCTTAACTTCTTTATAGGTATATTTTATACACACACATACATACATATATATATATATATATATATATATATATATATATATATATATATATATATATATATATATATATATATATATATATATATATATATATATATATATATTTTAGAAACCCTCAGAGTTCCCACTCCCCAGACACCTCGGCTCTGCTAGGCGAAGACATAGTCCCTCCATCATGTCCTGGGCCTTCTCCCAGCAGGATATACCTGGAACAGCTCCTGAGGGAGGCGCCTAGGGGGCATCTGAAAAAGATGTCCAACCTGAATCCTCTCGATTTGGAGGAGAAACAGCTCTACTCTGAGCCTCCTCTTGATGACCAAGCTCTTCAGCCTCTCTCTAAGGGAGAGCCCAGCCACCCTGCAGAGAAAGCTCATTTCAGCAGCATGTATCCAGATCTCATTCTTTCAGTCCAGATCCGGATTTCATGACCATAGGTGAGGGTAGAAACAGACCGACCGGTAAATCAAGAGCTCTGCCTTTTCACTCAGCTACCTCTTCACCATGAGAGACCAGTGCAGCATCTGCATCATAGAAGCAGCCGCACCAATCCCTCTATCTTTATCAGCAAAATATGTCCATCACTCTCCCGCTTCATTTCTGGAGCCCAATACACTTGAACTCCTCCTCTTGAGCCAGGAACGAACCCCAAATGCCTTCTACAAGTCTGCAAAACATATGTGGGCAAACTCCCAAGAAACAAGAACCCTGTAGCGTATAGAGTTGGTTCACTGTTCCACGGCCAGGCTGAATACCTTAGACTTATACAGACTTTATTGTCATTTTGTACACACCGAGTGTAAAAAAACAAAGAAATTTCGTTCAGTACAGCTCTCTTCCTGAAGTCGGCGATGATCTAGTTCGTCTTCTCCCCATTCAGGATCAGGTTGTTGTCTCTGCACCAGCCCACCTGTAGCTCCTCTCTGTAGTCCAGGTCGTTGTCGTCTCTGATGAGGCCAGGCACCGTGGTATCATCTGTGAGCTTCACCATGTGATTGGTGGTGAACCTGGGGACGCAGTCGTGTGTCATCAGGGTGAATAGCAGGGGGCTCAGGACGCAGCCCTGAGGGGAGGGGCTTAGACTGATGACATCAGAGGTGTTTTGTCCGACCCGGACTGACTGAGGTCTGTTGGTGAGGAAGTCTAGCAGCCAATAGCAGAGGGGTGTATTGAAGCCCAGCTGTTCCAGTTTGCCCATCAGCTGCTGTGGGATGATGATGTTGAAAGCTGAACTGAAGTCCAGGAACAGCATGGGTGTTCTTCTCCTCCAGGTTAGCTAGGATCAGGTGAAGAGCAGAGAAGATGGCGTCCTCAGTGGAGCGGTTCCTTCGGTAGGCGAACTGTAACAGGTTGAATATTGGAGGGAGACTGGAGACGAAATGTTCTTTAACCAGCCTTTAGCAGCACTTCATCATGATGGGAGTCAGAGCGACAGGCCGCTAATCATTGAGTGAGGTGACCTGAGGCTTCTTTAGGACTGGAATAATGCTGGCACACATGAAACATGCTGGCAATACAGATCGGTCCAGCTAGGTGTTAAAATTGTCTGTGAGGACACCAGCCAGCTGATCTGCACACTCCTTATATACCTGCCCAGGTATGTTATCAGGCCCTGGGGCCTTCCTTGGACTCTCCTCAGAGTTTTCCTCTCTTCAGCTACGTCCAGGTTTAGTGCCTCCTCCCCCTGGTGTGGAACAGGTTTCACTGCCGGAGGCTGTTTAGTGCCTCAAACCTTCCAAAGAAGCTGTTCAGTTCATTTAGGAAGTCAGTGTTTGCTGCATCTACCGGGGGGGGAGGGTGTGTTGTAGTCCATGTACCACACCGTCTAAACTATATATCAGAAATATATATATCCATATTAAAACTCCTTTCTGCATTCAGCCATCCACATCTACTACAACTTGTTGAAGAAAGGCAGAAGAGTTTCTTTAACTTTTAATTATCCTTTGGGATTAAAAATGTATTTTTGAATTGATTATAAAAATCTCAGTGCTCTAAACACCAAAAAGTTCTTTATAAACCTCTTTTGACTCTGACCTGGGTTATGAATAAGTTCAGTCTCTGTTTCTGGTGTCCAAGGAGTTATAGCCTGGTTCAGTAGAACATTTAAAGTTTTCGTTCCACTGTCCAAAAAGTCCTCAGTCAAGGTCAGCATTAGTGAAGCAATGCTTCCACCCTGCATAAGCATCGGGCAGTTTGGCAGAATCCTTTTTATGCAGACCAATAGTGTTTCTCCATGGCCGCCTCTGTAATCTCTCGGGCAGTGACACACTGTTTCTCACTGTAGCTCCCTGCTGCCTCAGGGGCTCCATGAGCCAAACGGGCTTCACAGGACTCAAGCTTGACAGCAACCCTACTGCTGGTGTCCAGGGTTGCTGCCGTCATCTAAAGAGAACATTTTCCACTCAGACACTACGTCCTCAGTCTCACCTGGAACCTGAAAGAACCTCACCCAGTATTGATTGTTGATTACATCCATGACCAAGGGATACTTCAGACATTTTTAGGAGACCATCACGACTCAATACTTCACCTGTTGAATCTGTACAACAACCACTCTGGATTAGAAAGAAATCCACCTTTTCTCTAGGAGCTGGATTCCAGAAACCAGTCTGTACTTCTACAACAATAATCTCCAACTAACCCCAACCCCAGGCCTGGCTGCAGGGTGAGGCCATGGCTCTGCCACACCAGGCAACTTCACTTGACTCAATTTTTTGGTCATCATGAGAGCTTTTCGAACCACCCTAAAATAAAGATGTAATTAACAACCAAACAAAACTTATCAAGATGCAAGCACACATTATATATACTGTACCTCAGAGATAATTAGGTAATAATTAGGCCCTGGTGTAAATGTAATTTGATACTTTTGCTCAGAAGGAGAAGGAGGGGCCAAAGAACACAACAGCTCTTACAGCTGATGAGAGTGTCGGGAGGGAGGAGAGTGACCCATTATCACCACAGATGGAGTCCATGGTGGGGAGTGTGGGTTATTACCACATAACTTGCAAAAACATGAGTAGGTTGAAGTCAATCAAAACTTGCGAAGCTTTCATTCAATAGATACAGCCAAAATTCAGTAGGTGCATTCAATGGTTGGGTCCTCTATGTGTAGCAAGGCAATTTGAAGTGCTGTAAATGACGATTGCATAGCATACGGTAATACATTTTAAGAGATCCATCCATCTATTTTCTTTTGCTTTATCCAGGGCCGGGTTGTGGAGGCAGCAGTCTAAAGCTGGGCATACACTGTGCCATATTTTCAGTCGTTCCACCCAGCCACAGCTCACACTGTACAATGAAACCGCAGGGTTTAAAAGCTAACAGCTCTATGCAGCTCGATGCTCTGATGCGATCTTATAACGGCTGACTGAATTTCAAACATGTTTGATTTTCTCCTGACCTTACGATTCCTGATCGGGAGGTGGTCGTGAGAGGCTGATCGCCCCTCGTTACCCCGTGTACACTACACGACGCACTATCCATCTAAAGGTCGGCCCCGTTGAAAAATTCTTTCATGACTGCAGAATCGGCCCAAAAAGGGCAAAAAAAATTGCACAGTGGCTTAAGCAGGGATGCTCAGGCTTCCTGATCCGCACACACACTTCCTCCAGCCGCTCTGCGGGGGACCGTGAGGAGACACCAGCCAGCTCAGAGACATAGAAACAGCTCTGGGGAAATTCGCTAATGATATTGTCATGGCCTCAGATAATGGACTTGTATCTGTACTTTTCCTATTAGATCTGCATTTGACGCTGTTGATCATAGCATCCTTTTAGAAAGACTTGAATATTTTGTAGAAGTTAAAGGAAAAGTGCTAGACTGGTATAAATAGTATCTATCTGATCAATTTCAGTTTGTTCATGTCATTGATAAATCTTTCTCATGTTCAGGGTTACCTGTGGAGTAACACAGGGATCAGTGCTAGGATCATTTCTCTTTACAATTTATATACTCCCAATTGGTAGAATTATTAGACAGCATGGGATTAATTTCCACTGTTATGCTGATGATACCCAGCTATATCTGTCTATAAATCCAGATGAAGCTAACCCATTACATAGATTACAGGCATGTCTGAAGACATGAAAACCTGGATGACTCTTAACTTTCTGCTTCTGAATGCAGACAAAACAGAAGTTATAGTCTTTGAAAAAGAGGCTGATTAGCCAGTCACTTCATTTGGATGGGATTAAACTGATTTCAGATAATAAAGTAAAAAATCTTGGTGTTATTTTTTATCAGGACCTGTCATTTAAATCCCATATCAAAGAGGTTTCTAGAATTTCCTTCTTTCATCTGAGGAATATTGCAAAAATTAGAAATCTCCTGTCCAGGGGTGATGCTGAGAAACTAGTCCATGCATTTGTTACTTCAAGGCTGGACTATTGTAATTCTTTACTATTAAAAGCCTTCAGCTGATCCAAAATGCTGCAGCCAGAGTTCTGATGAAAATGAAAAAGAGAGATCATATCTCTCCAATACTAGCTCATTTTCATTGGCTTCCTGGTAAATCTATAATAGAATTTTAAATCCTCCTTCTCACATATAAAGCCTTAAATGGCCAAGCTCCATCTGATATCAGAGATCTGATTGTTTCTTATGTTCCCAACAGAGCACTTCGCTCTCAATCTGCAGGTTTACTAGTGGTTCCTAGAATTTCTAAAAGTAGAATGGGAGGCAGATCTTTTAGTTATCAGGCTCCTCTCCTGTGGAACCAACTACCAGTTTTAGTCTGTGAGGCAGACACCCTGTCTACTTTTAAGGCTAGGCTTAAAACTTTCCTTTTTGATAAAGCTTCTAGTTAGAGTGGCTCAGGTTATCCTGAGCTATATCTATAGTTATGCTGCTATAGGCTTAGACTGCTGGAGGACATAGGGACCCCTCTTTCCCATCCCTCACACTCTGCTGCAAACTGCCCCAGTGCACGCCGAAGATCCTGGTTTGATGAGGCCAACAGGAAAACATCATCTTCAAACAGCAGAGTTGATACCCTGAGGTTCCCAAACCGGACACCCTCCGGTCCGCTGCTGCACTTAGAAATTCTGTCCATTAATGTAATGAACAGAACCAGTGACAAAGGGCAGCCCTGGCAGAGACCAACATGTACTTGGAACAGGTCTGACTTACTGCAATGTGAACCAAGCTCTTGCCGTGGACATACAGAGAACGGACAGCCCTTAACGGAGGGCCCCAGACCCCATACTCCAGGAGGACCCCCCACAGGACACCAGGAGCGACACAGTCGTACATTTTCTCCAGATACACAAAACACATGTGGTCTGATTGAGCGAACTCCCACCAACCCTCAAGCACCATATGAAGGGTATAGAGCTGGGCAGAGATGGCAAAAGTATTCACTTTCCGTACTTGAGTAAAAGTACAGATACTTGTGTTAAAAAATACTCTGGTAAAAGTGGAAGTACTGATTAAACTTCTTAACTCAAGTAAAAGTAATAAAGTACAGGCTTGTAAATTTACTTAAAGTATAAAAGTAAAAGTAGAAACCACTTTTTTCTTGCTGTTGCCTACATTTTAAATGGATGTCTGCCAATAGGACTAGATCTCTGTTGTGTTCATTTTCAATTATCTCGTCGTCCATGCTACTATGCTAACGCCACCGCCACCAAGCTGCAATGATTTGCTGCCAAATGAATACCGCCAAATCTGTCGATTCATCTTGTAGTGGTGCGTCAAATGCAACGTAGATTCCCATCCAATTAGATTGAATTTGGTATTGATGAGGTGAAAAATAATAACGGTAACTCCATTGAAATGATTCAAAACTAAAGTAACGAGCCAATTTTTTAAAATGTAAGGAGTAGAAAGTACAGATATTTGTGTAAAAATGTAAGGAGTAGAAGTAAAAAGTCGCCACAAAATTAAGTAGTAAAGTAAAGTAAAAATATCAGAAAAAACTACTTGAGTACAGTAACGAAGTATTTGTACTTCGTTACTTCCCATCTCTGGAGCTGGGCCAGTGTGCTGCGACCAGGACGAAAACCGCATTGTTCCCCCTGGATCTGAGGTCCGACCATCAGCCAGATCCTCCTCTCCAGCACCCTGGAGTAAACCTTACCGGGGAGGCTGAAGTGTGTCCCTATGTAATTCGAGCACACACTGCAGGAAATTATTGAAGGAAAAGCACTGTACTTTTCAATGAAGATAACTTTAAACTAGTCTTAACTGTAAAGAAATACACTCTATACATTCTCTATACATATAATGTGGTAAATGACCATTCTAGCTGCAAATGTCTGGTTTTTGGTGCAACATCTATATAGGTGTATAGAGGCCCATTTCCAGCAACTATCACTCCAGTGTTCTAATGGTACAATGTGTTTGCTCATTGGCTCAGAAGGCTAATTGATGATTAGAAAACCCTTGTGCAATCATGTTCACACATCTGAAAACAGTTTAGCTCGTTACAGAAGCTACAAAACTGACCTTCCTTTGAGCAGATTGAGTTTCTGGAGCGTCACATTTGTGGGGTCAATTAAACACTCAAAATGGCCAGAAAAAGAGAACTTTCAGGTGAAACTCCACAGTCTGTTCTTGTTCTTAGAAAGCACAGCACAAACAGGCTACTGCAGGCACTATTTAGTGAAGATGCCAGTTGGGGAACTGTGAGGCGTCTGTTTCTCAAACTAGAGACTCTAATGTACTTATCTTCTTGCTCAGTTGTGCAATGCGGCCTCCCACTTCTTTTTCTACTCTGGTTAGAGCCTGTTTGTGCTGTCCTCTGAAGGGACTAGAACACACCGTTGTAGGAAATCTTCAATTTCTTAGCAATTTCTCGCATGGAATAGCCTTCATTTCTAAGAACTAGAATAGACTGTTGAGTTTTAGATGAAAGTTCTCTTTTTCTGGCCATTTTGAGCGTTTAATTGACCCCACAAATGTGATGCTCCAGAAACTCAATCTGCTCAAAGGAAGGTCAGTTTTGTAGCTTCTGTAACGAGCTAAACTGTTTTCAGATGTGTGAACATGATTGCACAAGGGTTTTCTAATCATCAATTAGCCTTCTGAGCCAATAAGCAAACACATTGTACCATTAGAACACTGGAGTGATAGTTGCTGGAAATGGGCCTCTATAAACCTATGTAGATATTGCACCAAAAACCAGACATTTGCAGCTAGAATAGTCATTTACCACATTAGCAATGTATAGAGTGTATTTCTTTAAAGTTAAGACTAGTTTAAAGTTATCCTCATTGAAAAGTACAGTGATTTTTCTTCAAAAATAAGGACATTTCAATGTGACCCCAAACATTTGAATGTTTTATTTTTTAACTGATTGACAGCTGTTAATGTATAGATAAGGAGCGGAGCACAGCCATTCTAAAAAAGATGAGGAAGTTATCAGAACTGGTCTCAGCTGCCCTGTGTTATGGTGAGTGTGTTAATCAGTTAATTTGATTTAAATTGGCTGATCATTGTGATAAATGTTTGGTTCATGCCCAGGTTAATAAAAAAAAAGGGGGCTTTTGATGTGTTTTACTTGTTTTACTATAGATGAGGACCGGAAATGTAACATAAACCAAGTTAATTTCAATATGACCCCAAACTTTTGAACAGTAGTGCATGTATATATATATATATATTTATATTAATGAATAAAACAAGCACCATGTAGCTCCTGAACAAGAATTTTGATGAGCAAGTTTCCTGTAACGTTCAGGAAATGATCAGTCAGACTTCTGCATCTGTTGTGAGGATGTTGTTTCACTATTCATGAGCAAGGTAAAAAATTCAGAATCAATATTTTATTTCATTAAATTATCATTTAATTAACTTATTTTTGTTTAGGGAATGTAAAGTATAATTATATACAGATGGAAAACATTCATGTTCTTCTTTAAGTTACAGAAATTTCACAAATATTTGATCAAATTCTTGTTAGTGATTAAACTGAAATAGAATGTAATTAATATAATCAATTATTCAAAAATGAGGGTAAAAAAAATGCCCAGAAAGCAGACATTTGTCACTGTTTATGTACTCTGTTCACAAACTGATAATCAGTATCAGCATGACAGTGTATAAAAGCACAGTGCTCATAGAGTAGTACACATTTTAAAATTATATTTTGTATATTTTCTTTATTCAACATTCCAATTTACAGTAAATCTAGACAACTCAGAGCTTCAGTACATTTTTAGTAGTAAAATATATCAAAGACCCCACTGTGGCTGCAGGTCAAATAACAGGTTAAATATCGACATAATTTCTTCAGGTTGATTTCAAAACAAGTCAATTTTAACAGGAGTAACCGATGCAGTTATGGAACAGAGTCAGATATCCTCAAACAGGTCTTCAGCTGCAGACATTTCTGTTGAAGCTCCTTTTTTCGCATCTATACGGTGGTGGGGAACCTGCAGTTGACTGGATGCTGCAGAAGACTCTTTCCTGGAATATACAAACACACAGAAAATTAAGGTGTATTCTAACATTTGTTTGGCATACTAACGCAAAGCACTGGTGTTGTTGGTCTACAGACCATCTAGAGCAGATTTCAAAGTGAGTTGAGAGTATGTTACCATCACTTTTTACAGGTTTTAAAATTGTCAGGGGGAGAAAGTCAAATCGCCTCAGACATTGGAGAATCTGGGGTCAACTAACAGGCAGGGGAGCCAACAATTCTTCCCTTTATAAATCTGCCTGCTTTTCTCACCTTCTTGAATCTAAAAATCAACCTGAGGGCTGAAGAGAATCCATCACAAACTTTATGCCATTTTTTTTTTGCTCCAACAATAAAAAGCTGAACATGAGAAGCTAAGTGCAGCGTGAGAGAGCAGAAGAGGGGCTAGTTCTCTTGTTTAAATCATTACCAACTGCATTTTAAGGCCTCCTGGAACCAGTTAGGAGCAAACAAGAGAAGCGTTTCAGCGAAGTCTTTGTACGCGGGGGGTATGACGAGTGTATTTATTTTTTTCCCCCCCAAGGGATGAGATAGAATTGGGGTAGCGAGTATGCAGGAGCCCCCATAGAGAGCTGATCTGAGGAAAAGTAGAAGCTGCAGTATGTACCATGATAATGAGTTTGGCAGTCAAGAAGCTAAAAAAGGAGCTTCAACATAGACTTTACATCTACCCTTTCTATCAAAAGAAAGAAACAAAGGCAGTTATTGTTAATGTACAAGTTTTTGCCTAAATATCAAATTTATCAGTTTAGTACTTTTTGGCACAGTGTGCTGTTAGACTTTTTTCCCCCCTTTCTTCCATTCTCTCTACTATATCACCATATATAGTCATAAATTCCACCAATCAATAGTAATAAGGTAGATATACAAGTATTTTTATTTTTTTACAGAGATGATTAAAAAGGACAAGCAGAACGGATTGCAAATGTTTTTTGATGCTAGGATTGTTTTTCACCTTTCCTGGTCCCAATCTTAACCCACTGAGAGCCTGATCTTCAAAGTTTCCATATAAGCAGTGCTAAATTGTTTGTAAAAGAAAAAAAAGGCTGCATGTACAATTAGTGGGCGTGTCCTGGGTGATCTACATAGATAAGACATGGATAATGGATAACAGGTGCAAAAGCGATTCCCACTGCTCTATTTGCATGTGCCAGCATTAGATTAAGAGCAGGATGGACATAAAAGAAAAATGAGATAACAAGCTATAGAGCTGGAGGTAATAAGGGTAATAATAAAAATAACAATAATAACAATTAGCACAATTTATAATGCACTTAAAATGTATAACCTTAAAGTAAAAACATCTCAAAACATGAAAACAATAGTAGTTGAAGGTTTAAATATCGATAATCAAAACTGGAAAAAGTGAGCTTTTCACAAACATTAGTAAAGGAAATTACAGTCAAGATTTACAGGGAAACGAAGGTTTTCTATAGTCTGGCAGCCTTCAATACTCATCGTTTATATAACTGTAAGTTCAGTTTTAATGTTTTTTTCATGTTGTTTTAAATGTATTAAGATTGTATTCCTCATACAGAATTATTCCTTCCATATTCAATATTTGATTAATTAAAACCATTCTACTGTTACTATTGGTGACAACCAGAAAACAAAACAAAACAAAAAAAATAACAAAAAAAAATGTTATATATATATATATATATATATATATATATATATATAGATATAGATATAGATATAGATATAGATATATATATATATATAACAATATATATAGATATATATATACATATAACATTTTTTGTTATTTTTTTTTGTTATATATATATATATATATATATATATATATATTCACATCTGCACAGACTCATTATTGTCTGTTGTTGGATCTAAATGCTACAATGATTGCTGACATATTTGTACTTCACTTTGAAAATGTGCTAAATATAGATGTAAAAATTTGATCTGTTTCAGGTTAAAAAAATTAAAATTACATTTGAATATCATACTTCAATCTCTTTGCATGTCCTATAGTTCAACATATGTTTTGCATATTCATGAAGTCAAAATACTATTTTGCTCCTGACACAGATGCAGCTCTGGCTGTGGCTGGTTAGTAGATCTGCTTTGATAATGCCATCAAGTTTTATTTTTTACACTAACCAGGTCCCCTTATGAGCCGCCACTATGTTTAGCAAATCCTCAGCAGTGAAAAACGTATTGTTCTAGCCTGTCACTGGGGTTAAGAGAGTATAAAATAAGTGCTGAGGTAAAACAAAATATGACCCCTGGTCAATCTAGGTAATTAATACATAGAATAAACATTTAATCAATTCAAGGGATTTTTAAAAAAAAAGCACATATTGAAAACCATTTACCAGACAGTTAAGGGGAGACGCATTCGGCTAAATATAAGGGGGCGTAGCTTTACTGTGTGATATACAGTCTACTGAAAGAAAAAAATGCCAAAAACATTCAGAATAATTAGGTTTAAGAATTAAAGAAGAAATATTTACTCTCATAGGCATTTTGAAAATAGAAAAGAGGGGAGTCGTTACTTGTCGTTTTGGCTTCAATAAAGGAAAAGTTCGCTCATATTCAGAATTCCAACTTCTGAAAGTTCTTTAAATATGAAATGATTCCATCCTGTTCAATAAATGATCAGCGTTTTTAATTCAGAGTAATTTTCATGTGAATGTGCTTTACTGGAGGCATCCATGTTTGTCAAAGAACACTACTGCCACCTACTGGTTAGTGACGTCATGGTGCGGTATCGGCTGTTGATCAAGCCCCAGTGCTGTATCTGGTGTTTGTAACAACGCGCTATTATCCAAGTCATCTTGAAAACATTCTTCTTCCAAATGTTGGCTACATATTACGGGTTTTTTCTCTGGCCAGAAGTTCGATGGCAAATCCTCCCTCTTCAAGTTGGCGATCCAACGACCAACCCGTCCGTGGAGGATCAGGAATCAGAAAGGTGAAATAACTCTTTTTTTTCCCACTTTTACCCGATGTATTCCAGCATCCAGCTGCCATGCACGTGGGCATTGTCAGTTTCACTATAGCTCTGGTGAATTTCAATGGTGAAGTCCTCTGGAAATCTTCAATAATTGTTGTTGATTGCAGATGTGTCTAGTAGTTCCCATTGATTTTGCTTGTAAAGCGGGGAGAATGGCGCTAGGCTTACCGCACCGTGATGTCACTGCTGGAAGATGGCAGGAGGGAGGGGTTACTATATTTGGGCAAAAATGGCCGCTCCCAGACTCAATGATCGCGACAAAAGTTATTATTTCTATTTTTTTACTGATTAGTGCTGAACTCATTAAATCAGCACAAATGAGTTTTAGGTATTTATCCATTCATCATTCCTTTCTGGCTTATCGTTGAGGTTAATGTAGATGAAATCTCTGTTTCAACAACTGGCTCCTGTAAGAGCTTTTTTCCACAAAAGAAGTGTGTGCTTTTGTGTCAGATTTGTAGCTATCTGAACAAAAAGTTACCCTTTCTTGAGCAGAACACACAGCAAGGATTTATCCCTTCGCCTCAGATGGAAACAAGTTTTGTTTCTAATGATCTTCAGATTCTCCTTTCTGATTCCTTTCAGTCCCCCTGACCATGTCATTCAGCGATAATTGTTTGTGTACTCAAAGGAGGGTTTTCTCATGAAAAGAGGGTAGTAGAGAGTAACTGTAAAACACTGGCTTTCCTTGAAACACACACTGGTTCTGTGAGTGATCAAATATGGCTTCCAGCCACCATGGATAATTACTACAAGACACGGTTGGGCTGTGGCTTCACAGCGGATTTTACTTTCTTTTTTTTTTTTTAACTAGCATTAACACAGTTTATAGTCTGAATTAAAGATGACCATTACTCTGACAGAATATGAAACTATATGTAGTGACTTGCCAAAGTATTGACACCCCTTAAACCTTTTCACATTTCACATTACAACCAAAAACCAAAAATATATCTTATGTTATTTTGTGTCAAAGGCCAAAGAAAGTGAAACAATACAATAAAACATTATTTCTTTCTTTTCTTTACCTTAATTCTCAATCTGAAAAGGTAGTTGTGCAAAAGCATTGACCCCACTCAGTCAGTATTTTGTGAACCACCTTTTGCTGCCATTCCAGCAGCAAGACTGTTCGGTCAGTTGGCTTCTCTAAAGTGCCATGGTTGTGTGTCTGTTTGTATAATGTAGAATGCCCTACTTTATACAAAAGTGTCTCACAAAAGCTGTGAAAATAGCAGATTTAGTTCAACACATAATATTGATTAATATAGCAGACAGACAATCTAACAAAATGTACAATAAAGGAATGACAATTAATTATGAATTACAATCAGATCAATAAAATCTTCATTGCTCCAAAAAAAGCAAATAACAAAAACATTCTTCTGTCTACACTAGTCAAAAATAATTAATGGAACACTTTGTAATCAGAGTATAGCATCAAGTTAATTAAACTTGTGGGATATTGATTTGGTCAGGTAAATAGCAGAGGGGGTTGTTAATCAGTTTCAGCTGCTTAAAGGCACACTATGCAACATTTTTCAGTTAATTAATGTGTTCCATAACGTTTTGGATGATTAAATGAGTCATTTCAGGTCAAACAAAGGTTTTCTCGGCCGCCCTGGTGGTCTGTAGGGGAAATACCGTACTTGCAATTGCAGGAGCCCTCGGCCCGCACCCACAGGCTCAGAAGTCTCGTACATCGCGAGAGTCGGTCTTGCTTTACGGCGAGAACTGCTACACGCAAAGAGGCAGCTGTTGAACGGGATTCATCAGCAGACAGCGGTCCTGCTGATGGGTTGTAGATCTTCTACGGCCCTGTGACGCTCTCCTGGAGTAACTGTCTGTCTCCTGGAATCTCCTCCAGTGAAAGGCATGCTCGTTGCTAGCACAGTGGCGATATTTGTGCAGTTATCATGGCGGAACCAGCGAGAAAACAGCGAAAGCCCATGTCGGAGCAGGCAAGAAAGAGGAAAACGGCTCTGGACAGAGAGAGGAGTCGTACACGGGTGAACATCAGGCAAGCTTTTTCCGAATGGCGAGAGCTAAAAGAAAAAGAAAGGTGCAAGGCTGACGCGGACCTCGCGTTTCTGCTGATGTGATTGTAAGTAACATTGTAATGGTTTCTCTCTCTCTGTGTGAATGTTCAAAACACCCGCACCTGGCTTGATGGAGAAACCAGGAGAACAGCTCAGCATATTTACGACGGTGCACTTTTACTTTCGCCCTCTGGGGGGAGCCTCGCTGAAAAATCAACACCGGTTGCATAGTATACCTTTAATGAAATTAACAACAGGTGCACTAGATGGGCAACAATGAGACGACCCTCAAAACAGGAATGGTTTTACAGGTGGAGGCCACTGACATTTTTTCCCCTCGTTATCTTTTCTGACTCTTTCTCACCAGTTTTGCATTTGGCTAGGGTCACTGTCACTACTGTTAGCATGAGGCGCTACCTGGACCATACAGAGGTTGCACAGGCAGTCCAACTCCTCCAGGATGGCACATCAATACGTGTCATTGCCAGCAGGTTTGCTGTGTCTCCCAGCACAATCTCAAGAGCATGGAGGAGATTCCAGGAGACAGACAGTTACTCCAGGAGAGCGTCACAGGGCCGTAGAAGATCTACAACCCATCAGCAGGACCGCTGTCTGCTGATGAATCCCGTTCAACAGCTGCCTCTTTGCGGTTTTCCGCTACTGTTCGCAACGGCTGGAAGGCGTTTCTCACGTACGTAATCCAAACTGAAGGCACCAGAATAATAAAATCAAACAGATTTTGCCAGCAGGTTTTGACCTTTTAAGTTAATTTAGGCATTAATAAACAGTTTCAGAGGAGTGATCAGAGTGCTTTGCATCAGCAGTGCTGTGTCCGTCTCCCTGCCAGCTCCCAGATCAGCTTCTCTGTTTGGCTGATGTGGCGTTGAGCAGCAAAAGTTACATTTTTCCAACTCTGGCAGCTGCTGCTTTTAAAGCGTGTTTGGTGCCTCAGATTCTCTCAAGCTCATGGGGCGCTGCTCCTGCTGCTCAAAACGCGCTGCAGGACCTTTCGCTGAGCCTTGATGCACGTCAATCATTGACTTTGTATGTAAACTAACTGCTTTTGCTGCCTCTGCTGCTTGCGTTCTGAACGTACCATTAGACTGCAAAGGGGAACACCGTTTTTTTTACAGTGGCCCCTTGATTTCACGTTTTTACATCATGTTCTACTCACCCTTACTAGTTTTGTGTCATTTTAGCTGTTCCGAAGATATTCGGTTTTGTAATATCCAATTAACGTCTTCCTATTAGGGGTGGAACAGTTCACAAAATCCACGGTTCGGTTCGGTTCTCAGTTTCTGGTCACGGTTTTCAGTTCGGTTTATGTTGATTGTTACCCCCGAAATCCCATAATAATTAATGAAATTAAAGAAAAAGAAAAAATGTATGAATTGTAATTATTTTTAATGATCCACAGAAACCCTGGATCATTTCCGCATGTTTTGCTGCTTTGAATTCAATCATCTGGCGCATGCCCTCTACGATCTCCAAGGAACTCAGAGCGGGGCGGACGCGAGCCACAGTGGAGGCTGTAGGCTTTGCTTTGTGCAGGCGGTCTGGAGCGCAGCGAGGCGGAGCGCTGACGGAGTATGTGGGATTTCGGGGTTAGCATGACATGTTGGTCATGTTGCTGTTAGCATAATAAAACGTGTTGCACAATGCTTGCACACTGTTTTTATCCACAACTTTCTTTCCGCCATCATCGTAGGTCACTCTAAATGCAAAGCGGTCCCAAACAGCAGCCTATAAAGGGCTGCTGGCGCGTCTTCCAACTCCTGTTCTTTCCCACTCGCCATTCCCACACAATTCTCCACAACAACTGATTTTTTTCTGCTACACCCGGCTACGCTGCTTCGCTTCTTCTTCTTGTTAACTACTGGTGGTTGTCTTTGGTCGCAGTACCGCCACCTTCTGCTCTGGAGTGTAAACGCTTCGCCTATGAGAAAAAGGAGCAGCGCATGAACCGAACCCAACACATGCGAGTCGAACCGAGACAGTCGAACCGAACGGTTCGGACAGTTTTCATAAACCGTTCCATCCCTACTTCCTATGGGTGACGAGTTGAAGGCACAAACTAAACTGTTCATAATTTGTTCTTCATGGTACGCCAGTATTCATAACATGTAGGCCAATCACTGTCCCCCAGACATCGGCATGTCTAGTGCTGCTACCACAGATGATCTCGCTCTCGAAATGGAATTGAACAATTCAGATTAGTTAGCCGAATGTCTGGGGGACAGTGATTGGCCTCCATGTTCTGAATGCTGTCGTACCATAAAGAATAAATGATGAACAGTTTAGTTTGTGCCTTCAAGTCGTTGTCCATAGGAAGACGTTACTTGAATATCACAATACTGAATATCTTTGGAACAGCTACAGATGACACAAAACTAATAAGGGTGAGTAGAACTTGATGCAATAACGTAAAATCAAGGGGCCAATGTAAAAAAAAAAATGGTGTTCCCCTTTAATGTGAATTTGAATGTAATCTACAGTTGGAGATGACTCATAAGGTTCTTACACAGACTGGTGATGGAGGAAACAATTCATGAACCACATGCTGACCTTTCATTGCCCCGAGAATAATTTTCTCTGACGACTGTTCATCTAACGGAAACAAAATACTGATTCTAACTAACAGCTTCTGGGTTGGAGGGGAGTCATGCAATAAAGAGTTTTATTACGCAGTCGACATGATTCAGTCCAAGTTGTGGGGAATGTCAGACTAAATGCAAAAGGTTACTGATAAGAGTTCCGCTTGTGTTGACTAATGATGTGATCCCACAGATTTCACAATGCCTTCAATTACCCGTGCGTCTTCTTGTGCTCATATACACTTTCATTTAATGTTACTGTAGCTTTAGCCAATAAATGTCAAGGTTCTTTTACAAACTTTCATTTAACCAAAACGAAAAACAAAATACAACAATGAAAAGTAAAGAGTAAAAGCAAGCATGAAGCCCCCCCCCCGCGTCTACTAACAGCCACAACCAGAGTAAGATCTCCTCTAACTGCTGTCTGGCATCCCGGAGGAGGTAGAGCAATGATCTGTTGTCCGGCAGCGTCTCACTGACAGGCTGGGACTGAAAGGCACACAAACGGCCATCTGCAAGCTGCACAGTTACAATCAGCAGCACTTGGAGGACCTTAAATGCAGGCCTTTTATTTGATGAAGTAGAAGAACTGCTACAGAAAAAGTCGGACTGAGACACGTCTTTGGAAATACTTTTAATTGAACATGTCCAAACAGAAGTTGGCTGGATAGATATTTGGCCACCGAAGCGGCGTCATTTTCAGCTGTATATCAGAGCTAAAGCTCTGACAAGAGCACCATAGAAACAACAGGAAAGTTACACAACTGTGTCTGTGTGGTCAGTTATAGAGGTCAGTTATAGATTTTTTTTTTTCATTTTAAGCCCTAAAACTGATTAATTGGAGCAGAACAAAGAACAGACGACAAAAAAGATATGTTGTTATTTCCCAACAAGGCCAATAATTATGACTGGGAACCTTACAAGAGGAGAGATTGGATGTTTTTTTTTTTTCTTTTTCTTTAAAGGGGTCCTAGACTAGGGTTCCTACAGCATAAGGTAAATTAAATTCAAGACTTTTTAATGCCACTTGAAATAAAAATTTAAGACCAAATTCACAAGAAAAACCTGCTTGTGACAATTTAACGCAAAGGTTTATTTTAACATAAACCACTGCACTAATGTTTCAAATTTTGAAAAGCTTCCCATACAGGAAGAAAGCTAAAAACACACAAATTACAAATATATTTTAACAATTATTTAATTGAATTCACAAACTTTGTTTTAGCAGGGAACAAAACAAATCAGTTTTAAAGCCACAACATAACCAGTGCTAAGTCTTTTTAGCAGCTATTTTCCTTTGTATCATTTTCTTGGTATGTTTGATTTGTTGATAAGTGGAGGCGTTGCAGAGACAAGGGTGGAACTAAACTGAGAAATATCGGCTGTTTCTCGGTAACTCCATTTTGACGCTTTGTGTTTCGTGCTGTGCATGCGACTCCACTGCCTTAATTCCCATCGTTCTGAGCTTGAATGACTTCTTGCACTAAATCCATTGAGCCTCATGTATGTTCCCTGGTTTTAGCCATGGAGAAAACTCTTGGCTGGAGACAATTTTGGTTACATTTACACTTGCTCATATTTTCCAGACAAAAAGTTAATGGTGCATCTCCCAAATGTCCCGGCCGCAACGCTTTTATTGGTTCCGCTATCGGGACGGAACCAACAATGGCGAGCTGTTATTTAAAAAAGGTAAATTTTAATGTTTTATTTAGATTACAAGAATAAATCATAATAAAATGATGTTTTAAAAATTAAGACCTACGAAAGACTGATTTAAGACATTTTAATACAAATTAAGGCCTTAGTTTAATTTTGAAGAATTCAATGCCTTTTAAGACTTTTTAAGGACCCGCGGGAACCCTGTAGAAAGCAAAACAGAGGTTCCATTGTCATAGATGAATAACGATAGTTCAGTGGGTGAAATGGAGGTACAGAGAATTTCAAACCCCACCGACACTTCCTTTATCTGCAAATCTCACAATTCTAAACTCCCACAATAAAACAGGCAAATCCAAACGAAGCCCTAAGTTGACGTAAACTCAGGGATGTTGCCTTATTTGATTCTGGCCTGAACGTTTCTCACGCCCCGAAATTGACATACAGACCAGCCCACTGGTTCACTGGCCCAAGGGTAGGGGAAGGGTTGACGATTTTGAAATTCCCCCCAGACATATTTTTAGGTATGAAAAGTAGGACATGTCTGGGGAAAAAAGGACGTCTGGTCCCCCTACCATATCAACAATCGGATGTTTCAGTGAGTGAGTGCTTGTTGCTATGATGCGTCTTTGCTCAGCAGCTTCGCTCGTTGTAAACCAACCAATCAGAGCACAGCTCATCTAAATATTCATGATCATACCATAAAAGGAAGAAAACCTTTGGTTTCATTCTAGGGCTTTAACCAGGCTGCAATAGGGCTCATAGAAAAGCAAATATGCTATTTTCAGCACGACCAATGTTACACATCCCATTCAGAGACCTGAAGGACCAAATACCCGATAGAATCATTCTATCACCCCTTTAAGATTTATTGATAGATTTAATCGCAGTGCTATCTCGACATACTACAAGTTTTTAAACATTCAACCCATATCAGTTCTTTTATTTTTTGCTTCAACTTGCAAACTAAAATTATTCTTTGGGAACAGCCTTATCATCCTAAAGTAGATGGTTCAGGGGAGGCCTAGGCCAGGGATCGGCCAACGCCACCTGGAGAAAATGACACACCATGTGACTTATGTGCTGTACCATATTTGGTGCCTTAAGTTTTACTTCCATTCTAATATTAATAGGACTGGTGTAATTTCAAACCTCCACGTGGAAATAAAATGCAGTCCTCCTAAAACCCCCGTAGCAATACAATCCTC
This sequence comes from Cyprinodon tularosa, assembly GCF_016077235.1. Lineage (NCBI taxonomy): Eukaryota > Metazoa > Chordata > Actinopteri > Cyprinodontiformes > Cyprinodontidae > Cyprinodon > Cyprinodon tularosa. Next base: position 388,526 of record NW_024039338.1, read on the forward strand.
TTTTCCACCTTATCGGGGCAACAGTGCAATAAAACGCAGCCTGCAACAGCAGCCTTTTGATGAGGGAAGTAGGCTATGAAAAGAAGCCAGTATAATTTAATTATGGAGCAAACAGAGGTTTGTTTACAACAGCTCCCAGCCTGGCACCGTGCCACACTGAAACATGTTTAGCAGGCTATGACGGTAATCTTTGATGATAGAAATGTTCACATTTTTATTTTGTTTTGTTTTTAATTCAGATTTTATTATTATCTTTAATCATTTATTTTGTATTATTATTAGTAATTATCATTATTATATTTTTACATTTACATAAGCAATGGGTCATTATCTATACCTAAAACTAATACCTTTGCTGTGATTTAATGAATTTAGCATTAATAAGTAAAAAAATTTAAATATTTTTCGTTGTGACCACAAAGTCTGAGAGCGGCCATTTTTGCCCAATTATAGTATCACCTCCCTCCTGCCATCTTCCAGCAAAATCAATGGGAACTACTAGACACATCTGCAATCAACAACAATTACTGAAGATTTCCAGAGGACTTCACCATTGAAATTCACCAGAGCTATAGTGAAACTGACAATGCCCATGTGCATGTAGGGCTGGGTATTGTTCAAAATTTTCGGTGCCGGTATCAATACCGATATCTTCACTTCGATACCAGTTCCTGAACGATACTTTTTTCGATACCAGGTTTATAATATCAATTCGAAGAAAAAGAAAGTTACACAACATAATAAAGTACAAATCTTGAGTTTTATTATAAGCTCTGATTTTTCCATTTACATTTGAATTGAGAAAGCTTCCTGGAGAGGTGGCGAAACGTCTTCAAATCTTGGAAACCAAATCCAGTGGATATTTTTTGAATTTTTACGGAAGGATTTACATTTTTCCTTACATAAAAAAAAAAACAAAAACCTAATATTCACTGTTACATTGTGAGGACCTTTTTACTTAGCTGTTTTTCTTTAGAAAAATTAACATGTCTGCTTTCTCAGGAGACAAACAAGCCTGTTGAATGGGATTCCTACTGACAGCACACCGCTGGTATGTAGGGGTCTGAGCGGCTCCGACAGAAATAATATTGGAAGGCAGGATGGTAATCTGGATGAACTGACTGCACTGATTAAATTTTCAGGTGGATTTTCTCACTTAAAAACATATTAAAACTACTTTATTCCCACTACTTTATTCACAGCAAATATAGCTGCAAGGCAGAGAAAGGATAGTGAAGCTCCGCCCAACGCGCGTCAGAGCCACTTTTCGACCGCGCAGCCAGAACGGCAAAGCTGCTCCAGCTGCGCGTCAGAAGCTGCTACAAGCAGCATAAAGGAAGCAGCAGACGCGATTTTGAAGAGAGTTATCTCCCCTTTCCAATTCCTGATCCATAGTGCACTTGTCGTCGCCATCATGGCCAATAGCAGGTTGTGACAAACACCAGATACAGCACTGGGACTTGATCAACAGCCGATACCGCACCGTGATGTCACAAACCAGTAGGTGGCAGTAGTGTTCTTTGACAAACATGGATGCCTCCAGTGAAGCACATTCACATGAAAATCACTCTGAATTAAAACACTGATCATTTATCGAACAATAGGAAATAATTTCATATTTAAAGTCCTTTAAGATGTTTTTAATTCTGAATATGAGCGGTCTTCTCTTTTATTAGAAACAAACAAACAAAACACAAAAAGAATCCAGCTTGTTCTTCCCTAAATACTTTTTCATACAGCTCCAGTGAGCCGCAAGGGGGGCCCTTAAGAGCCGTAGGTTGCTGACCCCCGGGGGAATGATTCAACAGAGGAGCTGCAGAGAAAGAAACGTTTTGGGATTTTGCAAGATAAAGGTGACAAAGAGGATGTCATCTCTACAAGAGAGATAAAGGTCCTGTTGGAAATGTGGGAAAAACTTTCAGGCATTATGAAAAAGAAAACCAAAGAAAAAAAGTTGTGAAGGACACTTTTAAACTGCCCAAATCATTTCAAAACTCTTCTGAAAGAAAGGATGGAAGAGATTTTCATTAAAAACACAGCAGATGGATGTGAGGAAAGGAAGGAATGTAGGCAGTAGGTATTCAGTTCAGCTCTTCTCCTCCACCTGCTTCAGGATCTTCATGGAGATAAATACTGAACCTTATGTTGTACTAATTAAAACCGGTTTATTTCAGTCCATTCACTGAACTATATTCTTATACATTATTTGCCATTTATAAGTGCATTTGTCTCATTCAAAGAAGCAGGCTTAAGCTGTTTTAAAGAACTAAAGTGGTCTTACTCTGCCATTTAACACATGGAAGGAGTCTGATTGGGCCTGATAGAAGCTGCACAAGCAACAAAGAAACTATGAAGCAGGACAGACTCTGTACCACTTTGCTACCAAGAGCACAAACAGGAAAAATATGAGAACAGTGGCTGCAAACTCATACCTTTTCTCCTGCGTCTTTTCCGGGTTTGTTTTTTTCAAAGCAACCTCTGGGGCACCAAGATGGCGGAACCGGCGCTTGCGACAGGGAGCAACATCCGTGATGTCACGGAGATTCAACGGGCTGGGAGAATCAGAATCTGAGGAGAGAAAAGGCTGATGCTTTATATGGCAAATATGTTTGTCTGTCTACCTATTTATTTTTCACAGGGTGTGGCCATCAAAGTTTCATACAAAAATTACCCTAATCTGATCTGTGATGCGTTTTTCCCTGGCAGCAGTTTCCATGCAAACTACAGCAAACTACACCAAACAAACCAAAGTTTCCCAGCACTGGCACCATGGCAACAGAAACAACATAATCCAGCTAGCTTCTCCTCTCAGGATGGAGGAAGGAAGCCAACAGGGTCCAGCAAGTCGCCAAAAACCCATGATGGATTACAAAACACTAACCTGGCTGTGATCTTCCAGCATGTGAAAAACTTTCATACATTAGTTCTGCTACCCACAGCTGTTTAAAGGTAACCTATGTTCTCCACAATTAATCCAAACATTACACTCTCTTTCTTCATGTCCAGGCCGACAGCGAGGGAAAGTCTGCGAGATAATTAGGTGTGATGTTATACATCAGAGGCTTTTTGGGTTTACAGAGGTCTCTGTGTCTGCGTATTACCCAACTCCTCAGTGATGTCATGACTGCGCTTCAGTTATGGATTAAAAACATTTGTTTCTAAGCACAGGAGCAGCCAGAAAAAAATGAAATTTAAACAAAGATAAAAAAAAAATCTATGTTCCCACAGGTTGAAAAGGTACTGGTGAAGGATTGGTCTCTCCTTATTACACTTCCTCTGAAGGAGCTCAGCTCCCTGCATCTTCAGAGGAAGTAAACCCCTCAAACAATTGTTATCGGGTCCTATTAATGGACGACAATCTAAATTGAAAGGTCATTAATGTATTATTACATTTTTTTTTTCATCAAAAAGGAAAGAACATGGTAAGAGTTACGGAAGCAGAGAGCCGTCGTAATTGACTTTTATTTTCTTTGCCTTCTCGAGATAACGACATACACTACCGTTCAAAAGTTTGGGGTCACCCAAACAATTCTGTGTTTTCCTGAAAAGTCACACTTATTCACCACCATACGTTGTGAAATGAATAGAAAATAGAGTCAAGACATTGACAAGGTTAGAAATAATGATTTGTATTTGGAATAAGATTTTTTTTTTTTACATCAAACTTTGCTTTCGTCAAAGAATCCTCCATTTGTAGCAATTCCAGCATTGCAGACCTTTGGGATTCTAGTGGTTAATTTGTTGAGGCAATCTGGAGAAATTGCACCCCACGCTTCCAGAAGCAGCTCCCACAAGTTGCAATCAAGCGCTGTCCACTGGGTATGGTATGGCGTTGCAAAATGGAGTGATAGCCTTCCTTATTCAGAATCCTTTTACCCTGTACAAATCTCCCACCTTACCAGCACCAAAGCAACCCCAGACCATCACATTACCTCCACCATGCTTAACAGATGGCGTCAGACATTCTTCCAGCATCTTTTCATTTGTTCTGCGTCTCACAAACCTTCTTCTTTGTGATCCTAAAACCTGAAACTTGGATTCATCCGTCCTCAACACTTTTTTCCAGTCTTCCTCTGTCCAATGTCTGTGTTCTTTTGCCCATCTTAATCTTTTTCTTTTATTGGCCAGTCTCAGATATGGCTTTTTCTTTGCCACTCTGCCCTGAAGCCCTAAAGCCCAGAATCCCGCAGCCGCCGCTTCACTGTAGATGTTGACACTGGTGTTTTGCGGGTACTATTTAATGAAGATGCCAGTTTGGGACCTGTGAGGCATCCGTTTCTCAAACTAGAGACTCTAATGTACTTATCTTCTTGCTCAGTTGTGCAACGCGGCCTCCCACTTCTTTTTCTACTCTGGTTAGAGCCTGTTTGTGCTGTCCTCTGAAGGGAGTAGTACACACCGTTGTAGGAAATCTTCAATTTCTTAGCAATGGCAAGCAGAAAAGCCCCCACAACGCGACAGTGAACACCAGACACCGACCCGCCCGCAACCGCTCCCACCCCACCGAAAAATAAATAAATAAATAAATTAATTAATAAATTAATAATTAAAATTAATAAAAATTCCCCTATGCAAGAGGAGAAATGCAAGCGGAAAAACCAGAGCCCAAAACAAGACCCAAGACCTGCATCTCACCATGCCGTGCAGCTCCCCTCCTCCCAGAACCAATACCACAGAACCAGCATCGGAAAAAGCATCGCCCAGGATCAGCCTGTTTTTCAGTGTAGTCCTGTTTCTCTGACGGTGACTGGCTGGATGTGCTGCCTTCATCCTCTGACATGGGAGCTGGCTGGGAGCTCGTCTGCCTGGCTGTGTGTTTCCTGGGCGGGGCCGCCTTTTACAGTCGCTTTTTGTGTCTCTGCTTCTGTCTCCTTGAACCCCAATCAGCCTCAGCAGATGGCCGCTCACACTGAGCCTGGTTCTGCTGGAGGTTTCTTCCTGTTAAAAGGGAGTTTTTCCTCTCCACTGTCCCTACAAGCATGCTTAGTGTGAGGGATTGCCTTCGAGTCAATGAGTCGATGGAATCAACTGGTTTTCCTTTGATAGAAAACAATTTGACAGGATGATCTAGTGAACTGTAAAGTGCCTTGAGATGACATGTGTTGTGAATTGGCGCTATAGAAATAAACTGAATTGAATTGAAACAGCAGATTAGGTGACAAAAAAATAAAACCCAATGAACTAATTATGGTGTGCATCATTAAAGGCGATTTAGTATAATTTATCCTACCTCTGGATGTCACCTGAGATGCTACTGTTGACTCCTCTTCCTTTTGCTCTTCGTCGGTGCTACCTCCATACTCATCATCCTCACCGTCATCACCCCCTTTTTGATCCGACTTTTGAGAATCCTTGTTCTTCCGTCCATCAGAATCTCTAAAGGAGATCAATGTCACATTAATCAACCACTGATTGAATAAATGTGATCATTTTGATACATGTTCTCAATCCACATGACTGTCTGCTTATGTGCATGATTGTTCAATTTCTCTCTGATGAAAGCTGAATTAATGAAGAGGACTTCATTCATTCAGTTTATGTCAATTTAAAAAGTCTTTAAATTGTTTGTTCAACAAAACCATGTTGTTGAATTAAGTGTTTACCTCCGGTTCTTAGGCACATATCACAAATTTTAAACAAATGCTTCAATAAAGTAAAAAAAAAAAAGTAAAACTATAACTGATATTTGGGTGAGAATGTTATAATTGTAGCATAAACACTTTCCTTGCTTTTGTATTAAGATATGCTTTATGCACTTTCTGTGAATGCAATTAATGCAGTTCTGTAGTGATACCTGATGTAATGTACATTGGTTAAATAAAGTTTTTTTGAAAAAGAAAAAGAAAATGTCCTTGCTAAAATACAAAACTCTAACTTTTAGTTTTTGTGAAGGATTTAGAGTTTAAAAACAACATCTCATCTGATTGCCTAGAGTTTTGCTCAAATATGTACATGTCCATTTTCTTTTCCTTGGCTATTGCTGCAAATAAGATGGCGAGATTCATCAGAAAGGTCCAGTGTCTCAGCGTGCTGAGGTTGGAATGAAGCTGGTTAACGAGAACTCTGCACCTTGTTTCCTGCAGGGTTGTGATGGCTTCTTGCAGACTGCGGATCTTTGCTTTCTTCTCATTGAGGACCAGGACAAACCGAGAGTACAGTTCTGCCTCCAGGGCCTCTTTACCTTCAGCATAGTGTTTGAGCCTGAAACACACAAACACACCCACACAGATCACATATGGAACACACATGGAAGCAAGGAAACACTACTGCTAATAATCTGTGATGGATGGAGAGGAAGAGGGGAACCGTGGAGCTTTGCCTTCACTGCACAGATGAAGCGATTATTAAGGTGATATTTGGTCGGGATTTAACAATCTTAAAAGGCAGATAAAATGTACAGAGTTAACAATTACTGGAGGCACCAGAGAATTTAAAGCTGTAGTTATCTTTAAAGCCTGGGGAGTGGGCCTAGAGGTGCTTGGAAGCCAGAAGTTCTGAGTTCAAGCCCCACTTCCACAAACTGCCACTCTGAGTCCCTGAGTAAGACCCCCAGCACAATGGCAGCTCACTGCTCCCTAAGGGTTAAATGTAGCGTTGCACCGATACTGGTATCGGCCGGGGCCCCGATACTGCACTCAGTGTTGCCAACTCCTCAGTAAGGAAAGTAGCTATCGGCTGTGCTAAAAGTCGCTAAATGACGTAATCGCCTAATTTGTGCAATCTGCCACAGGAAGTGATGTGCATGTTATTGATGCTGTGGGAGAAATAATGTCGTTACAGAAAGACATAAAGTGAGTAAAAACACTATTATACAGTGTTTTTACTCACTTTACTAAACAATATATAGAGCTACTTTTTTCAGGGTTTGATTCTCACTCTTTTCTGTATTTTTGACTGTTCAGTTTAGACTGAGACATAATGATTCTCACCAGCAGATCAATGTTAATCTTAGAGAGGAAAACACAATGGACAAGGTGATTAAGTGACTGACTGTGGCTGTATGAATCAAATGTTATTTATTTAATAATAATAATAATAATAATAATAATAATAATAATACATTTTATTTAAAAAGGCGCCTTTCTGGACACTCAAGGTCACCGTACAAAAGCCTAAAAACAGTGTCATTTTAGACCAAATAACATTTTACATTTACATCCCGCTCGCTCCCGCCTTGAATGTCAGTCAGGGTGGAGCCGCACCGCGTGATCAATATGTGCCGTCAATCCCAGCGCATGCGCGCTTCATTTGCAGTCTCGACGCTGAGGGTAAACATCCTGCGGCTCTGACTGCAGCGCTGAGAGGGACTCCTGTGGGAGCGGGAGAACGGGGTTGGGATGGGGGAGGCGCCTCACCGCAGCAGCTGCCGCTGGAGGACAAGAGTAGGAACGATACATGCTTTCACGTAAGAGTCTCCAAAAGCCGCCAGTGACACAGTAAAAAGTCATCAGATTTGTCGCTAGTCGCTTTTTTGAAAAATAGTCGCTGGAGGGGTCTGAAAAGTCGCTAAATATAGCGACAAAGTCGCTGAGTTGGCAACACTGACTGCACTAAAATGGAATCAGTGAGTACCGATAAATAGGGCACTGATAACATTTTGAAAGGCAAAAGTTTATTCAACTATTCTCACGGGATTCGCTTTGAATTAGACTTTTTCCTGCTTCACAAAGGTAGGCAGCAGCTTGACAACGATGATGGCAATTATTTTACATCCAAGTAGTATGCAGTTCTTCATTCATATATACACACACATCAATTTCAAACAGGTGGTATCTGCTGATACTGAACAGCCAGGTATCGAGTATCGGGGCCGAAAAAATGGCATCGGCGCAACAGTAGTTAAATGCAGAGTTTATTTCGTTACTGTTTACTTGTTACAGTGTAATGAAAATTAAAAGAAATGAAAAAAATAATAATAAAAAGCTGGAGAAAAGCTAGTTTCTTTGGATCTGATTGAAGAACATGGTGGGATATTTCTAGTAGAGGAAAGTAATAAAGTACATTTACAGTACTTGATTACCATACTTAAGTACTCTTTTTGAGTGTCTTTACTTTGACTAACTTTTTGAGGGGGTACTTATAAATTTCACTCCACTACATTTCAAAGTCAAATATTGTACTTTCTACTCCACTTCCTTGCTGCTTTCGGCTCAGCTTAGCTTTGTAATCTGCTCTTGCCGTTTTTCTTTCTCGAAATGCATTTTCATCCTGTAAGATAGCAGCCCTTAGGACTGAATATGGACACCCTTGTTTTAAAAATTTGCATGATGTTCCACAAATGTGAGAAACTCAGAGCAGATATTTGTAGTTTATAATTTTATCATAAGTTGTTGCCATGTGGCCAAGTTGTTAAGTGGGACGAGTCTTAAAGCAGAGTTGTAGTTTCTTTGTGGTAATAGATTCAACCTTAAACCTCTACTTTTTTTTATAGAGAAAGAGTGTTGTTTTTGTTTTTTTTAAATAAGAAATAATAATCAAAGTAGCAATCTTCATTTTTTGTGGCATTTTTATGCTGAAGTTCTTTCCACGTGGAGTAGAATCTGTAGCAAAAATACATCAGGTGGTTTCTGAAAGTTACAGGTTCTTTAAAATTATTTTGAAAATGATACAGAATTGTCCTAATATTAGAACATTTAATTAATACTTAAGAATACTTCAATATCTCAAAACGTGAGTACTTTAATCCTTTAATTTGAATGGATGTTTGGCTGAGTAACTTTTACATGTAGTTGAGTATGATTTGATTGAGTATCAGTACTTTTACTCAAGTACTATAATTGAGTACTTTGTCCAGCACTGGATATTTGTGAGGAGCTGGGTGCTGTGTTCCACAGCGTGCTGCATTACTGGATTCATCCATTGACTTGTAGAGAAGCTCACTTTCACTGGTTTACTCTCATTTCTCTGCTGCAGCCAATGGGGTAATTAAGCAACAAAATTATTTGTTTGACGTAGCTAAATTGGCGCGGTGGAGATTCTTTAGAAATGTTTTTAAAGAGGAAAAAATGATAATAAACTAAACAATATATTAAAAGCTAAGTAAAATTTAGGAAATTGGAAAACATTTTTGAAAGTAAAACTGAATTATTTTAAAGCTGAAAGATTTTAAACTTAAAAATGTTTACTTTTTAACATCCATTAATGTAGTAACCCTCACCTTTTTGCATATTCAAATGGCCCAAATTATATGTATGATTACATGCCTGATACATCATTTGAAAGCTAAAATCTTCTAGTTTATGAAATTATAAATAAAAAAGGTGTGACTTAAACGCAGCCTAAACTGCAGGAGTTAAAACATGATAGTTTTTTGTTTGTTTTTTCCTTCTTGAAAAATCACACTTATATGAGGCATGTGACCAAAACCACGCTGGAGTACACAACACTTCAAGACCCCTAACAACAATCAAACCCCCCCAGGTGACCTCCATGGCCAATCCAGGATGAGGGATCAGAAGCCCGTAATTCCTTGTTACACTAACAGTATATTGATCTCGGTGCTCCCACCACCAGCTACAACTGAGGAAGTCTCTTGGATGAGAGGCCAAACATCTTCTAGAAAACTTCACATCGAGTTCCCTAAACTAAACTTTTCAAGCTCCAACATTACAAAGAAATCACACGAATATTAACGCTTCACCAACAAAATGACTATTGAGCAGCTAATCAATTATGGTTTAAAGAATATTCTTTTTTTGTCAAAGACTCTGCATCAAACATCACCTAGAGCATGCATGCAAAGGAGAGGAAAACTCCCTTTGAGAAGAACATCCAGCAAAACTAAGCGCTCTGCTGGGGCTGACTGGGGTTCAAGAAGAGACAGAAAAAGACACACAGAAGGAACATAGAGGCACTGATCCCATAAATATTTTCTATGTTAGAGAATGTAACAGTAAACAAGCTCTATAGTCGGTGCTGTCTAGGATAGAAACGGTTAAGCAGATGAGCTTTGAGCCCATTTTCATGTCAAAGATAGGAATAAAAAAAGCACATTCAGTTGGTCACAGTAAAAGAGTCCATTGTCCATAGTCTATGAGAGAAATAGGACTAAACACTGACCTTTTTAACTAATTTAGTTCAAAAAACAGATTGTTTTGTTGATGCTGAACAAGCCTAAAGCATCATTCATTTATCATTTCTACTGAAACTAAAGTGAAAATTTCTCTTTCCTCCAAAAGAGGAAAGGGAGTTTTCCTGTCCAATCAATGTGAAACTAAAGAAAAAAATGAGATACAAAATGCAGTGCTTTGAAAAAGGGGAGGCAGGCTTAAGAAAGCAAGAGTTTTACTGTTTTACATGCATCTAAAAATGAAGACAGGAAGTCATTATATATGATTAGGGATGGGAATCGAAAACCGGTTCCTGTTCAGAACCGGTTCCGTATTTTCCGATTCCATGGCATCGTTTGGCAGCTCTCTGAACGATTCTTTTTTCGATTCCCGCAGCACCAGAGCCTAGAGCGCCGGCTCTGGGGAGCACGATTTACGTCACGTTTTTTACGTAAGTTACGTAAGTTACGCAAGTTACGCAAGTTACGTAAGTTGGAAGAACTATTCGAGGAGGAAGACAACGAGCTGCAGTCACTTTGTGAATCAAAGCCCCGTCTTTCCTTAGCCCAGAGGGTAGATCAGGAAATCCAGCTCTATAAAAGCTTGCCCTCCATCCCCTGCAGGGATAGCGCCACACTGTGGTGGTGGAACAAGCAAGATACGCTGCCCTTGCTATCCTCCACCCCATCTGAGAGGGTGTTCTCCACGGCTGGAGACACCATAAGCCCTGAAAGATCCCGTATCCTTCCAGAAAAAGCAGATATGCTCATCTTTCTGCAAAATCACGTTTAATTTTCCCTACTACTGTTTTATAATTAGTATTTTTTGTTATTTAAAATAGGTTATTATCCCATCATTTGTTATTAGACATTGTTGGTTATTAAGTTAATAATTCTTAACGTTAAATTACTTGAATATTTTGTTGGAATTAAAGGAACAGCACTAGACTGGTTTAAATCTTATCTATCTGATCGAATTCAGTTTGTTCATGTTAATGATAGATCTTCAACACGCTCAAAGGTTACCTATGGAGTACCACAGGGATCAGTGCTAGGACCAATTCTCTTTACTTTATACATGCTCCCAATTGGTAGAATTATTAGACAGCATGGGATTAATTTCCACTGTTATGCTGATGATACCCAGCTATATCTGTCTATAAATCCAGATGAAGCTAACCCATTACATAGATTACAGGCATGTCTTGAAGACATAAAAACCTGGATGACTCTTAACTTTCTGCTTCTGAATGCAGACAAAACAGAAGTTATAGTCTTTGGACCAGAGTCTCTGAAAAAGAAACTGATTAGCCAGTCACTTCATTTGGATGGGATTAAACTGATTTCAGATAATAAAGTAAAAAATCTTGGTGTTATTTTTGATCAGGACCTGTCATTTAAATCCCATATCAAAGAGGTTTCTAGAATTTCCTTCTTTCATCTGAGGAACATTGCAAAAATTAGAAATATCCTGTCCAGGGGTGATGCTGAGAAACTAGTCCATGCATTTGTTACTTCAAGGCTGGACTATTGTAATTCTTTACTATCAGGAAGTCCACAAACTGTAGTTAAAAGCCTTCAGCTGATCCAAAATGCTGCAGCCAGAGTTCTAATGAAAATGAAAAAGAGAGATCATATCTCTCCTATCCTGGCTTCTCTTCATTGGCTTCCTGTTAAATCAAGAATAGAATTTAAAATCCTCCTTCTCACATATAAAGCCTTAAATGGCCAAGCTCCATCTGATATCAGAGATCTGATTGTTTCTTATGTTCCTAACAGAGCACTTCGCTCTCAATCTGCAGGTTTACTAGTGGTTCCTAGAATTTCTAAAAGTAGAATGGGAGGCAGATCTTTTAGTTATCAGGCTCCTCTCCTGTGGAACCAACTACCAGTTTTAGTCCGTGAGGCAGACACCCTGTCTACTTTTAAGGCTAGGCTTAAAACTTTCATTTTTGATAAAGCTTATAGTTAGGGTGGCTCAGGTTATCCTGAGCTATCTCTATAGTTATGCTGCTATAGGCTTAGACTTTTGGAGGACATAGGGACCCCCATTTCATCATTCTGCTTCATTCTCTCTCTGTTCTCCTATTCTGCAGAATCTGTTAGTTCAATCTCTAACCTTCTGCTCTCTCTGCTTTTCCTCAGAGTAGCTTTGCCTCGTCTGTTCCTGTTTGGCTGTGACGTCATCCTGGAAAAAAACATCAGCTGTGCTGCTTCTATCAACACCCTTGTTAATAGATGTTGGAGATCGGCCTGTTTTCCAGTGTGGTCCTGTTTCTCTGACCGTGACTGAGTGGATGTGCTCTCTTCGTCCTCTGGCATGGGAGCTGCCTTGGAGCTCGTCTGCCTGGCTGTGTGTTTCCTGAACGGGGCCGCCTTTTACAGCTGCTTTTTGTATCTCTGCTTCTGTCTCCTTGAACCCCAGTCGGCCTCGGCAGATGGCCGCTCACACTGAGCCTGGTTCTGCTGGAGGTTTCTTCCTGTTAAAAGGGAGTTTTTCCTCTCCACTGTCGCTACAAGCATGCTTAGTGTGGGGGATTGTATTTGAGTCAATGAGTCAATGCAATCAACTGGTTTTCCTTAGATAGAAAACTTTGTATCAATTTGACTGTATGATCTGGTTGAACTGTAAAGTGCCTTGAGATGACATGTGTTGTGAATTTGGCGCTATATAAATAAACTGAATTGAAATTGAATTGAATTGAATTAAGTTTGTTCTTGTATTCATTTTTCATTTAAACACGGATGTTACTCCAGTTTCACATTTCCTGTGGACATCTTGATCTTGTTGATTTTGTAAGATTGTGCAATAGTTAAGTAAACAAAGTTGATGCTGATAATCAAACTGTTTGTTCTCCTTTTTTCCCCAAATTGGAATCGAAAAAAGAATCGATAAAGAATCGAATCGTTTCATAGAATTGAAAAGGGAATCGGAATCGTGAAAATCTTTTCAATTCCCAACCCTATATATGATGCATAAAAACAGCTAATTCTACTTTGAGATTTACTGCTAAATATCTTCTGCTAGTTAGCTAACCAGCAACCAATCACAGCTTTAGGATGTGTTGTTTCCAAGCATATGGAGAGGGGTTGGGTTTAAGCCCGGTAAAAAATAAAACTCTCCACTATTGATTCAAGCAGGATTTGTTGCAAACGATGAATCATATTTTCCAAAACTGATCCTGAGCTGAGAGGTCAGGAAGACAGCGGAAATGTTGACAGATTAAAGCTGTACTACTGGCCAGGGATAAAGAGCAACTGGTTACCATGATAGTCATCGTGAATAATATGTAATGATATTTTGAAAGTTTAACAGCCTAGCTTTCAAAACATGAAAGTCATGAGGACCGATGGTCCTCATGACTTTCAAAACATGAAAGTCATGAGGACCGATGGTGATCGGTCCTCATGACTTTCATGTTTTGTGTCCTCAGTGTGTGTTTACTCTTCAATAATGCGTTGGTGTTCTTGTATCAGCCTCTGGTTCTCCTCCATCAGTTTCCTGTTGTGCTCCTGTAGTGTGTTTCCTCGCTGCAAAGTGTGGATCAGCACCTCTGCCACTGCTTCAGCTGGCTTTTTGACTGGATCCAGCAAGACAGAACCCAGTTTGAACTGTGGGAGACCAAAAAAAAAAGAAAGAAAGAAAAGCAATTTTGTTTTATTCAATTGGAAAATTAAATGTCCGTGTAAATCCTACTATCCAGGTCACTTCAAGATGTTTTCGATGCTAAGGGCTGTAGACAGAATTTTTTTCCCTGAACATTTCCTATTTTTTACCTGAATTAGCATTTGTATTAAGTTCCTAGTAGATTTTCATTTTATTTCTTTGGGGTGGCGGCCTAGTGGTTAGAGCATAGAGCACAAATGTCAAAGTCAAGGCCCACGATCCCCAGCCCACGAATTGTTTATCAATGGCCCCCTGGATGGTATTTAATTACCATTAGAACTGGCCCACAGGCCACGGCCGCTTGAGCGCACTGCTGTGACTTTGCGGGCTACTGTTGCATTGTGGGGAATGTAGTGTTGGTGCTAGGGGTGGAACGGTTCACAAAATCCACGGTTCGGTTCGGTTCACTGTTTCGTGGTCACGATTTTCGGTTCGGTATATGTTGATTGTTAGGAAAATCTATTATGTCTTGTAAAGTACGACGCGTGTTGCACAATGCTTTCACACTGTTGCACTTTTATCCACAACTTTCTTTCCGCCGCCATCGTAGGTCACTCTAAAGTCAAAGTGGTCCCATACAGCAGACCTATAAAGTGCTGCTGGCGCGTCTTCCAACTCCTGTTCTTTCCCACTCGCCATACCCACACAACTCTCCACAACAACTGATTTTTCTCTGCTACACCCGGCTACGCTGCTTTGCTTCTTCTTCTATTTACTACTGGTGGTTGGCTTTGGTCGCAGTACCGCCACCTTCTGCTCTGGAGTGTAAACGCTTCGCCTATGAGAAAAAGGAGCAGCACATGAACCGAACGCAACACACGCGGACCAAACCGAGACAGTCGAACCGAACGGTTCGGACGGTTTTCATAAACCGTTCCATCCCTAGTTGGTGCGATTGAGTTGCAAGCACCAACACTACATTCCCAGGTGAAAACATGCTTGTGTTTTTCTTTTATTTAAATTTTTTGTTCTGCTTTGCATGTTTGGATTGTTTTGGTTTTTGCTTTTCCCCCTTTAACAATCCAAGCTGGGCTGAAGTGGGTTGTCTAAGGAGGCAGAGTGAGCTAACTGCGCTCGGCATCTGCTGCTGGCAGGTGTCAGCAGAGGCAGATTGAAGCCAAAATAAAAGGAGCCTGGATGGAGGGAGGGGCGGAGCTGATCCTGCAGGTGATAGAGATGGAGATTCCATCCAGGCTCTTTTTATTATGGCTCCAATTAGCCTCTGCATACACCTTTAGTCAGTCCTTTTTGGTATTGCTCTGCTTTTTATTTAATAAATTCCTTTTTTTAAAGAACCTTTTGCTGAATTCTGGATCCGCCGCCACGGTTGATCACAAAATTTTTACATTTCTTTGTAAAATACATGACTTTTCTTTGAATTAAGTATTGTTTTATCTGTGTGCCATAGCTTTTTGTATTTTATTTATTCATATTTTTCAGTTGAATGGACTCAGGAAAAAATGCAGATAAAAGAGAGAATAAAACAGATTCGATTTTTTTCATTTTTTTCTTATTTGTAAGCAGTGATCGGTAGGGTCATAGAGCAGCAGAGTAATGCATTTTGGTCTATAATGCATGAACTTTCATTTATGTATTTATCTTAATAAGTTTATTAATATACTAAGCGTTTATGAATAACATATATGGGTTTTTTTAACAATGTGTTATGTCTTGGTTCAATAGGGTATTTTAATTTCAATATGTTTTAATAAACATTTAACCAGTCCGGCCCTCGGCTTGTAGCAAATTTGTTTTTTTGGCCCTCAGTGTATTTGAAATTGACATCCCTGGCAAAGAGCTTGGAATCCTAAGGTTCTGAGTTTGAGGCCCACTCCCACAGACTGCCACTATGGGTTTCTGAGCTCCCCGAGAACCACACAATGGCAGCCCACTGCTCCCTAAGGGGATGGGTTAAATGCAGAGGGAAATATCTCCAATGTGTCAATAAAGTTCAATAATTATTATTCTGGGAGCTCTTCATTTAATCTTCAGTTCAGATTAGCCTTTAAAATGTTATTTTCATATTACTCAGTCTTATAAGCAACAGTTGCATCTTCTCACTAATTGTTTTTGCACCTGAATTATTTCTCTGTGGGGCAATGAAAGTATGAATATTGCCCACAATTATTTTTAGACCGTTTTTTTCTGGTTCAGTCCCTTTTTTAACTTCTGTAGATATACAGCTGGAAGAGAAAAGCAATGTCAGCAACTTCATATTTGGTTGAAGACAGACGTGGAAGCAGACAGCTCCCCTGGTAAGAAACAAAACGATTTGATGTGTGGAAACTTTGGGTCCAAGGAGGGCAGGATGTCTGTTAGGGTGTGAGCAGGAGAAGAGGATGCTGAGCTTTTTCCTAATATTAAAAACAAGGACTTTCCTAAGAGACCCGTCTCCCCAATCCTCATTCTGCTTAGAGCCTTAGATCTCGTTATCTACCATCACACATCACTTGTATTGATCTAAAAGCCTTTTCCCTAATATATATATATATATACACTATATTGCCAAAAGTATTTGCTCACCTGCCTTGACTCACATATGAGCTTAAGTGACATCCCGTTCCTAATCCATAGGGTTCAATATGACGTCGGTCCACCCTTTGCAGCTAGAACAGCTTCAACTCTTCTGGGAAGGCTGTCCACAAGGTTTAGGAGTGTGTTTATGGGAATTTTTGACCATTCTTCCAGAAGCGCATTTGTGAGGTCGCACACTGATGTTGGACGAGAAGGCCTGGCTCTCAGTCTCCGCTCTAATTCATCCCAAAGGTGTTCTATCGGGTTGAGGTCAGGACTCTGTGCAGGCCAGTCAAGTTCATCCACACCAGACTCTGTCATTCATGTCTTTATGGACCTTGCTTTGTGCACTGGTGCACAGTCATGTTGGAAGAGGAAGGGGCCAGCTCCAAACTGTTCCCACAAAGTTGGGAGCATGGAATTGTCCAAAATGTCTTGGTATGCTGAAGCATTCAGAGTTCCTTTCACTGGAACTAAGGGGCCAAGCCCAGCTCCTGAAAAACAACCCCACACCATAATCCCCCCTCCACCAAACTTTACACTTGGCACAATGCAGTCAGACAAGTACCGTTCTCCTGGCAACCGCCAAACCCAGACCCGTCCATCAGATTGCCAGATGGAGAAGCGCGATTCGTCACTCCAGAGAACGCGTCTCCACTGCTCTAGAGTCCAGTGGCGGCGTGCTTTACACCACCGCATCCGACGCTTTGCATTGCACTTGGTGATGTATGGCTTGGATGCAGCTGCTCGACCATGGAAACCCATTCCATGAAGCTCTCTGCGCACTGTTCTTGAGCTAATCTGAAGGCCACATGAAGTTTGGAGGTCTGTAGTGATTGACTCTGCAGAAAGTTGGCGACCTCTTCGCACTATGCGCGTCAGCATCCGCTGACCCCGCTCCGTCAGTTTACATGGCCTACCACTTCGTGGCTGAGTTGCTGTCGTTCCCAAACACTTCCATTTTCTTATAATACAGCTGACAGTTGACTGTGGAATATTTAGGAGCGAGGAAATTTCACGACTGGATTTGTTGCACAGGTGGCATCCTATCACAGTTCCACGCTGGGATTCACTGAGCTCCTGAGAGCGACCCATTCTTTCACAAATGTTTGTAAAAACAGTCTGCATGCCTAGGTGCTTGAATTTATACACCTGTGGCCATGGAAGTGATTGGAACACCTGATTCCAATAATTTGGATGGGTGAGCAAATACTTTTGGCAATATAGTGTATATATATATATATATATATATATATATATATATATATATATATCCTGGTTAATTAGAGTCAAAACAAGTGCTTAAAAACAGCAGCTCCCAAATTTCAGTTTGCTCGGCTGCAAAACTCCAAAATTCGACAAAAACGCCTGGACAGGTGTCCAAATTAATTGACAAAAGCTCAGAAAATTCTATTTACCTTAGATCCAAAATAGTTATAGCTGTCAGGAGTTTCTAGGTGGGAGTTACAAAGACGATTTCTAATCCTGAATAGAAAATCTTTATAAGTATTATCTCAGAGCTCCAATCTGCACACAGAGGGTGTTTTCATCAATGCTGGGGATTTTAACCAGGCTAACTTGAAGACTGTTCTCCCTCAGTTTCACCAACATGTTGTCTTTGCAACTCAGGGTGAAAACATTTTAGAGCAGGTTTACTCTAACATAAAAAATGCATTCAGAGCAGCCCCCACCTCGGGTCATTAGATCATCCCTCGGTCATGCTTATCCCTGCATATAAGCCCCAGCTGATCAGGGCTAAACGGAAAGTTAAATAGGTCAGAGTGTGGTCTGAGGGAGCCATGTAGAAGATCCAAGTCTGTTTTGAATGCTCTGACTAGAAAATCTTCAAGACTGCAGCAACATATGAAAACTTATTAAAAATTGATGAGTATGCCTTGCAGTGTTAATTTCGTCAACCATGACGATGACGAAAATATTTCGTCAACGCCCCTTTTTTCACGTGACAATGACAAGACGATAACAAACAAAAATTGTTTCGAAACAAATAAAAAATATGACGAAAATAAAAAATGATTTTTGTCTAAGACAGATAAAATGTACAATCCATTGACGAATGGACATTAAGAAATTTAATTGTTTATGCTTAATTTGTAATTGTTATTATAAGTGTTACTTGAGCTTCATAGAAGATTACACATTGTTGCCTATCCCACAGCGCACCGCAGCACTCAGTCAGTAGTAGCTTAGCTCAACTTCGCAGTCATTGTGGATACTGGTGTGCGGTTAGTTAAACGCATGGATGTATGGAGTCATTTCGTTTACAACACAAAGGGAACAAAGGGAAACACCAGAGGAAGGACGCCACCAAAGAGTCTGCGGCTTCAAAATGGCAGGGAAGAACACAGCGAATCTCAAGCGACATCTAAGGTGCCAACATGCTGTCATATGGAAGAAGGTAAGGAACGGGTGTGTGTGTGTGCGCGCACGGGTTTATGCATGTTAATGTATATGTGTGTGCGTGTGTGTGTGTGTGTGCACGTGCGCAGGCGCGCATGTATGTGGCTCTGTGTGTGTGTGTGTGTCTTCCTGTGCCTGTATCTGTCTGTCTCTCTGTCACAGAAGAAAGATTTTCTACTGATAACCTGGATATTAATCGTTTAAATTTCTTCCTGACACAGTCACACCACAGCCAAAGCAGAGGTTGGGGAAGGAAGGTAAGTCTGTTGCACCCCCACCCCTAACGCCAAAGAGCAGAAAGCCCTGGAGAACTCAAGGACAAAGTGGACTGGGCGTTCTGGCGTACCTGCAAGGACCATTGAGGATGAAGACTTTGTGGATATGATGAAACAAGCCGACAAAAGGTTAAATGTGTGCATTGGGATATACACTATATTGCCAAAAGTATTTGCTCACCCATCCAAATTATTGGAATCAGGTGTTCCAATCACTTCCATGGCCACAGGTGTATAAATTCAAGCACCTAGGCATGCAGACTGTTTTTACAAACATTTGTGAAAGAATGGGTCGCTCTCAGGAGCTCAGTGAATTCCAGCGTGGAACTGTGATAGGATGCCACCTGTGCAACAAATCCAGTCGTGAAATTTCCTCGCTCCTAAATATTCCACAGTCAACTGTCAGCTGTATTATAAGAAAATGGAAGTGTTTGGGAACGACAGCAACTCAGCCACGAAGTGGTAGGCCACGTAAACTGACGGAGCGGGGTCAGCGGATGCTGACGCGCATAGTGCGAAGAGGTCGCCAACTTTCTGCAGAGTCAATCACTACAGACCTCCAAACTTCATGTGGCCTTCAGATTAGCTCAAGAACAGTGCGCAGAGAGCTTCATGGAATGGGTTTCCATGGTCGAGCAGCTGCATCCAAGCCATACATCACCAAGTGCAATGCAAAGCGTCGGATGCGGTGGTGTAAAGCACGCCGCCACTGGACTCTAGAGCAGTGGAGACGCGTTCTCTGGAGTGACGAATCGCGCTTCTCCATCTGGCAATCTGATGGACGGGTCTGGGTTTGGCGGTTGCCAGGAGAACGGTACTTGTCTGACTGCATTGTGCCAAGTGTAAAGTTTGTTGGAGGGGGGATTATGGTGTGGGGTTGTTTTTCAGGAGCTGGGCTTGGCCCCTTAGTTCCAGTGAAAGGAACTCTGAATGCTTCAGCATACCAAGACATTTTGGACAATTCCATGCTCCCAACTTTGTGGGAACAGTTTGGAGCTGGCCCCTTCCTCTTCCAACATGACTGTGCACCAGTGCACAAAGCAAGGTCCATAAAGACATGGATGACAGAGTCTGGTGTGGATGAACTTGACTGGCCTGCACAGAGTCCTGACCTCAACCCGATAGAACACCTTTGGGATGAATTAGAGCGGAGACTGAGAGCCAGGCCTTCTCGTCCAACATCAGTGTGCGACCTCACAAATGCGCTTCTGGAAGAATGGTCAAAAATTCCCATAAACACACTCCTAAACCTTGTGGACAGCCTTCCCAGAAGAGTTGAAGCTGTTCTAGCTGCAAAGGGTGGACCGACGTCATATTGAACCCTATGGATTAGGAACGGGATGTCACTTAAGCTCATATGTGAGTCAAGGCAGGTGAGCAAATACTTTTGGCAATATAGTGTATACTGCCTGGCCAAAAAAAAGTTGCCACCTGGATTCAACTAAGCAAATAGGTACGAGCCTCCTATTGGATAATTACTGCATGGCCGATTATCTTTCAGCTGGCAACAAGTTATTTAACCCAACTGGTACAATGACTTGCTTCTCATTTCCTAAACAACCATGTCGAAAGACACATCCCGTGGTCATGGAAAAGATGTTAGTCTGTTTGAGAAGGGTCAAATCATTGGCATGCATCAAGCAGAGAAAACATCTAAAGAGATGCAGAAACTACTAAAATTGGGTTAAGAACTGTCCAACGCATTATTAAAAACTGGAAGGATAGTGGGAACCCATCATCTTCAAGGACGAAATGTGGCCGGAAAAAAATCCTAAATGAATGTGATCGGTGATCACTTAAACGTGTGGTGAGATCAAATCGAAGAAAAACAACAGTAGAACTCAGGGCTATGTTTAATACTGAAAGTAAGAGCATTTCCACACGCACAATGCGAAGGGAACTCAAGGGATTGAGACTGAACAGCTGTGTAGCCGTAAGAAAACCACTAATCAGTGAGGCTAACCGGAAAAAAAAAGGCTTCAGTTTGCTAGGGAGCATAAAGATTGGACTGTGGAGCAATGGAAGAAGGTCATGTGGTCTGATGAGTCCAGATTGACCCTGTTCCAGAGTGATGGGCCAATCAGGGTAAGAAGGGAGGCAGTTGAAGTGAGGCACCGACCATGCCTAGTGCCTACTGTACAAGCCTGTGTGGGCGGTGTTATGATCTGGGGTTGCTGCAGTTGGTCAGGTCTAGGTTCAGCAACAGTATGTGCTCAAAGAATGAGGTCAACTGACTACCTGAATATACTGAATGACCAGTTATTCCATCAATGGGCTTTTTCTTCCCTGATGGCACAGGCATATTCCAAGATGACAATGCCAGGATTCATCGGGCTCAAATTGTGAAAGACTGGTTCAGGAAGCATGACTCATCATTTTCACACATGGATTGGCCGCCACAGAGTCCAGACCTCAACCCCATTGAGAATCTTTGGGATGTGCTAGAGAGGACTTTGCTTAGCGGTCAGACTCTACCATCATCAATGCAAGATCTTGGTGAAAAATGAATGCAACACTGGATGGAAATAAATCTTTTGACATTGCAGAAGCTTATCGAAACAATGCCACAGCGAATGCGTGCCGTAATCAAAGCCAAAGGCGGTCCAACAAAGTATTAGAGTGAGCGACCTTTTTTTTGGTGGCGACTTTTTTTTTGGCCAGGCAGTGTATGTTAAAAAGAATATCAGTGTGTGAAGTTCTATTCTGCACAGTGTTATATAAATAAAATAGAGAAAAGGTGAAGCAATGTGTGGTGAAGTTTTATTCTGTAGTGTGATTTATATGTTTAAAAAAAAAGCAGTGTGTGGAGAAGTTCTATTATTTACAGTGTTGACTAAAATGACAAAATGACTGAATTGGACTAAGATTTAAATGATTTTGGTCATTTAGACTAAGACTAAAACTAAATCGGGAAGGCAACGACTAAATATGACTGAGACTAAAATTGACTTTTGTCATTGTGACTAAGACTAAATAAAAAAAAGCTGACGAAAGTAACACTGATGCCTTGACTGTGTCAGCCTACATTAACAAATGCATTGAGGACGTCAGCATCAAAAAGCACGTCACCACCCAGGCTAATCAACGACCCTGGATGAATGGAGAGGTTCGGAAATCTCTAAAAGCACGGAACTCAGCTTTCAAGTCTGGTGATAAAGAGGCGCTAAGAACAGCGCGAAAGCTGTTCCACACCAGGGAGAGGAGGCACTAAACCTGAACGTAGCTGAAGTGAGGAAAACTCTGAGGAGAGTCAATCCAAGGAAGGCCCCAGGGTCCAATAACATACCTGGGCAGGTGTACAAGGAACTGGCTGTCCTCACAGACATTTTTAACACCTTGCTAACACCGATCCGTAATGCCAGCAGGCTTCAAGTCTGCCACAATTCTTCCAGTCCCAAATAACCCTCAGGTCGCCTCACTAAATGATTACCGGCCTGTAGCACTGACTCCCATCATGATAAAATGCTTCGAAAGGCTGGCTAAGGAACACATCATCTCCAGTCTGCCGCCAACATTTGACCTGTCCCAGTTTGCCTGCCGATGTTCCAGTGAAGACGCCATCTCCTCTGCTCTCCACCTGAGCCTGGTACACCTGGAGGAGAAGAACACCCAGGTGTGGATGCTGTTCCTGGACTTCAGTTCAGCTTTCAACATCATCATCCCACAGCATCTGATGGGCAAACTGGAACAGCTGGGCTTCAATACACCCCTCTGCTATTGGCTGCTAGACTTCCTCACCAACGGACCTCAGTCAGTCCGGGTCGGACAGAACACCTCTGATGTCATCAGTCTAAGCACAGGCTCCCCTCAGGGCTGCGTCCTGAGCCCCCTGCTGTTCACCCTGATGACACATGACTGCGTCCCCAGGTTCACCACCAATCACATGGTGAAGTTTGCAGATGACACCACGTTGGTGGGCCTCATCAGAGACGACAACGGCCAGGACTACAGAGAGGAGGTGGAGCAACTGGTGGTACAGAGATAACAGCCTGATCCTGAACATGGAGAAGATGAAGGAGATCATGGTGGACTTCAGGAAGAACCGGCCTAACCACGCTCCACTGCTCATCAACAGCTCAGCTGTAGAGGTGGTCAGCAGCAAAATTCATCACGGACACCCTCACCTGGACTGGAAACACCTCCTCAATGGTCAAAAGGGCCCAGAAGCGCTTGGACTTCCTGCGGAGGATGAGGAGAGCCCACCTGCCCCCCCTATCCTCCCTACTTTCTCCAGAAGCACCATAGAGAGCGTTCTGAGCAGCTGTCTCACTGTGTGGTGTGGAGGCTGCAGCGCCTCAGACTGGAAGAAGGTGAGAACAGCAGAGAGGATCATGGGGGCTCCTCTTCCCTCCATTAAAGACATTTCATCCCAGCGCTGCGTGTCCCGTGACATCATCAATGATCCCTCACCCCCCTATCATGGACTGTTAAACCTGCTGCCCTCTGGGAAGAGGCTTCAAAGCATTCAATGCAGGTCCAGAAGGTTCCATGACAGTTTCTTCCCCACCACCATTAGACTGCTGAATGGTATATAAAATAGGAATGCCCCGCCAACTGGACCGGAGCAGCCATTCAAACCGAGCCATCAGCTCCTGGTCCCAGTCCGGAGCCAGCCAGGGACGGAGCGACCGAACCCAACCCAGTGCCTGTATGCTTCCCCCCGCCCGCCCAAAAATATACAAAGGCTTGAAAGGGAACAAAAATGAGTGCTCCTCATCAAGCTAATGTAGTAAAAGTGGCGACAGTATAGGGCACTTCATTTCCGTCAGTGAGCCCCAGGGCTGCTGTGGCTGCAAAGTCAGTTGCAACCATTAGTGTGTGATTGAACAGGTGAATGACTGAGTGAAGTGTAAAGTGCTTTGGTCATTTAATCTGACTTAAAAAAGTGCCATATAAGTACAGGCCATTTACCATTTAATCAGCATGCTGAGGATCTGTTTAGATTATTTCTGTTGGTAAGAACTTCCTCACCTACGCAGCAGAGTGATAGCAACCAAAAATTAGATAGATATCAAGGTATAGTGCCAGGAGGCTTTACAGTTGTTGAATTAGTTTAACTAACTGACCAACTTTAAATATGACCAACTTTGTCATATTTAAAAATAAATACATAAATAAATAAATGCTCAATAAATAAATATGCATACAATTCATTGCCCCCAAAAATACAAAAAACAATTAAATGTAAGTAGAAATTAAATTATACATGTAAATATGACGGGCAGAAATGTAAAAAGGGCAGGCAGAAATAATTAGCCGCGAAGAAATAACTAGGGTAAAAAAATACAACGGAATAATAAAACAGACAAAAATATTATAACATAAATATAAATAAATACTTGAAAATATAAGTAATTAAAATATAAAGTTGAAGATTATAAAGGACAAAAAATAAATAAGGTAAATATTACAAAGGCAAATAAATAAAGAAGCTAATTAAAAGAGTTATATACATTTATGTCTCACTGTATAATTTAATTTCTACTTACATTTATTTGTTTATTGTATTTTTGGGGGCAATTAATTGTATGCTTATTTATTCATTGAGCATTTATTTATTTCTGTATTTATTTTTAAATATGGCAGAGTTGGTCCTCCATACATGCATAGTTGGTCTAGCTTAAAAAGCCAGTCCTGTACTGGAACTACTTTTTCTCCGGTACATTTCTCATAGGAGGAAGTTCGGATTAGGGACAGTGTTACATCCCAGCTACAGATGGTGAACGTTTCACACTTTATGTCCAAATGCCTGAACTATCCCTTTAAATCAGACATTCCTCCAAGGCAAGCAAAATTACTTAAATGGAGCAATCAAATGACGACAGACTGATCGTCTTTCTGTTTGCATATGTGTTTTAAAAAAGGAAGGAAATTATCACATATCTCAAAACACATATAGCTTCAAACTTCTCAATGTTTCACGTGAGCAGTGATTCATATCCTTTGCTTTTCTGCTAAATATTACTTTCCATTCTGTCATAACACCAGATTCTTGGGCAATTACAGCATGAATGAAAATTGAAACATCAAAAATGTTTGTTCAGAACAAAACTAATAGATAAGATTTATAAGATACCCAAATGTGTAACTTTAGAATTAGTTTCCTATTTTCACCTCCAGATAGGAAACAGTAACAAATTACTATTTTATTTAGTGACAAAATATCAAAAATGTGCCACATTTTTGATATTGGCTTTAATATTAATGTTTGTTACTCAAGTAGAAATCCTACTGTTTAAAACTATTATGTAGAAGTATAAATTTAAGTTTTTTACTCAAGTGCAAAAGGAAAACTTTTAAAACTACTTAACCCCTTGAACTCTACGGACCCACCGGCGGGTCCAGCTGCTACGTGACCTCGTAATTTTACCAAAGCCCCAGTATTTATGTAAAAAACATATTTGGCACAGTTTGGTGACATTTATGGATAAATGTGCCAAAATGGCCTCTCCGCCTAAGAAATTTCTCACTAATACCGTTCTAAAATAAATATGATTCATCTGATTGAGCCCAAATTTGGTATATTTTTACACAACATTTAGATTTGAAAGTCTGTACTACTTTTTTGTGCTATAAATAATATTTTGGTAGTGTTTTGCAATGTTTATTTCAAAGAAAATTTTGGCGAGGTTCAAAAAATGCAAAATATTTTGTATTTTGTCCCTAATATTTCAGGCAGGGTCAAAGCTACAATGGTGCTGACACCAGAAAACCATTCTATGACATCTTACCTTTACAAACGTACCAAAAGTTTCTTCTTAAATCTAATAGCTTTGAGGCTATAAGTTATTTACTTTTGTGTGTTTTTGTCAGGCAGAAATTTATTTATACCCTTAGGGTGTAAGAGGTTAAAGTATAAAAGTAATCCAGGAAAAAATGTTAAATGTTAATACTGGTTACTGCACTAGCTGATTAATAAAGGAAAATTTTTCTACAGTTCTGGATGATACTTTCTTCATACTTAATTTTATTAGCTTTATAACTGATAGTAACAGTGTCAGATCTAACTTTGCATCGTGTTTAAAAACTATTTTTTTTTGTATGTAGTGAAAAACAAGTTGGAGCAGAAATCAGTCCAACCACAAAGAAATTAATTGTCTGGATGAAACTAATTATTTTGATGGTTTTTCCTTTTTTAAATACCAACAGGCCATAATGACAATGAGCTTAAAAGGAACTAAACTAACAAGTCTATTTTTAAAACATAAGGAGGAGAAGAAAAAAGTTGCATAAAAAAATATTTGCTCCAGTAAAGAATAGATTTCAACTTAAGGAAAAGTCCGGTCAGCAAGGAATAACCAACTGATCATTATTTATACCTAAAACTAAGAAGTTCACTGTGATTTAATCAATTTAGCGTTAATCAGTAAAAAAATAATAATTTTCGTTGCGATCACCGAGTCTGGGAGCGGACATTTTTGCCCAAATATAGTAACCCCTCCCTCCTGCCATCTTCCAGCAGTGACGTCACGGTGCGGTAAGCCTAGCGCCATTCTCCCCGCTTTACAAGCTAAATCAATGGGAACTACTAGACACATCTGCAATCAACAACAATTATTTTAGATTTCCAGAGGACTTCACCATTGAAATTCACCAGAGCTATAGTGAAACTGACAATGCCCACGTGCATGGCAGCTGGATGCTGGAATACATCGGGGAAAAGTGAAAAATAGAGTTATTCCACCTTTCTGATTCCTGATCCTCCACGGACGGGTTGGTCGTTGGATCGCCAACTTGAAGAGGGAGGATTTGCCATCGAACTTCTGGCCAGAGAAAAAACCCGTAATATGTAGCCAACATTTGGAAGAAGAATGTTTTCAAGATGACTTGGATAATAGCGCGTTGTGACAAACACCAGATGCAGCACTGGGACTTGATTGAAAGCCGATACTGCACCGTGACATCACTAACCAGTAGGTGGCAGTAGTGTTCTTTGACAAACATGGACGCCTCCATTAAAGGACATTCAAATGGAAATTGGTCCTAATTAAAACACTCTGTATATGATCTGTGTAGCCTTGATTGTAACACATGGTTTCATAAACATTTCAGCCTATGACCCAAAAGATAATGCTACAAAATGGCAATTTAACCTATACAATTTATAATTAAATTAAAATTTAATTGTGCATTTAACTATTTAACTGTATGCTTCATATCTGAAACACCTCAGGGGTGGTTCAGACATCCGCTTTGGGAACCGCTGCTCTTATGTATTTAAATTCTATTCATTGTTGCAGCCTTTTCTGGACTATAGAACTTACCTCAGTATAAACCGATCCAACATTTTTTTTTTTTTGCATGTGTTCTGTCTGGCGATGTGGCAATAAGAAAAATTGTCTTGATGCCAAAAAGAGAGCTTTTTTTTTTTTTTTTTTTTTTTTTTTTTACAGATTTTGCTTTCACAAGTGGAGCAGTACGGCTATCGCCATAGTGTTCCCCTTGATTTATCCATATAAATAACTTTATTATAATGCACGCAGGGAGGATTACAGATTTTATGGACGCCATGGGCCCCAGTGGCGCCCCACCCCCTGGCGGGAGCCCCAGCCGAGCCCCGCTGAGCAGCTGCCATGAATAAGCCAGCACTTTGAGAACCGGGGGGAGTCATTAGAGGTAATAACATGTTTCAGAGGAGTGATCATAGCGATCTGCATCTGCAGTACTGCGTCTATTTCCCTGCCAGTCAGTTCAGCTTCTCTGATTGGCTGTTGTGGAGCATCAAGTAGAAAAAGTAACATTTTTCCAACTTCAGCATCTGCTGGTTGTGAAGCACGTCACGCGCCTCAGATGCTCAGAAGCTCATGAGGTGTTGCTTCAGCTGCTCAGACGCTTTGCTGGACCCTTTTGATGCGCATTGATGCGTGTCAGCCATAGATTTTGCATGTAAAGCAGCTGCTTCTGCTGCCCAAAGCGAGGTGTGAACATAGCATCAAAGCTTCTGATAAACGAGCGGGGCTTTGTCAGCTCTTTATTTCAGAGTTGCAGTTACATTAATGTCAAAATGAGTGAATTCAGGACATTTGTTTTCTGTAGTGGCTGCTGCTAGGATGTGCTGGTGCTAATGACAGCATGTTTTCCAGTGTAGTCCGGTTTCTCTGACCATGACTGGCTGGATGTTCTCTCTTCATCCTCTGACATGGGAGCTGGCTCTGTGCTTGTCGGCCTGGCTGTGTGTTTCCTGGAGGGGGCCGCCTGTGGAGCTGGTTGACAGTTGCCTTTTGTATCTATGCTTCTTTTTCTATGTCTGCTTCTGTCTCCTTGAACCCCAGTCGACTTCAGCAGATGGCCGCTCACACTGAGCCTGGTTCTGCTGGAGGTTTCTTCCTGTTCAAAGGGAGTTTTTCCTCTCCACTGTCGCTACAAGAATGCTTAATATGAGGGATTGCTGAAGAGTCAATCAGTTGATGCAATCAGCTGGTTTTCCTTAGATAGAAAACTTTGAATCAATCTGACTGAATGATCTAGCTGAACTGGAATGTGCCTTGAGATGATGTGCGTTGTGAATTGGTGCTATAGAAATAAACTGAAATGAATTGAAATTGAATTTAATTGAATTAATGAAAATTAGCCCCTTTCTCTTCGATTTCTAACTTTGACCTCCGGCCCCTGGCATATTGAGGAAAACTCTACAGAATAGCCTTTCCATAAGCCAGATGGTTCAAATCGTGGGAAACAAATTAGCGAATTAGAAGGTACTACAGTATATAACTAATCCTGTCTTTTGAGTTGAACAGTGTTATATTCTCCTTTTACTGAGAAGAGATAAACATTTTGTGAAACGTTGTACTCACTGAGATGTCCTTCTGCATTTTCTCGTACGTTAGAGTCACAGGGCAGCTGCTGGTCGGTGAATCTGGCCTCAGGGTGAAGCAGTAAGAGGCGGAGTTTTCTGGTTCTGTTAGAGCCTGCTGGAGGTCCTGGATGTACCTCTCTGTCGGCATCTCCAGCTCCTCTGCCTCATCATTCACCTCATCTTCACTCACTGTACACATTAAACACAGAGAGCAGATATTTGATGTTGAATCTTTCTGAGAAGGCAGCTGCTACCGAGATTACAGCCCACTTGAAAAGAAAACATCTATGATAGATTTTCTAATGTATATCCCACTGAAAAAGAACTAGTTGAAGTCAAAGGTGATGTCATGAGGTTCAGCATATTGAGATACAGCCTCACATCAACAAATCCGATTTTGCGTCCGATCCAGCAGTGAATCGTGTCAGAGGAGGTCATGGCGTTTAGAGCTCTTTAGAGTTAATGGGGATGATCTATGAAGGTTATTTTGACTGAGTGACAGCTGCGTCCTTTGAAGGCAACATGGCAGTAAGCAATATATTTATTTCCGGTTAGTACAGACAAGGGGTGTAAATAATTGTTTTGTATCGATGCATCGGTACGTCCGTAAGAGAATCGATTGATGTTTTTTTTTTTTTTTCCTCTGGTCTATTTTTAACCACTTGCTCCTGGGTGTAATTCTCCCTCCCGTGCTGCGGTGGCGCTAAACCTATTTTGCTCCCTACCTCGCTTCCTGGTTATACTCTTACAGCAGTGTGTCGCAGTGAGATTGTTGCAGACATTTTTTATTTATGCTCAATATTGAAGCGTGGTCTGTGCTACACGCTGTGGGTCTAGATACGGCCGAGGCGGCGAGGAAGTCGGGGCGAGTTTAGTTTAGTCTTTCCAGGTGGAAAAAGGGTCCAAGCGTTCTCGAGCACCTCGCTCTTCTAGCGGGTCAAACTTCATGAGTTGTTTTCTGCAATTTCGGTCATAAAAACAAAACAAGCCGGCCGCCTGTCTGCTGCACTGTCTGCGGTCAGCTACAATTTCAGAGAGGAGCAGCGGAGCGTCTGTGGAGGGGGCGGGGACGCCTGGAGCCGAGGTATTGCATTGCACTCGCAGAGGGATTATTATTTTTCAGTGAATGAGGTTTTAATAGGCCTTGGGGTAGTACAACTTTTCTACTTCTGTTATTTGCTGTTGTTTCTCAAATAAAATGCATAACGATATTACAGCTTTCATTGATTTATTTCAAATTTGAAACACTGTCTAGCCTGTAAGGTAAAAAAATATAAAAATAAAAAAAATAAACATGAACCAATTAATCAAATGAATTCGAATTGAGTATCGAAAATAATCGAATCATTCAGTCAGGAAATCGACACTGAATTTAATCGCCATGATGGATGTGATTTACACCCCTATTACAGATTGACGGAGTAGGCAGCGCCCCATGCTGTCCAATCGAGGGTACTACCCACCAATTACAGATCGTTTTTGTGACATTTGTGTCAAAAGTGCAAATGAATGCATAACTTGTAAAGTTGAATTTTTGACTCACAGCAGCAGATTTGTTAATTTGCAAAACAATGAATATTAATTTGCATTTGTGTTAAGGAAAAAATATATTTCTTTTTTATTTTTTGGAGAAAAATCTTCCTGGATGGGAAGTGAGACATCGACAAACTTGGAAACAAAGTCGAGTTATAGAATGCGCCTGTGTTTTTTAAATGTATATATTTAACTTTTCATAATCGGTCCAAGTCAAATGTGAGAAATCGTTTACATTTGTGTACAGCACAGAGACAGAAGTGAAAAGAATCAATTCACCCTGCCTAGTTGCAGCCTCTATATACGCAGAGTGACATGAAAAAAAAAAAACGGATTAGAGATTAAAAAGTCGTATGGAACCGATGTGTTCAGTCTGAATCCACACCACTGCTAGAACCCTTTTTATGTACATTCTAGCTTGTTTTCTGAACAAACATTGGACAAAGGTTAAAAAACAGACACCTGCAGATAAAACTAGATCAAAATTAGATTATTGCATAAGACAATCCAGACCTAGCCTCAAATATTTAATAAGCTATTTCCACTGAGCATAACTTTACACAGGTAAAACAGACTAGACTGCTTCACTTGTCTGTTTACTTGTGTTGAAGGTTAATATGTTTTTATGTCATTTTCTTTTAATACTCTCTGTATACGGTAGATCTGCTGCGGTCCTGTGTTTTATGGGAAAGCTTTTGTGCAATTAGACTCTGGCTTGTTTTGTTTTTATGACCAAAATGGCGGAAAACAACTCGTGAAGTTTGACCCGCTAGAAGAGCGAGGTGCGCGAGAACGCTGGGACCCTTTTTCCAGCTGGATCTCCGCTCTTTTTGGCCCTCATGTCCCTCCGTCATTGGAGTAAACTCGCCCCCACTTCCTCGCCGCCTCGGCCGTATCTAGACCCACAGCGTATAGCGCCATCGCAGCACGGGAGGGAGAATTACGTCCAGAAGCAAATGGATAAAAATAGCCCGGAGGAAGAAAAAAAACATGAATCGATACTCTTGCGGACGTGTCGATGCATCGATACAAAACGATTATTATTTACACCCCTAATATCCCATGATTCATTGCGAGTCAAAGCAAGCCGACTGTTCCTATTTGCATAATATATATTTAATGCTCTGAACTTCCATATCAATGCATTTTTTGCACCATGTTTTTTCTCCCACACTGCTTACATTTGATAACTGCTGCACGTTAAGAAACGGAAATGTCATGAGAGCTGTACAGAATGAAATTTTGCTTTGTATACACTACAAAGCAACAAACAAACAAAATAACAATAAAAGTTGTCAAAGTCTGAGTCTGCTCTGTTCTCAGAGGAAAAACATACTTGGCGCCAAACAGTTGTGAATATTGTAAGTGCAGTTTCTTCTAATACAAGTGTGTGAATAATGAATGAAAATAGCTTTTTTAATGGTAATTGAGTCAGATATGTGGCGGTAATGTTTGATTTATCTAAAGGTTTTTATCTGTTACTGTGTAAATGGGTTTGGCTGGAAGTTAAGGACAGATTCTAATACATCTGCAGAGTGGGGACTATAAATCTGATAGGATTTTTATTTATTTTGCACAATTTGCTTAGCTAGTAGTTTTGTTTTTATTTCCTAAGTATTTTTTGTTGGTGAATATAAGACATTTTGCAGATATATTTTTTATACATACATTGTTTAGGTTTACTTATGCCTTTCTACCCTTTTTACAGAATAGAATAGAAAATCTCTTAATGTCCCAAATTGAGCAAATTTACAGCAGCAAAAGGATTATTGAAAAACATGGTCACACAAATGTTGATCTTAGAAAAACAGATAAGAATAACATAATAGTGAAGAGTTAAAAGATAAACAATAAAATCCTGTAAAGTGTTTCAACAATATCAAACTGAGCACATGGAGAATAAATAACCAATATGCAGCTATGGACGTTTTTACAGCAATGGATATTTGAAAATAGCAGCAACATCAGAGATGTGACTGACTAAGGTTTCTATCAACGCGATGTGAAGTTTTTTAACAGGGCATTCAGATCTGGTGAAATTAATAACTGGGGATGTCTAATTCTGAAATCCTGTGTGTTTGGGTTGTTAGAGATACTGCAACATCTATCTATCTATCTATCTATCTATCTATCTATCTATCTATCTATCTATCTATCATTCCATCCATCCATCCATCTCTCCAGATGTATACTCTGCCTGTGACATAAAATATGGATCTCCATCCCTGCCACAAAGGCCATCAAATAATGTTTAAAATAAAAAATACAGTAGGTTGAGAAGGCAGAGCATCCATCCATCCAGATTTCTCCCTTTCTCCATATAGGCTATCATTTGATCATTCACGCTCTCCATAGTTCCCCTGTAGCACGAGCACAGGGCGACTGTTGCGCGCCTTTAGCGAGCATGCACGTTTCCTGTCGCTTGCGCGGTGACTCGTGCCACCTGCGCTGTGCGGAGATGCAGGGGAAAC
The DNA here is from genome assembly GCF_016077235.1 of Cyprinodon tularosa. Taxonomy (NCBI): domain Eukaryota; kingdom Metazoa; phylum Chordata; class Actinopteri; order Cyprinodontiformes; family Cyprinodontidae; genus Cyprinodon; species Cyprinodon tularosa. The sequence continues at coordinate 421,248 of NW_024039338.1, forward strand.
CGTATGTGATGGGGAAACGCAGCTCGACATAACACCGGTATTTCCATCAGGAAAACGCTGTTTTGCTGCTGGAGTCATCCTATCTCCCCATCTCTCTGTGTGTGCTGTACGTTAACACCCGCCAGCAGAAACACCCACCTACCCAACTCACTATTCATCAGCCATTCTCATCCTCCCCTCTCTCATGACAAGGCGCGCACCTCTGGATGCCCTAAAAAATAATCTTTAATATCTCTTAAACAAAAGTAGCACAAACAATATTTTTTTCTGCACAAATCTGCACTAACGTTGCACTAACCATTCAGTCTATTTGCAGAGTTTTTTGACGTGGGTGGGGTGTCAGCTTCACGCAGCTGCGCACGAGTCCTATCATGAAAAAAGGTTCATCGTGCGACCTGAGAAACGCGCAGTAACGGGGTGCCTGCAATGGTAACTGCGTTATAGTTACAGTCAAAGTAATTAGTTAGATTACTCATTACTAAAACAAGGTAACGGCGTTAGTAACGCCGTTACTTTCAACGCCGTTAGTCCCATCACTGGTTATTGACCATTTAGAAGATGCCAACTACAAAAACATTTTTTCTAGAGGGGGTTTTGACGCCCCCCCCCCAGTGCAGCGTCCTTATGCGTTGCATAAACTGCAAACCCACTTTCTGCGCCGCTGGGAATGATTATGACCTGAATGACAGGCATCATATTTATAAAAAGCACTTTGTGATGCCTGTATATGGAATCAACCAGTGATGGTTTAATAATGCTGCTTTGATACTGTCTCACAGAATACTGACACCTGCTGGACCTTTAAAGACACTACAGGCAGCGTTATTCTTGATTCTCCGACGTCGAGAATCAAGAATCCACCTTTCGTATTCCATTTTCAGATTTTTTTAAAGTGTTTAACAGAGACGTTAGCACCTCGACGTCGGAGTACACAGAGTGAAGCGAAAAGACTACAACTGTGTAAACAGGCCCCATTTCCGTTTCCGGTGGCAGGGGAATATTGACTATTCCAACAGAACACAATGGGATTTACAAAATGCTAAATAAAACACTACAGGAACGTTTTTTCTTTACAAAACTTTTTTTGGAACGTCATTGAACAGCGCTGACGACCCGGTGAGTAGCATATTTAAAAAAAAGAACGTTTAAGGTTGTTTTAAGGACATTATCGGGCATGCACTATGGAAGCCGTTCTGAAGCAGCCAGGGGTTGATTCTAAATGAGCCAAAAAGCAGAGACAGGACCAATTGTCAAAATTTTGGTGTCGATCATTCGATTTCATCCTGGACACTACAGAAAATGGGCTAAAAGTGTTAAAAACCGAACTTCTCCTTTAAACTTAAAGTGCAGAGCAAAGAAAACAAAATCAAATGTTTTGGGATGCCATGATAAAAAGGCATAAGGTATGTATTTTAGGCTTGTCCTGCGGTAATTAACTGAAAATAGAAGCCATGACAGAACAGTCACACATCTTTAGATAATATATCATTAATTGTTTGGCTTTTTGTCCTAGCTCAAAATCTAAAATGTCCTTTTAATCACTGCAGACATTTTTCAGTAGTAATAAAGTTTTGTAAATTTCAAACAAATGCTAACTTTAAATGGTGTTTTAGCTCCTTTAAATCTACATACATTTAAAGTGCACAGCATGGAAATAATGAGTCAATTAGAAAGAAGAGGAATAGAGATTAGTAAAGCCATTTCTCTTAAAGCTTACTTGTTAAGCATCAATGGCAGATTTTTCTTTAGAAATATAAGCATCTCTGCATTTTTGGCAGACAGCTTGTTCCTCTTCTCATCTACAATATTCCCTGGTGTGCTAAAAAGTCGCTTACTATCTACACTTGTGCATGGAGCACAGAGGTAGGCGTGGGCTGCTTGTGCGAGAGCGGGGAAACGACTTTTATTGTCTCGCCAAAAAACAAGCGGCTGTCCGCTCCGTGGGATGACTGGCTCTGATAGGTAGAGGTTCATCTGCGATGATGTTGAGCTGCTGATGTCACCGCCACCATGTTCCCCGTCTTCATCCTACAACTATAGCGTGTCAGGAGCCAGCTCGTGGTACTTTCTCTGGGGGCTCGGTGCCAGTCGCTCCCAAACTTGCCTCACCACAAGAAAACGGACTGTCCGTTTTCTTCTTCTTCCCCACTTCCAGTCGCGTACCGATGCAGAGCAACTACAGCGCCCCTAGAGGAATCGGAGGAGTGAATTCAACAAGTAGTGCGTCTCATCGGCCCATCTGATCAGCCTTTATAGAAACCGCCGATCAAACTATTTAAAGCCGTTATCAGCCGATAACGATCGGTGACCGATCAATCGGAGCACCCTTAGCCTAAAGACATATTTCTACATAAGCAAGAATCTTTTCTTCAATGAAATCTGGTAAGGATTGTCTTTTACCTTTTCCTTTCCATGCCTTTTGTCCATCAGTCAGCATCAAACTGAAGCCTAAGCCTAAACTCCTCCCCTCCCAGTCCACTCGCAGAAAGTAGGAGACGTCTGACTGAGATGAGAAGTGGATTTCACGCACTGATGTGTGCATCCCTGCAGAAAAACAAAGCACAAACAGGAAAAAGTCAATTTGCTGTTTCCAGATGCTTCCAATGTTCAAAAAAAAAAAAAAACTATTTGAACCTAAACCAACTCATTGCAGTAAAACATTCTGTATATTGTTCTGGAGGATTATTGTAATATTAGAATGCTATATCAGGTGTAATAATGCAATTAGGAGCAGCATTTGTTTTTCTTCCATTGTTCAAGGCCACCATGGATATTGACTAACTGTCTTTAGTGCCCAAACAGCTCATAGCATCTGTAAAGATAAATGAAAGTGTAATCATTGGTGGATTAAAAACACTACTTGGAGCTAGAACTCTACTCAAACACTGCCTAAAATGTTGCATCAAGGTGACCAACACCTACTAATTAAAATTTAAACAACAGTATTTGTCATTGTACTTGATGTGTATTTAAAACAGTTAAAAAAAACAATCCGCTAGACTTTGTTTCCAAGTTTGAAGACGTTTTTTTTTATTAAATTAAACCAGCTGTTAACGATGGCCGTTAAGGGCATTAATGATAACTCAATTACTAAATCAATTGATTATTATTTCAATAACTGATTCATCCAATTAATTGTTTCAAACCTAAAACATAAAAAAAAATGTATTTGGTCATTTGGTATGGATAGACACACATTCATATAGCTAATTAACAGCACATGCCCCTATATAATTAACACAGATATAAATGTATCTTATATTATTAATTAACAAGTAAGCAGCAAAAAGAAATAGAACAGTTCAATGTAAAGTGTAATGGACTGGATCTCCGATATCTTATCAACATTATGTGATCATTAAGCCGTACACTGTATGATTTTTCCCATCGTACAGTGAGCTACATTATACATTAATACAGTGAGCTGTTTGTCTCACACTGTAAGAACCGGCGCTCTGATGCGATTTACCTGCTCACACTGTTCGTCTAAAAACCAGGTAGGGCTCAGCTCCACAGTGTTGGAGTTAAACGCGCTGCCTTGGCAATCTGTGCAATTTTATGCTGAAAGCCGTAAAAAATTTAAATTTTACAGAAAGAACCCCATTTCACTCGCACCCCCGCCATGCTTCTTTGTTTACATCTAAGAGGAAGAAGAAGAAGAGTTCCTGTTTTCGTACTGCGCGATTTCCCCACGACCACCTTATGACAGGCCTTCGTTACCCCCCCTGTACACTACACGATGCACGATCAGGCTGAAAGTCGGTCCCATCAAAAGATTCTCGCATGACTGGAGAATTGGCTGGAAAAGGGCAAAAAAAAAATAAATCTTGTACAGTGCATGACCGGCTTTAGTCAGTACCAGAGGCGATATCAGAAACGGGTATCGGGTCGGTGCAACTCAAGGATAACCCACTATTAGTCCACTCTATTTGCTGCTACAGGCAGTCAGGAATGAAATTACTATTGCAGCTCATGCAGACATTTGGAACCCTAATCCATAGCTGCAGCCAGCCCACACTGGACCGGCGGAAAAACAAAACAACTCCTTAGTACACTAAATACTAATACTAAAATACTAGAGTTGCATCTAACGATTATTTTGCAAATCAAATAATCTGTAATTATCTTTTCTCTTAATAATCAGTTAGTAAAAGGTTTCTTAAAGGTGATTTTTTTCACAGAATCAAACCAGGTGAAACTTTTCCACTTGAGGAGTTCTAGGTAGAGCATATCAGACAAATAAAAGAAAAAAATTCCTTTTTTTTTTTTTCAAATTTTGTAGATTTACTGCTCTAAGTGTGTTTCTATGTCAGCTAAATGTATAATATAGTCTCTACACTCCAGTATAAAATTAATACATTATTAAATTGGTTGACAATTATTTCAATAATCCATTAAGTAATATTAATCCGCTTATTTATTTCAGCCCTACTAAATACATTTTAATCACACTGAATTAAACTAAATAGCAACTGTTCAACTCTGAAAGGCGTAGCTTTGAGCACAGGTTTACCGTTATAACTTAGTTGCCAGGTTTAGATGTAACGTTTACCTATGTTTGCACCTAAAGTTAAACTCTTAACTATATAAATACTGGATGCCCTTTTGCTAAACAGTTTCCCATATTCAATGGAACAAACTGTGTTATAATTAATGTTCATGTACTTTTAATTTATATTAGTATTGTTTTTTTTTTTTTAAAGATATCCAGGGTTAATAAAACAAAAATCTGCATGACTATAACATGCACAGGTTTTGAATGGAAATTGTCTATTTTTTAAATATTCTATTTTATTTTCAGATTATAAAATTACAGACCAAATAATTAACTTAATAAAAAACTTGCCATTTTGTAGATTTTCAGTTTTGATTATTTCATGCCATACTTTATCAAGGTACAGAAGACCATCTACCTCAAGGTTTTCATGAATCAAACCTGGATGGTGCTGCCTTATACAGCTGCTTTTTTTTTTTATCTCTGCTTCTGTCTCCTTGAACCCCAGTCGGCCTCAGCAGATGGCTGCTCACACTGAACCTGGTTCTGCTGGAGGTTTCTTCCTGTTCAAAGGGAGTTTTTCCTCTCCACTGTCGCTACAAGCATGCTTAGTGTGAGGGATCGGTCTCCGCCAGTCACGTGACATTTGTTGCTAAGACGCCATTTTTGGTGGAAAAGGCGTAGTGTAAACAACCGCAGCATAGGTAAACGAAGGACTAAAGGATTGAGTTTGTTTCTCTGACTATATGGAAAAAAGTAAGCATAATGCGAAATAACCGTACGGTGTCGTGCCAAGGTAGTTATCCCTGCGAAAATTTGTATCCCCTCGTCGGGAGCGCGCACGGAGTAGGAAGAACAGCCCGAGTTAACTCCGCTTCAATTCCAACGTGCAGAACTTGAAATTTGAAAGGTTTTACGTGTATGAAAGTTGAGCTTTACTGTTTTATTCTTTTACTTCACATGTTTTAGCAGAATACCGCCAGTGATATTGATCTAAAACTAATAATAAAACACAAACGCTTGCTTGAAAGCTGGTCGCTGACAGCAGTGTCTACTCCTCCCTCTGAAAGCAAACAGATCCTTGTTCTTTTCCACACGTTCATTAAAAAAATCTCTCATTGTTTCACAGTGTCCAAATGTTCTCATCTCATTGAAAACTGTTGTAAACCATATACTTGTAATAAAAATGAAATAGAAAATGGACTGCACGTGTAATCATTAAAGACTTTATGCAGAAGGAAAATATTTTTTTCCTGGTTTAAATTTAGTACTTAAATCTATATCTGTGTTTACAGTAACGTACAATTTATCTATGTTGTACTATCCTTAATAAACAGTTTGTCTTCTAACATCAGCCATTTTATTTCATCCCATTTTGCCACAATTGACAATATGGGATGAAATAAAACCTGCTGTAATCTGTTCCCCCTGTCTAAATCAGGCAAAAAAGGTCCCAGCTTTTTCATTTTTGGCTTATAAGCATCATAAAAGATGCTTATAAGCCAAAATGCTTATTCCCCCCTTATAACTTTAAGAAATAAAGGTCCATCACATCAAAAGTTTCAGGAGTTAGTTGTCATCATAACAGATGTTTATAAGCCAAAAATGAAAAAGCTGGGGCCTTTTTTGCCTGATTTAGACAGGCGGAACAGATTATAGCAGGTGGCCTGCTATAATTTGTTCCCCCCTTATAACTTTTAGAAATAAAGGTCTATCACATCCAAAGTTTCAGGGGTTAGTTGTCATCATAAAAGATGCTTATAAGCCAAAAATGGAAAAGCTGGGGCCTTTTTTGCCTGATTTAGACAGGCGGAACAGATTATGGCAGGTGGCCTGCTATAATTTGTTCCCCCCTTGTAACTTTAAGAAATAAAGGTCAATCAACTCCAAAGTTTCAGAGGTTAGTTGTCATCATAAAAGATGTTTATAAGCCAAAAATGGAAAAACTGGGACCTTTTTTGTCTGATTTAGACAGGGGGAACAGATTACAGCAGGTTTTATTTCATCCCATACTGCCAGTTCTTGCAATATGGGATGAAATAAAACGGCTGATGTTAGAAGACAAACTGTTTATAAAGGATAGTACAACATAGATAAATTGTACGTTAATATAAACACAGATATAGATTTAAGTACTAAATTTCAACCAGGAAAAAATTATTTTCCTTATGCATAAAGTCTTTAATGATTACACGTGCACTCCATTTTCTATTTCATTTTTATTACAAGTATATGGTTTACAACAGTTTTCAATGAGATGAGAACATTTGGACACTGTGAAACAATGAGAGATTTTTTGAATGAACGTGTGGAAAAGAACAAGGATCTGTTTGCTTTCAGAGGGAGGAGTAGACACTGCTGTCAGCGACCAGCTTTCAAGCAAACGTTTGTGTTTTATTATTAGTTTTAGATCAATATCACTGGCGATATTCTGCTAAAACACGTGAAGTAAAAAAATTAAACAGTAAAGCTCAACTTTCATACACGTAAAACCTTTCACATTTCAAGTTCTGCACGTTGGAATTGAAGCGGAGTTAACTCGGGTTGTTCTTCCTACTCCGTGCGCGCTCCCGACGAGGGGATACAAATTTTCGCAGGGATAACTACCTTGGCACGACACCGGCAGCCTCTCACACAACACGATCGTGTCATTTCTGGTAAATGCCGAAAGAACAGCCGCGTGTGGGTTGTCTCGACTTTCCACATAATATGGTGGTTTTCCCACGATGCACCGCGCCCGAGGTAAACATTGACGTCACCTGGCGCAGACCGATTGCTGAAGAGTCAATGAGTCGATGCAATCAACTAGTTTCCTTAGATAGAAAAGTCTGAATAAATCTGACTGGACGATCTGATGAACTGTAAAGTGCCTTAAATGGCATGTGTTTTGATTTTGCGCTATAGAAATAAACTGAATTGAATTAAAGTTAGATGGAACCGGTGCCTGTGTTTTTATACAAACAAGTGAAGAAACAGAAGGTCTGGAGAGTGCAATTCTGTACCCCACCAAACATTTTCCACAGAAAAACCCAGATCGTAACATACCTTCTGTCATGCAGTCTACCCTTCCAATATGGCGGTCGCGTTTACGTAAGAAACCCTTCCTAAAGTTGCTCTTCTCTGTATTGATCCCCCATATTCAAACCCCAATAAAGTGTGAATCTCCATATATATAAAATCTAACAGCTAAAAGGGGAAGTCATAAATATCTGTCCCGTAATAAATAAAAAGAGGCAGATATAAGAGGAGATAGCAGTTAGCTTCCAGCGCTAAACATGCACGAGCTATTTGTAAACACGGAACCGCTAAAGTTTGATACAACAACAGAAGCATGCTGAAGAGCTCAGGACCACTTCTAATACCAGACAAAACAGGAGTCTTTTTCTACCTTAAATTGAAGAGCGACGTCCTCGCCGAACACTTACAGAGAAAACCGGCTCTGTTGTATGAAGCGACCACCGCCTGGGAGATTCAAAACAAAAAGCTGAGTGACGTAATCAAAGAGCGACACTTCTTCTTCATTAAATTTTAACTTGGCACCAATTTAAAGGGGCATTACCGCCAACTACTGTTTCGAAGTATGGGCAAGGATACATATGTATACAGTGTTATTTGTGTATACAAAAAAAAAAAACATAAATAAATAAATAAAACAACTGAAAACAGTAAATAATATCCTCATATAAAGCCTTGTGCCATAGACTAGACTAGAGCATTCACATGTGGTCTGTTACAACACCCCAACATATTATTTAAAGAACACATTTACATTATTTTTTAATCCCTTCAACCGCTATCCAAACCCACCTGTTGCAGAATGTCGACATCTTAAGATAACATGTTTAACTGTCTTCTCTTCCTTGCCAACTTAATATTTCCCAACTGCATGTTTCCCTATCATGTGCAAAGAACTATTGAGGTAGGACAATCATGTCTAACATAACTCTTGCACTAACTGTTTCTTCTCTCAAATATGATCCTTGCACTTTTGTCCCTGATATGCTATTGTGAACGTTGTACAAATATCTCTTCTTTCCCTTACCTATGGAAGCCCGTTTCCGCCACATTGAAAAAAAAAGCCAAATAGAAATTCATAATTATGAGATACAAAGTTTGAAAGTTAAATATCTCATAATTATGACATTTTAACTCATAATTATGATTTTGTATCTCATAATTATGACTTAAAAGTCTAATTTATTAATTTGAATCTATTCAATTTGATTCAATTCATTGTATGCATCGTGTAATATACAGGGGGTAATTAGGGGCTATCAGCTTTCACGACCACCTCCCGATCAGGAATCGTAAGGTCAGGAGAAAATCAAATATGTTTGAAATTCAGTCGGCAGTCGTGGAGAAATCGTTTAATGCACAAACAAGGATTCGTCTTCTTCGTCCTCCAGATGAAAACACAGAAACATGGCGGGGTGTGAGCAGAGATGGGAAGTAACGAAGTACAAATACTTTGTTACTGTACTCAAGTAGATTTTTCTGATATTCACTGCATGAAAAGTGGGATTTTCGTCAATATGCGGCACTGTAGATTGTCGTGGAACTTCAGGTTAGCGGCAGTTTACGACAATTTGCAGGCTTCGCCGAAAACCCCCGTAAATTGTCAGAAATTGACGTGGACTCTCTTAGGCAGTGTTCCCCCCATGCCTCCCCCCCATGGAATTCTAGGGGAGGCTTTAACATGTAAATGAACATGCTGTGAGCTGACAGAGCAATACATTTAGAGCCGTAATTATAAAAAAAAAAAATTGCATTTAAGATAAAAAATAAAATGTTATCTGTCAATATGCTCAATTCACAATTACTTAAGTGGAAAAGTTTCAAGAAATGAGTCTGAGATGATTCACTTTATAACATGGCGCATTATCCTGTTGGAAGTAGCCATGAGAAGATTGGTACACTGTGGTCATACGGTCCGGCCAGGTCAAGATCCGCAATTGCAATCGCACCAAACAGGAAAAAGAACATCGACAAATTCCGGTTCGTCAAATTAAAATATAGCAGCAACAGATCGGTGACTAGAAATTATAGCACAATTCTTATATATAAAAAAAAAAAACTAACACCGTTTATTTAAATGATTGGATCCAAACTATTGGTTATTCACCAACGAGGAAGCAGATTTCTCATCTCCATCAAAATATTTATTTTATACCGAGGGACTTAAACTTTAATCAAATCCATTCAAAAGAAACTTCTTATTACAGGAATGAAAAGAGAGGCTGAGTTTGGGAGTAGTGAACAAGTTCATTAAAAAAAAGCAGTTTTGAATTATCCTTATCCCCGTTACAAAAATCTACAAAAATATAAATATATATTTGGGCAGAAACTGAACATATGCTGGATGATGGTGGGATTTTTTTAATATGTCATATTAAATTAAGCGCTCACAGGGTTCATACAGGAATGAGTGACTCTAATTTAATGCTATTTTAATGCTATTTGAAATGATTTTAATGCCATCATCAAGAACCATGTACACAAGTTATTAGTGTACATGAAATATGAAGGAGCTGTAAGCACAGTTCCATGACTCCTGTATGTATGTAAACACACACATATACGTATATATATATCCTCTAGCTTTTTCTCCGCCTGGAGCGATATAATATATCTGACGAAATTGTTTTTATAAGCATTTTTTATTAAAGAATTATAAATACTTCGATAAACATATTTAAATAATTTTAGTGCCAATTAAGGCCTTGATTTAAAAAAAAAAAAAAAAGAATGATTTTTTAATTATTTTTATTGATCCGCGGAAACCCTGGTTCATCTCGCGCATGCTCTGTACGATCTCCAAGAAACTCAGAGCGGAGCTCTGCAGCCACAGTGGAGGATGGATGCTTTGCTTTGTGCAGCGGTCTGGAGCGTCTGGATTTCGGGGTAAAACTCCTCTTGGACGCGATGGCGACTCTGCATCGAACAAGACGAACTCAAAGAAGAGATGCTAGCGGTAAATATATGTTCGATTACTGCCTGCTAGGCTAAAAGCAGCCTAGCCTAAGCTATGGCTAATAGCAGCCTAGCTATTAGCCTATCTAGCCTAGCCTTGCAAGAACAAGCTTTATTAAAGTGTATTTTTTGTGATTCACAGGAAGCAGTACGCCGTCTTCACAACTCGGAGACTAATTGCAGGCGCTATGAACCGGAGCAAGGGTAAGATTTAAAGAATATGCTTTCATTCTGCGGTAAAAGGCAATGGATACGGATGGATACCGATCATAGCTGTACATTTTGTTTTCACAGACCTCCTATTTGCTCGGAGCCATATCAGCAAGTCCAGATTTGCACGATGTTGATAAAGACCACATTGTGTGTAAGTGACTTGTTTTAATGTTTTCTCCTTCCTTGTTACTGTGACTTGCGTTTGATTTTTTTATTCATACCACTCTCATTTAATTGTTTTCCAGCTGCCTGTAAGACGTATTTTCAGACGGTATGCAGGAGCTTCAGATATACGCAGCCAGCCAACACGCTGCGTGCGGAGGCAATCTGCTCGGAGTCAGGCCAGAAGAAAGAGGGTAAGACTTTATTTGGTGACTATTTTTCAGGTGAATTGATAGATGTGTTGTGTCCATACGCAGAGCACTGATTCATTGTTTTTTTTTTCAGCTGCTGAAAGCGAGGCAGAGTGTGCTAGCAGATGAGGAAGTGGAACTCTGGAAGTCCGCCTTCCTCGGCGGTGTCTCTGGATGGATTGTACGGTCGCCGCCATTTCGTAGGCCGGATCTCACTGAACTCTGTGTTAAGCTGCAGTCCCGGTTAGAAGTGATGCCGAAGTGCAGGGCCACGCACAGTAGGCATCTGCACATCGGACCTGCCTCGGAGGGAATGCTGCCAGTTACCTCCAACCCCGAGGAAGCAAACGGACCGTTCACGGAGTTGTAATTTTTAGAAACGCATGTGTTTGGATACGCGTTGTATATAGTTGTGTGTGTTTTAATAAAGCTCTTTCTTTGCATAAACAGCTTCCTGGCAAATCTTCATTTCCTGTATAAATTCATTCATGTCCTTGATGGTAGCATAATAATTGTGTAGTAGTGTAGGATAACATAAATACACATCATATGAATGAATAAATATATGAATGAATAAATATATATATATATGAATAAATATATATATGTAAATTTATATGTAAATATATATATATGCCAACCAATCACGAGCGACTTTACTTGTTTAAAAAGAAGTGGTTCCGTCCAATACTCAGTAAGAAAATTAAAGCCTGGCGTGGCCACGTTTGGTTTTGCTGCCAATCACGAGCGATTTCACTTGTTTGAGAATAGTGGTTTCAGCCAATACTGAGAAGGTTATTCAAGCCAGACCTGGCCAGCCGCGCGGGTTTACTGCATTCATATGCTAATTAGGGCCATTAGTACAGCTGATCGCTCTCCACATACCTCATGGTACGTTTCCGACAATTTGTGGCACGACAAACGCGGACAAGCACGGGTTGCAAATTGTCGGAAACTGACGAAAATCAGGCAGATCTGCGGGAGTTTACGGGGGTTTACGGGGACGAAAATCTCACTTTTCATGCAGTGATTTTTACTTTACTACTTATTTTTATGGCGACTTTTTACTTCTACTCCTTACATTTTTACACAAATATCTGTACTTTCTACTCCTTACATTTTAAAAAAATTGGCTCGTTACTTTAGTTTTGAATCATTTCAATGGAGTTACCGTTATTATTTTTCACGTCATCAATACCAAATTCAGTCTAATTGGATGGGAATCTACGTTGCATTTGACGCACCACTACAAGATGAATCGACAGATTCGGCGGTATTCATTGGCGGCAAATCATTGCAGCTTGGTGGCGCTGGTGTTAGCATAGTAGCATGGACGACGAGATGATTGAAAATGAACACAACAGAGATCTAGTCCTATTGGCAGACATCCATTTAAAATGTAGGAAACGGCATGAAAAAGTGGTTTCTACTTTTACTTTTATACTTTAAGTAAATTTACAAGCCTGTACTTTGTTACTTTTACTTGAGTAAAGAAGTTTAATCAGTACTTCCACTTTTACCAGAGTATTTTTTAACACAAGTACCTGTACTTTTACTCAAGTACGGAAAGTGAGTACTTTTGCCATCTCTGGGTGTGAGTGAAATGAAGTTCTTTCTGTAAAATTGACAGACTGTAGTAGCCACGTTTGTTCAGTTTCCTCTTCTACTCATTTGGTTTCCGGATAGACATGTCGGATTAGCACCATCTCACTGCAGAGCTGAGTCCGACGTGATTTTTAGACAGTGTGAGCAGGTATCAGGCATCAGAGCGTCAGTTCGCACAGTGTGAGAACATACATTGTGAGCTATAACATTTAAACCCTGCAGTTTCGTCGTACAGTGTGAGCTGTAGCTGCGTGCCACAACTGAAAAAATTGTACAGTGTATTAAGGTCATAACTTATTACGGTTTCTAGGGACATTGCTATCTTTTGTTAGAATACCAACTATGTTCAAAAGGAGGATGGAAGATAATGTTGTCATGGTTTCGGTTATGTTGTGCTTTACTTTGCTCCATGTTTCCTAGTTTTATTGGTTTAATTCCTATTTTGTTGTAGTTTCTAGATTTATGTTAGTTCTCAGGTTTTCCTCTGTTGCCCTCTGTTGTGTGTGTTCCTTTCCCCCTGGCTCCCTCGTTGTCTCCTCACACCTGCTCCCTGTCAGCTCGTTAGCCCTGCCATTGTCTCAATCAGCTACACACACTCACCGGCCACTTTATCAGGTACACCTGTCCAACTGCTCGTTAACACTTAATTTCTAAGCAGCCAATCACATGGCAGCAACTCAGTGCATTTAGGCATGTGGACATGTTCAAGACAATCTCCTGCAGTTCAAACCGAGCATCAGTATGGGGCAGAAAGGTGATTTGAGTGACTTTGAACGTGGCATGATTGTTGGTGCCAGAAGGGCTGGTCTGAGTATTTCAGAAACTGCTGATCTACTGGGATTTTCACGCATAACCATCTCTAGGGTTTACAGAGAATGGTCCGAAAAAGAAAAAACATCCAGTGAGCGGCAGTTCTGTGGGCGGAAATGCCTTGTTGATGCCAGAGGTCAGAGGAGAATGGCCAGACTGGTTCGAGCTGATAGAATGGCAACAGTGACTCAAATAAGCACCCGTTACAACCAAGGTGGGCAGAAGAGCATCTCTGAACGCACAGTACGTCGAACTTTGAGGCAGATGGGCTACAGCAGCAGAAGACCACACCGGGTGCCACTCCTTTCAGCTAAGAATAGGAAACTGAGGCTACAATTTGCACAAGCTCATCGAAATTGGACAATAGAAGATTGGAAAAACGTTGCCTGGTCTGATGAGTCTCGATTTCTGCTGCGACATTCGGATGGTAGGGTCAGAATTTGGCGTCTACAACATGAAAGCATGGATCCATCCTGCCTTGTATCAACGGTTCAGGCTGGTGGTGGTGGTGTCATGGTGTGGGGAATATTTTCTTGGCACTCTTTGGGCCCCTTGGTACCAATTGAGCATTGTTGCAACGCCACAGCCTACCTGAGTATTGTTGCTGACCATGTCCATCCCTTTATGACCACAATGTACCCAACTTCTGATGGCTACTTTCAGCAGGATAATGCGGCATGTCATAAAGCTGGAATCATCTCAGACTGGTTTCTTGAACATGACAATGAGTTCACTGTTCTCAAATGGCCTCCACAGTCACCAGATCTCAATCCAAAAGAGCATCTTTGGGATGTGGTGGAACGGGAGATTCGCATCATGGATGTGCAGCCGACAAATCTGCGGCAACTGTGTGATGCCATCATGTCAATATGGACCAAACTCCCTGAGGAATGCTTCCAGCACCTTGTTGAATCTATGCCACCAAGAATTGAGGCAGTTCTGAAGGCAAAAGGGGGTCCAACCCGTTACTAGCATGGGGTACCTAATAAAGTGGCCGGGGAGTGTATACTCCCCCTCTGCAGTCACTCCTGGTTGGTTCCTTGTCGTTGCTGGCTTCTCATGTTGTTGTCTTCATACCTCGTCTCTCCCCGGCTCCTCGTGTTTGGTTTCCCCTGATGTCTCCATGGTTCTGGTTTGCTTTACGTTTTTAGTTGGATTTTCGGATTCCTACCTTTGTTAAACTGTTACCTTTGATTAAATTTGCAAGAACTCACCTCTGCCTCTGCATTTGGGTCCACAAACACCAACCAAGACGTGACAAATGTGTGAATAAGACACAAATGTTTTTTCAGAAAAAAACAGGCGGCTTGCAAGACTGAAAAAAGCATGATGCAAACTGAGCTGCGATACGGTAGGAAGAGAGGAATACTACAGAAAATGCATGAATATTGAAGAAGTAGGCTGCCAGGGAGATGGAGACATCTACTGTTGCAACTGCTAAAGAAAGATGCCCAATGTTTTCTTTTACTGAAATAGAGTCTCAAAGAGCTTAGTTAAAGTATTTTTCTTCTGATATTCCCATAATAATCAAGACATTTCTGAAAAATTAAAAGAAAAGTTTTAATTGAATACATAGTCACAGTAATATTCTCAGGAAGGTAAAACATTGTTTCTGATGTCTTCTTGTTAAACTCATTATGTGACTGAGAAAAACCAAGTTGCCTCATAGGAACAGCCGTAATGGCCCTATAGAGCTGTACAGACAGAAAAGATTTATTAGCTTCAACAGTCTCCACAGATCCACAAGGCGCCTTCACTTACTAATCTCCTCTCCAGCATCATTAAGCGTACATCACTTTCATCTCCTGGTCCTGTTCCACTCAGGGATCCTTCCTCCTGTCTTTAGCATAACCTGTATCTAATTGCCTGAGGCTCACACATGTGGATGACTCTGAGCATGAGTCGAGCTCTTCAGGATAGATGTTTGAGTAATGACTTCCAGCTCAGTCTTTGGGTAATGAGCATTTCCTGGTAGCTGCCTGAGGATGACTTTAAAAGCTGTGGTTAGTTTCTGAGGCCTATTTGGCTCTCAGTTCTCTTTCAGCTAAAGAAAAAAAACTGAAAATAAAGTCATAGTTTTTAAGTGCATGTTTCAATGTAACTGGTATATCTATCTACGGTGTTGAGAAAATGAGGACCTCCTTTCCATAGTTCTTGTGTTTCTTTGCTTTTGGGTCTCACTAAAAGGTTTTAGATTATAGAAAACTGTTATAGTAGAAAGAGATAACCTGGGTAAATACTAAATGTATAGCTTATCTTTTCCAGGGTGTAAAGCTGTTACAAACAGACCGTTTTTAGATGTCTTTTCGTTTTCAGGAAACTACGTTTATTTGGGGCTTCCGTTTCACCTCACAATCCATCACATACATCCACAACCTTATCTGTCCTTACATTTGATGCATAACATCGATTTCTTCAACAGATTTTTAACAGAACTTGAAACCAGTGATCAGGGGCAGATATAGGAAATTTGGGACCCTAGGCAAAAACAGGCAGGGGGCCCTCTGAATAGAGAAGACAACACATAAAACAGATCTATTACACAGAATTGTTAGTAGACTAGACATAATTTGTTCTAGGTTGTGTCCCTCTCTTCTTGTCCCTTATCTTGTTTTCCTCTCTATGTTTTGTACTCAGCTGACTTTTCATGCTGTCTCTAAAGGAATGAAAGATTTTTTCCAAGCACTAAGCTCACTTAGCTGATTGCTCCTTCCTGTGTTTCCAAAAAGGCCAAAGTAAATAACCCAGTCCTTCTTTTCACTGTAGACAAGCCATGATCTGCTTATCTGTTCTCCATTTTTCATTTGGATGAAATAATAGCTGCATGAATCATGACAGCAGACAAGATAGAGGAGAGCAGGAGGCGGGGTTACCAATCTACTTGCTCTGGAGAGCAGAGTTCGCTGCTTTTAGATGTTGTCCCCAAAGTCTCCACTAGCAGAAAAAATGCGCTAGATTTGGTGCTAGGTGCCTTATTGAAAAAAAGTGCTGAAAAGTCGTTACATATAGCGACAAAAGCTGTAAATTGGCAACACTGCTCTTAGCACAGTTTGTTTTGAAATGGTAATAAGTAATAGTTGTATTAACCATACATGTAAACATAGTTGTATGGGCCCCCAGGAACTTGGGGGCCCATAAACTGGGAAGGGCCATTTTGAATTGCTGCTACTGTACAAACAGTGAGTCTTTCTAGACAACCCTATATGGGGCCAAACTTGGCTGTTTTACTCTGTGATTCAGATCTTTTTAAAATTCTCCAAACTGGCAGTGTTTTACTCTGTCACAATCTCTCTATTCCTGTCAATCTTTTGACATTGCCATCAAATTGCACCGTGGTTCTTTTTTTATTTCCTATGGTGTCCTGTCTAGAAATGTGGTAATAAGAAATGTTGTCTTAAATGCTAGAAAGAACCCAACAGATTTTACTCTCACCAGTGGAACATCATGGCTTTCGCCGTTGTGCTCTGCTTGATTTATATATGTAAACAGTTTTATTATGATTTATGTAGGGAATCATTTATGTTATGAGGACACTGTTAAAGTAGGAAAAAAAGAGAGAAAAGGTCAAATAAAGAAAAGACAGAAGGGAGAGATTGACAAAACATCAGTCTTCTTCATCACCTGCAAAGAGAGATATAAAAAAGAACATCATCACCATCAAATAGGACCGTTGGTCTGACCAAAACAGAGCAAGGGTCTACCTCGGTCGGAGTTACACAAACACATTTGCAGAGAATCATATGCGGCCTGAGCAGCCCCATGCATTATAAAATATTACAAATTTATACAATCTGATTTTTTGTTGGATCAGGCATTACATTGTGCCCTGTGTGTTCCAGCGTTTAACCACTTTAATTTAATTTATACAAATCTAGGCAATACACTGCTGCAGCAATGCTGTTGAAGTTATAGAGGCTCCTGCAGGTAAGTAGGATTTTACTGTAGCACAAATTAGGATCACTGAATCGTCGATAGGCTTTTATCGACACTTGGCATCACTCAGATCCCGAGCTCAACATCTGTGTTTCTCCCATCTACAAAACCAGCATACTTATTGGTCAGAATCTGCATGTGGGCAACTTATTTTCCCATTCATTTTGGTGTTTTTTATACATTGCAACCTTTGCATGGAAATCGATGATAAAAGTGACCTGTCATGCCCCATGTTGTGCATACATCTTTATAATGAGACCCACGAACTGTTGTAACAACACAATCTTTGCCATGTTAAAGTTGTGCATGTTGTTAAACATTATGGCTTAGTTTCCTTCTTTTGTTGTTTTTCCTCCAAAGAAAGTTTTAGGTGACGTCTGATTATAACGATTAATGGGAGGTTAATGTTTCATGAACTGCTGAATATCATACATTGTAAAATATAATAGACACAGTTATTAGGGTTAAAACAACCAAAAGTTCTGAAGAGATGGAAATGATTCTGTTTGCTGAATTGTCCGCTCTCTCCGTATATGTCCCTCCTCACCCCATGGTGTAATTCACTCCCTTCAGTAAACTATTTTCTTAGCTGAACATAACTTAAAGAAACAGGTTCTCATTACACTTAAATAAATAGAAAGATAAATGGCCCTTTGACTGAGCAGCACATACTGTTTTCATTAAGGCCTCAGGCATTTACCTTAGATCTATGGAACATAGATCAAGACAACTGACTGCAGAGGACGTTGTTAAGTTTTGCTGCAAAGTCATCAATAACGGTGACTGTAAATCACCTTTAACCTGGTCTTACTCATCCTCTCAGCAGCAAGTGTCCTTTCAAAGGGAAGAAAGTTTAAACACTTCCAATAAAAAGTTTTTTTTTACTCCCTTTTTGTTCAGGGGCTCCAGAGAGGGGCCTTAGATCAATTCAAGGATCAGAGAAGACTTAGATCAAATGAGCTGCAGTCCTGGAATATGAATGGGATTAAGGGCCTTTCCTGTTGCATGGATCTCAGTTAGCCATTTGCAGTGCAGCTTAAGAATCCTAAAGTGGTCCCGCTTGAAGAAGTTATTAAATATGGGGTGGTCCACCACCAGGTCTGAGAAAGCTAACATTTGATTCTTCAGTATCTGTTAGTTCAACCTAGGGTTTGAACTAACATAAGGTCCTAAGATAAGGTTGGGACCTTATGTTCTCTCTGCTTTTTCTCATCATTGTAGCTTCATATGACCTTGTTTTTTTAACCTGTGACATCATCCTACAGGGAAATATCAGCTAGGCTGCCACCATCAGCACGTCTGTTTATAGATAATGCAGTCGGGCTGTTTTTGGTGCTAAGTCCTTTCTCTCACATAGACATAATTGTGTGGGGCCAGCTTTTACTGTATCTAATGGTAATACCCTTTTTCCAATGGCTAAAAAAAATGTTTAAACTTACGAATGATTTTAGTTGCAGTTGGAGCAGCTCACTGAACGGTGATAAACGACTCGGCAGGTGACCCATGTTAAAATCGTCTTGAAATGGCTCGGTTACGATCAGCATACAGGGGAATGTCAGAACCTGGGTGGACCATGATACCTTTAAGCGCGACGTACGTACATCACAACATCGCGACAATCGCTTCTGATATAACAATCCCAAACGACTCTGCTTGCATTCCATGAACATGGCGCAGCTCTTGTATGAGGGATTCAGACAGAAAAAAGGGGCAAACAATAAAGCACACTTACGACACTCTGGCTCCCTTCCATGTTGCTCTCCATTTGTTTGCTTTGCTGATTTCTGTCAAACTGATGGCATAATCAACGCTAATCCTGGATGAGGAAGGGTTAGCTTCATCAAGCACTAGGCCACTAGGCCGCAGCACCTCTTAGTTGTTACGGCATAGAGCTTGGAATCCTGCGGTTCTGAGTTCAAAGCCCACTCCCACAGACTGCCAATTGTTAGCGGGTCGACCTGTGTTTGGAAAAACACACCTTAACCTGCTTTTTTCACAGGGAAATCAGCTTAATTTTTCTCTTCCATTCCTTTTGATATGGCTCACAAGCTTGACTGTTTCTTTGCTAGACAGAGCCTCCCATGAGGCTGGTTAACCGTTACATTTTGTAACATAGAAGGTATTTATGGATCTGAGTTATAAGTCTTATCTTGTGTCCCCTTGAACCCTCACCTGACCTCATCAGAAGTGCCCAAATACTGACCTTTTTCTGCTGGAGGTCTCCATCCCAGCTGACCAGCTGGTATCTGCCTCGTTCTCTGGACTTGGACTGAACTCTAAACCAGGTTAGTGACTCACGCGTTCAGGTCATCCTCTGTCAGGTTTTCATGGTCACTAACCTGTGTTTCCTCTCGCCAGAGTTACCTGCCTCAGACGCAGCCACTGCTTTTGAAGTTATTCCACTGTCTGTGTTGCCTAAACACTAGGTTCCTCTTTTCTGAGTCATTACATAAAGAAATAATAGTTCCTTAAAAAATATATGAGAGTAAATTATAATATGCTTAGCCAGTAATTTATATAATCTTCCATTCCACTTGGCCAGTGAGTCAAAACGTTAATTGTGGACCATGGGCACCAGCTTCTGTTACCCTGGAGAGGAAGAAGACGGAGGAATGTGTATCAGGATGTTTTGCCCAACATTTTCTTTTTCAGAAAATATGCAGTGATCTAAAGTGAGTGAGTTATAATTGCATAAATCAATGTCCATACTTGAACTCTCAGTAGCAGTACAATTTCTTACTGGTGTTCATGATGCTGCAGACTCTTGTTGGGAGCTAGACTTTCTGCAAAACAACCCTAACATGTACCTTCAAAATGGAGTCAACACTGATATAAAAATTTCCCTCAAACCTCTCGTAGATTTATTAGAAGTTTCCAAAGATATGGCTGACTCAACAAAAAAGCTGCAGATTTCCATAAAATCAAATCATACTCCTTCCAGAGAGCTTACAGTGGCAGGTTAACATTAGCATGTTTAGTCCTTTGCATGATTCCTTTAATGAGCTCAGAAATAATGCAGTTTAAGCTAATTCTGTAGACCTAAACCGTTTCTGTAAACATACAGAAAAATGTACACTCCTCAGAAAGCTGTAAGAGCATGGGAATCTACGAGACACATGTTATAGCAGCTTTTCTCTTGCTCAATTTTATTATAATAAGGACTGAGAAAAAAATCCCTCAGAGCATCACTACTGTTGTGCAACTTTAATATATTTATTGCCCACTACTGCAGGGGTGGTAAATATGTTATTTAATCAGATAATATTCAGTATGTTAAAATATACTGTTTGTACACATACCCTACTGGCTGTGCGTTGGAACAACAAAAGAAGGAGTAAATCGAGCTCAAATCATGGTCAGACAGTTAACTCTGCACATATATAGAATAAATTCGCCAAAACTTCCATTCAAAATATAAGATTTTATAAACAAAATTCAATCAGCTCCAAGTCAGGCAAACTTCAGTTAAAAACTCTTGACTAAATTAGTTAAACTACTAAACAAAGCTAATATGTAAAAAAAAAAAAAAAGAAGAAGGGAAAAAAATGGTTGAAAACCATTATTAACAAAATGATGCAACTAAATCACAGTTTGCCATGGAGTTTATATTTGAGAACCATAGTTTACCTTGAAGAATTTGGAATATGATAACATTAGTTTTGACTAATTTGTTGTCAAATCAGTTAATAATGCAAATCCAAGAGTCAAATTAAATGATTTTCTTAATAAGAAAATTTTTAGTTATATGAGTCTTTGAGCTACCAAACATGAGGACTCCCATTAAATGACTTTTGGTCATAATTTGGACATCAAAATGTAATGAGCTAAGGAAGAAACACATAAAAGTTATATTAGTGTTTTAAACCTTAAGTAAAATAAAGCTTGTTTGAGCGATATAAACAACGCCTCCTAATGTAAGCATGGCTTACCATGAGATCCATTTTGTTAGCTTGTATTAACCAACATTAAACTAAATGATCAAAAATAATCAAGGAAACAAATTATTTAGCATCTTTTAGTGCTAAATAAGGGGCCCCGGTTTTCCAGTGCTATCTCTATAGTTACGCTGCTATAGGCTTATACTGCTGGAGGACATAGGGACCACTTTGACCATCATGCTCTGTGGTTATTTCTTTGTCAGATAAAGAAAAATAAATAATATTCAAAATAAATAATATCACAAAGCTGCCGGTCACATCTGACCTTCAGGGTAGCTCCAAACCAAGTCTGACCTTTTTGATAGCTTAAAACAAGCTTTAAGAAAGTAATATCTAGTTTAAGGCTGTTCACAATTAGGAAACTAAGTTGTTCTTGTTTTTAATTTTCTATATTACTTGGTCTAAAGTGTTTTTTTTTAAGTGTAAAGGAATTATGTTCAATTAAAGGTGAAAAATTTAGGAACATTTTATCATGGTATTGTTATATTTCTCTAAATAATTTAATTTTAAAAAGGAGTGTGCAGCATTTTCATTTCAGCTGTCAGATTAGAATTAGAAGAAAAGTCCTGTCTTAAATATTTGCCTAGCTAAACCGTTTTTCTTTTTTAATCCACAGTTGCATAAGTGTTCTGAGAAATATCCAGGGTCTATTTCTCTTCAACTTGTCAGAAATTATGATCATATTACCACTGAAATTCCTGTGGTAAAACTGAGTCCCTGGATATAGGCAGTATGGATATTGGGCAATCCCACAACAGCAGAACAATATTCAGTGCAAGGACCTCTCACAGCTTCTGTCAAATTGAAACCAGGATTTAGTTTGTGAATCGGTACCTTTCTTTTAAGGGACACACTGAGCCCTCTACCGTCTCTGACATTTCTGGGTATGTTGTGTAATCATAGTATATGTAGAAATGCTCAGTGGGCAGCAGCTGCTTGGCCACAGTTTTACTTTGCTTTCATAACAAAGTATCCCAGCTTGCTAAGGAGAGCCATGTGGCCATAAGGACCTTCTGAAAATAACCAGATATAGTATCTACTCCATAATAAGTTGGTTCAGAACCAGTGGAAAATATCCTGATGATTAAAACAAACTGAGGTCAACATAATATTATAAGGGACGCCCTCTTCTGTATTAGTTTTGTTAAAATTTTTCTTAAGGTCATCTTAAGCAGTTATTAGTAATACCTGTGTTTTAGGCTTTTTTCCTAGAGATGTCTCTTTACTGAACTCCAACCCTCACGGATAGACTCTACTCTCCTTCCTCACACCTACCACCATTTTGCTATTCTGCTTTTTTACAAGACTGTAATGTTCACCTGCACTCCTGACTGTTACTATTTTAACACCTCTTTATATGCATCTTGCACTACTCACCTTGACTGAATATCGATTTGCACTGCCGACTGTTTATTCACAGCACCAATTGTTTACATATACTTTTGCAATAAGTGCTGATAGGAACAAAACAGTAGAAATTAATCCAATGCTGTCTAATAATTCGACCAATTGGGAGCATATACGTATATAGTAAAGAGAAATGGTCTTAGCACTGATCCCTGTGGTACTCCACAGGTTACCCTGGAGCATTAGGAAGATTTCTCATTAACATGAATATGAAATCTGTCAGATAAATAAGATTAATACCAACCTAGTGATGTTCCATCAATCCCTACAGAATGTTTAGGCCAATATACTTCTACTATACTACATAAAAAGTAAATTAATTTAAAGAATCCTAAATACAGGTTCAAAATTACGTTTCATGAAGTAAAGGCCTTTATAAATGTATTTTTAATTATTCAATGAGACATTTAAACATCTAATTTTGTATTTTATGGTATGATTATTCCCAAAAAATATTTTATCAATATTTAAATCACTTATTAAATAAATCTTATATCTAAATATTTCATGGTACATTTGTTTATTGTCTATATAGAGTCCTTGATCTGAAAGGTCTGGCACTTTTATTCATGGGACATGTTTATGTTTATGCATTTAGCAGATTCATATGTTCAGATTTCTTGCCTGTTAAGATAAAATGGTAGATCTGAAGTTGAACTTAACCAAGTAATTTCATCAGTTTAATAAAATGCAGCAGGTCCAAGGTGAGAGATGGGATTTAATGTGAGCTATACTTAGTTCAGGTAAGTTTTAACTGATAGACTCAGAAAGATTGCAGAAGCAGATGAAAGCTACTTGGTCAACAGCCTGTTACAGCGAGAGAAGCCATCTGTTGTGCACAAACATCTATGCAACATCTTAATATTAGAGGGGTATTTTCCAAAACTTCAAGCCTGCAGAAAACTTTTTTCCCTTGTCTATGAAGCATTGCCGACCTCTGCTTGTTCCTTAGTTCATCATTTTTGATCCGAGTCACCAGCCCAATTCTGCTGACTGGGATTTACTGTTATGACTTATAATTTATAAAATTGATCTCACACTGGAGAAATTTGCCTCTGCATTTAAGCCATCCTCCTGGGGAGCAGGGGCCTGCCATTGTGTGGCATCCGGCGAGCAGTGTGGGCGTAAGGGTCTTGCTCAGGGACCCAGCTGTGGGGATCAAACCAGGTATTTGAAATCTTCTCAGAGAACACAAGGCCATAACCTCCCCTAAGTTATTGAATTCTTAGTCTTACTGTTCCTGTTAGGTGGTTTTTCAGTTATCTCCTATTCGTAGCTGTTGTTTAAATTGATCTTCAGGATACATTTCCCAGTTACCCTTCATCGTCTCCTAGTGTCACCTTCCTTCTCTTTGGTTTTCTTCTAGTTCTTTTTCTGCACACCTGTTCCCCCTCAAAGTTTTGAAGGATTATCTCTAAATAATGTTCCTGCAATATTAAATATTTGCAGATTGGCTTTAACTTACAGTTTAAGCAGGAGAAACGTGATAAAAGAACCTGTGGGACAGAAATAATCCACTGGCAAACAGCACATTGTAAAAGTTACAGTTTATTTAGGATGGGTTATTGGTTCAGAGGTTTGTAAAATTTGTTGTAAATTATACTAAATCTGTACAGATGAAGCCTTTTTATTTCAATCAAAATAGATGTGCTGCAAACGTTCAGTAACACCGTCTGTATGCAGCTCCAGTCCGACATTTTTAAATCAACTTTCACGAAATGTTGCTCAGCGGCTGATCCAGGACCTGCTCACTGGTTTGAACCTGTGGTCTGTTCTGTTCTGCAGCATCCAGACACATCCAGGTTTCATAAACTATTTCCAACAGATCCGGGTCCAGGAATAGGATGCAGAGCAGCTTTACATGTTGAGTCCTCAAAAGGTTATCACTTTGGGTTGCCTGGGTTTGGCTTTTTTCACTGGAATGTGAATATCCTCCATGTCTGCACTCCTATTATTGGACAACCAGCCCAAAGTCACAGAGTTAGCTGGAAGGACAAAAACAAATAAACATGTGGGATTAGACACGGTGATCCATTTACCCATCCCTGATTCTAACAGCATAAAACTAATAAAAATCTGAGATTTGTTTACACATTGTTCAGATTAGATCCAATTCTTCAGAATGTCTCCAACTAAAGAACAAAATAGTAAAAAAATGCACGTTTTTTTGCACAATGTAAACACATGGAAATATTTCTAGGATTTAAAGGTTTTCTTAGAACATGGATGTGAAATCTGACATCCAGACACTTACTTCAGCTAAAACCAAGCAGTTTCTCACTTCCTTCCTATCAGATTGGTCCCTAATTACAACCACTGGATTTTAATGCTATGCTTTTTTACTGAACTCCAATTTAATCATTAAAAACAGCAGAAGTTTTCCCTTCCTTGCAGTGTAACTGTAGAAACAATGCGAGCCGATTGTTTTGCCTCAGCCAGTAAACCCCACACAGGTAACCATTGACAGCAGTCATAACCTCATCCTTTATGCACTGAGATTAAATAGCATGGCAGTTTGTTTTAGTGTTACATGATCGGGCAGCGATGATCACACAGTTCATCACACACTGAGAAAAGCATGCAGTGTCCATCAACGCATCATGCAGGAGCCTGCAGCTAAAGAAGCTGGATTGGGATTAGGGCTGCAACAACGAATCGATAAAATCGATAAAAATCGACTTTTAAAAGCGTTGGCAACGAATTTAATCATCGATTAGTTGTGTCGCGCGATTAATGCGTCATCCGCCGCCGCCGTCATCCCGGGGAAGAAAAAAAAATATGGCGGAGCGAGTCAGCGCCGCAGTTGCAGTGTTGCCAACTCAGCGACTTTTCAGACCCCTCCAGCGACTATTTTTTTAAAAAGCGACTAGCGACAAATCTGGCGACTTTTTACGATGTCACTGGCGGCTTTTGGAGACTCTTACGTGAAAGCATGTATCGTTCCTACTCTAGTCCTCCAGCGGCAGCTGATGCCGTGGGGCGCCTCCCCCATCCCAACGCCTTTCTCCCTTTCCCACAAGAATCCCTCTCAGCGCTGCAGGATTTTAGTGAGGAGTTTACCCTCAGCGTCCAGACTGCAAATGAAGCGCGCATGCACCGGGATTGACGGCGCAAATTGATCACAATAATTAAAATAGCCTGCGCTTTGTAAAGTGAAAAAAGTCATAACATGCAACTTTTGTAAAAACAAATAAACATGGCACGGAAGCACCACTGTTATGACGCAGCACCTGAAAAGAAAACACGTTGGAGCCTTCAATGGCAGTGAAGAGAGCTGATCAGCAGGATGAGTAACCATGTTTGTTTCATTTTAAAGTGGGGAAACGTAAGTTAGTTTCTCAGGTAGCTCATCTGATGCTTTCCTTAGCTTGTTAGTAGGTTACAGACAGTGATAAGGTTGGCTACTTATTTTACTTTTAATTTCATTTGAATTAGCTTAAGCAGCGTTTATATTTTCTTTATAAATAAATTAATTTGCAAATTATGAGGGCAAGGCTTTTAAAGTTTAAATCTTCTGGCAAAGATAAAGTAAAGAAGATCCTGCAATTTATGGAAGTAAAGCAGAATAAAATCCAGCAAGATCAGTAATATGTCAATTAATTATCTGCCACATTCCCATGTAAATATCTGTCTTTGGAGGATGTGTTTTTTAGCACCCCTAGTTCTCTCATTTTTATTCCAAATACAATTTATAATTTGAATCACAGGGCTATTTTTATCTCTAGGGTTCAGGATTTTCTCAAGTAGCAACTTTAACTGCTATACTTTCCTGTCTTAAAAGGCAGAACTCTTCTAGTCTAAAAAAACCTCATTTGTTGAAATGGGGGGGGGGGTTTGTTTGAACCCCTTAGGGGCTTTAAAAAACAAAAATGCCTGTCTCTTTTTGCGCTTTATGAAACAAAGTAGCCTATATTTTGTGGATGTACAGCTACATTTCTCATGTAAGTTTGCATAGTTTTAACACAAACATTTATTTTTCATATTGCACCAGTACAGTTAATGAGAAACCTGTACTTGTGTGCTTGTTTGTTCTGTCTAAAATGTTTATTTTGGAATAAAGAGGTTAATATAAAAAAAATATTTTGTGTCCGATTCATCGATTAATCGAAAAAATAATCGGCCGATTCATCGATTTTCAAAATAATCGTTAGTTGCAGCCCTAATTGGGATAAGAAAGTTGCAGTGAGGAGGACTTTAAGGCAACATTCACAATGTAGCCTGAAGTGACCCGAATCTAATTTTCTTTTTTCCATATGTGACCAAGATCTGATCTTTTCAAACGCGACCCGTGTCTGAATGGCCAGGTCGCATTTATTCCGACCTGTACGTTGTTAAGATTCGACAAAGGTCACTATTCTGCATCCTGCTAAGATGAAGCGGAAAGAAAGACAACCAGAATTCTGCCAAAAGGGCACAAGCGTAATAAAAACTAATCCAAGAAATTTTCTTTAAAACACATGCATGTAAACTATTCTCCATGTGCGTTTGAAATGTTTTCTGCGTGCAGATCTAATACCACTAGGGCTGGGTATTGTTCAAAGATTTTCGGTTCCGGTACCAATACCGATACCTTCACTTCGATACCGGTTCCTGAACGATACTTTTTTCGATACCAGTTTTATAATATCAATTCGAAGAAAAAGAAAATTACACAACATAAAAAAGTACAAATCTTGAGTTTTATTTTAAGCTCTGATTTTTCCATTTACATTTTTCCTCTTACATAAAAAAAAAAATCAGTGTCTAATATTCACTGTTACATTTTGAGGACCTTTTAACTTAGCAGTTTTCCTTTAGAAAAATGACCATGTCTGACAAACAAGCCCGTTGAATGGGATCCTACTGACAGCGCACCGCTGGTATGGGGGGGTCTGAGCGGCTCCGACAGAAATATTGGAAGGCAGGATGGTAATCTGGATGAGCTGACTGCACTGATTAAGTTTTCAGGTGGATTTTCCACTTAAAAACATAATAAAACTACTTTATTCCCACTGATCACAGCAAATATAGCTGCAAGGCAGAGAAAGGATAGAGTAGCTCCGCCCAACGCGCGTCAGACACACTTTTCGACCGCGCAGCCAGAGCGGCAAAGCTGCTTCAGCCGCGCGTCAGAAGCTGGTACAAGCAGCATAAAGGAAGCAGCAGACGTGATTTTGCTGCTCCTGCTGCGTCCAGTTTGAAAGCAGCATGATTCACTCCGCTCTGGCTTTGCTCCGCCCACGGGCTGCTGAGAGGAGGATGGTCGCGCCGGCGGCGGTCTGCTCTTCTTGCAGTCAAACACCGAGCAACTTTCTGCTCTTAAATTGTCTCCGTGCACGATGTATTGCATTGCGCACTATTAGCATCAGTCTTAATAAAACGAAGCCGCACTTTTGACCTGGGGGGCATTTTAAAGGGGTTCTATGACGCTCGCAACCAGTTCACAACAGATACACATGAACCCTGGCTGTAGGCGGGACCACCGGTGTATTTTTCCTGGATGACGCAATCACGTTAAGTGTTACAGCCAATCACCGAAACTTGGTACCGAAAGACGAGGCATGTTTCGATACTCTGTAGAACTGAAGCATTTCGGTCGGTGCCATAAAAGAACCGAAGTTCGGTACCCAGCCCTAAATACCACGAGGCCAGGGGTGCATGCTCCTTTGGCTCGCTTTTTCATGCAGCTGTAGATCTTCACGTACACCTGTGTGGAACTGTTTCTGTGCATTCATCAACTGTTGCCACTTTGAGGGTGTAAACAACCTGAAGCCCTGAACAGACCGAATACGATTTTTTGTCCGATCGGATAGAAAATCATGTCAAACAATGGTGCTTAGCTGTCATTTAAAGTCAATGGAGATGGACAAACCAGACACAATTCTATGCAAGATCGCTCCTGTAGCTCCGACAGAGAGACCCTACGTCTATTTTAAACATTTCAAGAACAGAATAGCTTATTTATAATAGGGGATAAGGAGGCCATAAAACAGATAAAGTAAAACAGTGATTCTCATCGACCTTCTAAAAAGTAAAACGACGAGGTCTAAAGCAAGAAATCCCAACTTATCACTCCCCCTTCTTTATGTAAAACACTTTAACCAACTTGACAGACGGCTCTGTGAATCACCTCTTCACTGTCTCACCAGCACCCATAAACCCCCCCCCACAGCGTTTCCCTTTAAACATAATTCATTTAGAATCCTGTCTGTTCTGCTGCACAGGCTTTATTTGTTCTTTTAAAATGTCTTCATTTTACTTTATTAATATGAACCAGTCAAATGTTTGAATTCATGGGGAAGCAGAAACAGAAATTAAAAAAAATCTGCACAGATAAGGATTTCCAGACAGAATTTCCTTACGGAGCACCTAGGAAAATGTGTAACCGTGGGAAAACATGGCGAGCGAGCAGCAGTCTATCTGGAAGCCAAACCAGTAGAAGAGGAATATGAAGCTCACTAGATTGAAACGAGCCGCCTTGGCAATTTGTGCAATTTGGTGCTGTAAGCCCTAAAAAGAAAAGGAGACGATGTATTTGGACAAAGACATGGCTGAGCAAACATGGCTACTACGGTCTGTCAATTTTATGTCTGAGGAAGAATCCTTGTTGCCCACTGAGCGATTTGCCACCAACCACCTCGAATGAGGATCGACTGAAATTCAAACATGCTTGATTTTCTCCCAACCTTATAATTCCTGATGGGGAGTTGGTGGTTAGTTGCCCCTCGTTACCCCCTGTACACTACACAACACACAATCACACTGATAGTCGGCCCAATCGAAAAATTCCTGCACAACTGGAGAATCGTCCAGAAAAGGGAAAAAAAAACTTACAGTGTACGCCCGGCTTTAGAGCATAGAGCTACTGCTGTCAGAACAGACTCATGACCCACTTTATCGACTTAACTGTTTCTAACTCAGAGACAACAACTAGTAGCCTAAAGATGCTAAGCTAACGTCACTAGCCATAAACAGGAAGAAAAATTTTAATATACACATATGAATATAATCATAAAAACATGAATCTAGAGGTTTTTATGGCAGTAAATTGTCTTTATTGAATGTTTTTTTTACTTTGAAGGCTGTGATTGTTCAGTGTCCTATTGGAGATATTGATTTATGTCAACAAAGGAGCCAGACAGGAAGTCAGGCACGAAGAATTAGGGCTGATTTATACTCAGAAACCAGGTCGTCTGTGTGTGTCGCAGTGAATGCAGATATGCCCCTCCCCCTTCCACAAACACTCTGCCGCACCTCTCCAAAGTTGTAGGTGACCTCAGACAGTGCTGTAGACCAGTGTTTTATTAATCCTGGTCCTCAAGGCACCCTGCCCTGCATGTTTTAGATGTTTCCCAGCTTTCACACACCTGTTATCAATTGATAGCAGATTATCAGGCTTTGCTGAACAGCAATCATCTGAATCAGGTGTGCTGAAGCTCAGAAACATCCAAAACATGCAGAGCAGGGTGCCTTCAGGACCAGGGTTGAAAAACACTGCTGTAGACATCTGCTCTACAATATGTGTATTTCCTATTTGGTTCCGTACCGGCTTGTTTTGTTTGGATGGCCACCATTGTGGAAAATGACTGGTGAATTTGGAGCAGCTAGAAGAGTGAGGTGCATGAGAACGCTGGGACCCTTTTTCCTCCTGGATCCCCACTCTTTTTGGCCCTCATGTCCCTCCGTTGTCGCACAAACTTGCCCCCAGTTCCTCACCGCCTTGGCCGTATCTAGACCCACAGCTACTTCCTGATTGGCCCTCTTGAGTTGTGGCGTTGAATAACATAGAAACCACGCTTCAATATTGGGCATGAATCAAAAATATCATTGAGTGAGTCTCACGGCTAGGCATGTCTCGCCTTAGGAGCCCTTTTAAGATGCTTTGTGAATAACTGATCTTTTAGGGGCAAATTCCACTAAATCTTTGAGACTTCAATTTTTCTTAAGATGGCGCCTCTAGAAGTTACCTTTAGTCTTAGGATTCTCTGTGTTTATGGGACCAGTTAATAAACCCTGACAAGCTCTAAGCACTAGCATAACAAGAACGGCTGATAGTTTGGACCAGAGGCTAGCATCCAGCAGAAGGTTTAGGATCTGCACAATAAATACAGACTCTTTGCAAAAAACAATCAATAACCTAGTTTTTAGAAATGCTTATCAGCTCATCTGTGTTACAATAAGAAATTGTGGAAAATAAGAATATAAATATCTGAAAACATTACAGGGAGAAACAGCTGCTGCCTCAGATAGATGTGAAACAGCGACTTAAAGTGAACTCACTTGCTGCTTGGTGCTCCGGACAGTCCTTCTGGAAATGCTCCACCGACCCGCAGACACGGCAGCAGCCGCCTGAAAGCACACATTAGAAAACAGCATGAAGGCATTTTTCAGGGAGGTTTTTATACTATGAAGTAGCGCTGC
The DNA here is from genome assembly GCF_016077235.1 of Cyprinodon tularosa. Classification (NCBI taxonomy): domain Eukaryota; kingdom Metazoa; phylum Chordata; class Actinopteri; order Cyprinodontiformes; family Cyprinodontidae; genus Cyprinodon; species Cyprinodon tularosa. The sequence goes on from NW_024039338.1 coordinate 452,372, forward strand.
AACTAATGATTATTTTGCAAATCAATTAATCTGTCAATTATTTTTTCAATTAATAATGGGACTTTTTATGAAATTAAAGCAGTGCAAACTAAAACTTTTCCACTTGAGCGGTTCTGGATTGAGCAGATTGTGAGACATAAAAGATTTAAATCTTAAATGGTATAACTGCTGCTATAATCGGGTTAGCCTCGTGAGACCTTCCTGATCTCGCGAGCTTTCAAGATTTCACTCGCTAATCAGTCTGGAGACTCTCCGTTGAAGAAAATTTGGAGCCGTTCACCAAACGAACGTCCAATCAGCGTTGGCTTTGAGGCGGGTTGAGGTGTGACGCAACGAGAAGCGCGACAGTTCAGTCTAAAGAACATGGCGGCTTCAGCCGATGAAACTAGCGTTAGCGTGGCTATCGAGCAAGTTTTATCGGAATTACAGAGTATTTCTTCACTGAAAGAAGAGCAAAACACTGCTCTGGAGGCTTTTCTCAGAGGAAAAGATGTTTTTGCTCTTCTCTTTGATAGTTTGATCTGTCAATTGGCTCCTCTTCGTCGTCGCTCTGTTACGTCATATGCTTCGTTGATCTGATTGGTTTATTCGGCCCGTCTATCACCAACATAGGCCAATCAGCTAACCAGTATTTTCGCCCCTTCCCAAAATCACTTCGACGGAAGGTTTCCAGATGGATATGCGGAGCCAGTTAACTCCAGTTAACAAGTAATCGATTACTAAATTAGTTGATAATTATTTCAATAATCAATCATGATTAATCCGATTGATTGTTTCAGCCTTACTAATATAAATATACTGCAGTCATGTCGCACCGCGTGCTGGGATCCAGTGAGGCAATGGTTGCCACAGCGTAGCAGTAGGCGCTGTATAATGAAATGCCATTTACTAGTGATCATGTATCAGTGTGTGTGTCGTTTCCAGAAAGTCACGTGACCAATACAGGAGATGTTTCTAACACTAAACTGTGTTTGAAAATGCAGGGCTCGATGTTAACCATCGGCCGATCTCCCGGGGCAAGTAGTTTTTATTCTTGGGAGAGTACAAATTTCATTGCATTTGCCCGCCGGGCAATGATCGCAAAATTTTTTTTATTTATCACTCAAACTTACTTTAAAATCACGACATTTGATGAAAACAACCCAGAAGCGTTGCCGGCGCCATTTTTGTTTGCCGTGATTTGAAAAAGCCGCGTGATTTTCCGCCAGATGGCGGGACTTTTGTCCACCTAGCGGTAATTTCGATGTAGTTACCAAAACGACAAACAAGCTAGAAAGCGCTATCATATGGCAGTCTTCTGTTCAGTGATGCAGGTCATACATTAAAAAATTTTCATTAAATTTTTTTCTCTCAGACATTGGAGAGGTGCATTTAAATGTTATAGAGCTAAACATGTTAGATTGGTGACCTGTTATGTTATTATTGTCTTGTTGCTGCATTTATTTTGTCAGGGAAAACTAATCCTGAGTCAGTTAAAAGTCAGGGAATTCTGAAATGATGTAAGACCGTGGAAACCCTGAATAAAATAACTATGAATAATGATTCTCTAGAAAAGTCACATTATATTAATAGTATTATCTTGTATAAACATACCGTGACTCTAAAATAAAAGTTATTCATTTGTGACACTGACTTCTGTCTGTGATTTATCTTAAGTTTTTAACCTGTCAAGTTTTTTTTTTAGATTTTTAACATTACAATTTATATTTTTCCAAGCACACAACAGTTTAAAGCAAAGTTTAGTTTGAAAAGAATGTGCAGGAAGGATTGAAAAGCATGTTAACACGGTAATGTAGGCTTGAGTTCATTATCTGACGCATGCAGATACACACCAGGAACCTGGAAACTTAAAAAATACTGAATTACAAAACATTTAAAAAACAAACATGTTTCATTGATATATATACAAAAATGAATATTAGGAACTATATTTATCAAACATTATACTGGGCAAGTAAAAATTGTTTCTGGGCAAATGAAATGTGAAAGTCACTTGCCCAAAGGGCAAGTGGTAAAGATCTTAACGTCAACCCCTGAAATGTATCTCTCAACATGCATCATCTGCTAAAAAATCATCTTTTGCAGATTATCATTGAAATGTTCAAGAATTTTGGAGCCTAAAAGGAATAGGAACGTTTCAGCTGTTTTTATTTTTATTTTCTCGTTGTGTCGTCCTGTTCCTGTCAGTTATCACTCAACTTATCTGAATTAAAGCTACAGTGTGTAATAATTACAGGCATATAAAGTCAGAAATTTAATATATTATACATAACTATGTTATTTATCATCACCTATGAGCTCAGCCTTTTAACCATAATATTTGCGTTGCCTTAGAATTCGTTATTTATAATTACATAGGAGCGGGTCTCGCAGCCATGGAGGCTGACATCTTTGCGCTACGGCAAGCGCAGAGGCAACAAACTAGCGATTGCGAGATCTCCCATGACGCTCAAAAATAACTACGGCAAGTTGAGAGAGATTAACTGAGACGGTACTGAACAGTAGATGGCAGTATTATGCCTGAGAAGCGTTTAGTCTGCCTGAAACCAAAGAAGAAGAAGAAGCAGGTATACTGCGCCTCAGTAACAAGAAAGGTGAACAAGGCGGCAGGCGTGAGTGACTTTGCAAACTGTTTGGCACTGTGTGGCCAAACATCAGACGAATGGAGGATCATGCCTACTCTGTATCACAACGAAAAGCGGCGGACACCGAACCCCCGTCATCTAAGAAGCGGAAACACGACGAGAATAAACGCAAGCGTGACAAGAAACGGCAAAAAACACGGATCAACATTGGCACGGCATTTACACGATGGAAGTCACTGATGGAGGAAAAAGGTTTTCAAAGTGACGCTCAAGTTGCCAGTTTTCTCTTGGACAGGTAATTAATCCTACACACACAATTGTCTAATATCACTGCAGTTTTTGGAGTACAGGATGCTCAGACCTGTCTAAAACAATAACACGCTGCGTGATGATGCTGTTACTCTCCAGTATACTTATTCAGCAACGTCCCTGACGTTTCATAGGTAATGATTCAGTAATTTTCTGTAAAATAATTTTCTGGATATATACCTCGGTTACTTCTCTCCGGCTCCTTTGGAGATCTTCAAGCCTTTCCTCCTCTGCTCTCACCCCGCTGGCTCCCCTCTCTCGCCTGGCCCCAGCTGCACGCTCACCCCGGCCTCTCTGCCCTCTTCCTTTCCCTCTTCCTTGCGTTGTAACCCCCGTGCCACAAACAAGACTTGGACTCTGTAAACGGGGAATATATATTCTTCCAGCGAACACAATCTCGCTGTTAAACTAATGACTACAATTACTTCGTCTGTTTATATCACCATGCAAAGCAGCTCACCAAGACGTCACAACGATGTAGAAAAAATAACGGGTATATTTATTATCTTAAGTCTACATGAAATCTATACCCTACACAGACTAATGAAATACTATCTGTAAAATTATCTATGTAAACAAACCTCATCACTTGAGAGGGTAGGTGATGTGGACGTCGTAGAAGAAATTTTGTCCCGTAACGCTCGCTGTACTATTGGGGGGGAGAAGCGGTGGGGGGGGGGATGTTCATGTTGCTGCAGTCTGCAGTCTGACCGCTAGATGTCGCTGAAAATTACACACTGTAGCTTTAAAGTTAATTTCAAAAAGATTTTTAGTTTATTTACTGTTTTTACTGTAATTATTGTTTTAGAAATACGATTTAAAATCCACAAGCATCACAAGTCCACAAGTATCCTCATTCACATTTTCCCCTAAATTTTCACGTTATCATATACGTTTACATTTATTGGCTGCATCTAAAATTATGAAAAAATATTTTCAATTTAAACATAGATATGAAATAATGCCATATAACCTATAATAACGTAAATGATGTCATTGTACTAGGTCATCAAATTAATTAAGTGAATCTGTCCAATAAGCTGCCTGTAGTGTCTTCAAAAGTCCAGCAGGTGTCAGTATTCTGCGAGTCAGTATCAATGCAGCATCAATACAGTTTGACAAAACGCTTCAAGATGCCTCATTAACCATCACTAGATGCAACTAACGATTATTTTACAAATTGATTAATCTGTAGATTATGTTTTTGGTTAATCAATTAATAATTTTTTTAAATTTTCCATTAGAGGAGTTGTGGATAAGGAGTACTGACAGATTACATCTTTGGGATTTATCTTAAATGTCAAATGATTGTGTGTTTTTTACAATCTTGGTATAAGTCCTGCTCTAAGGCTACGTTCACACCGCAGTCTGAAGTTACACCAAATCTGTTTTTTTTTTTTGCCCATATGGGACCTGTATCTGATCTTTTCATGACAGTCTGAACAACACAGAGCCGATTTTTTCCAATGCGGCCCAGGCCACTCGGTTCTGTAGTCCTGAATCCGATACGAATCTGATCTTTACAAATGCGAACTTCTGTCTGAGCAGCCAGGTCATATTCATCTGACCTGAATGTCATTAATACCCGACAAAGGTCACTATTCTGCTTCTTGCTACACAGAAGCGCCAAGCAAAATAAACACCATGGGGGACGATGATGCGAAGAATAGTATTTTTTTTTACCAGATTGATGTTCTCCAGCACTACATCCATTTATACTTCCGTAAACACGAAGCACGCTGGCTTGTGATGTCATCTACGTCCTCTACCTATACAGTTAAGCTGTATGAAGGTCATTTACACAGAAGATCGCGTACAAGTCGCATATATTTGGAAATGTGAACGGCAACGCAAAAAAAAAATCGGATTTCACAAAAAAAAAAAAACGGAATTGAGCATCAAGGCCTGCAGTTTGAACGTAGCCTTAGTGGGTTGCTCTGTCAGCTGACGGCACGTTATAGATTCTCTATGTTCCAGTTAACAATGAATCAATTACTAAATTGCAATAATCGATTAATAAAACTGAATGCTTCAGGCCTAGCAGAAACACATGCCTGAGTGAGTGTTTACCTTGTGCATACAGTCCTTTGGGATTGTCGGGGCAGGAGCGTGACAGGTGTCCAGTCTGACCACAGATGAAGCACTTAGCATACGGATATTCGCCTGAGGGAGAGAGCCCGGTTAGAACAGACTCCCATTCAGATGTAGAGGCAGGGTTGATCCAGCTGAGGGTCTCACCCAGAGCTGGGTCCACTTTAGCTCTACACCTCTGGATCTCATGTTCAGTGGAACCGCAGCGGAAGCAGATCCCTCTGCCCATCTCTTCGTCTCTGTCGGCTTCAGGACAATCGGCCAAACCGTGACCGGGCTTCCTGCAGTTAAAGCACACCTGAGGAAAGAGAGGAAGAGACCTTTACCTCGGTCAGCCAATGAGCTTCAGTCTTTATTACGGTTCCTTGGATGCTTTCTGTAGTTTTAGTGAGCCAGGAGAAGCTAAAAACACATTTTAATCAGTCTCATCTCACCAACCATAACAAATAATCCTTTGCTGAATCTTTTAAACTAAGAAAATTGCAGGAAAGAGCCTCGGTTCTCTGTTACATTATTAATAAAACCAGACCAAATACGTTGAGGTTTTCCATTATTAGTCGACCCCTTAAGCCCGGCGGGCAACTGCTCATGTTTATCTATTTATAGAAATGGCCAAAACTCAGTCACATGGTGTTTCATCCACATGCCTTTAAATTGGGATTTAAAATTTCTAAAACATGTTTCAAAATTATTTTTTCAAAAGTACTTTTTGTTTTATTGCGTAAACAAATAAAATGAGATTTAAAATTCCACCTGACATGTGTGCAATGCAACAGCAGGTATTCATTTTTAGCCCCGCCCCCCAAATGGCCTCCATCATTGAAAACTAGAGGCTCAGATCTTTCCAAGAGGGAAAGATCATGTGATGGAACCGGCACGCCTTACAAAAGCTTACTGAGTTATTCTGATTTTCTATTATTGGTAAATTTCAATGAAACAACGGCCAAATCATAGGAGCAAAGGCTTTTTCTTATGCAGAAGGTCTCCAATAATGGAAATTAGCATATTTGTCTCATCAAACCGATCCATGCCGAGACCGGTCTGAGCTCAGATCAGTTAACCAGGCTGAGCTCGGTTCTGACGACCGTTTACACATCACGCTATCTCGGTTCCTCGACTCCTAGTGACGATCTGCGGTATTACTGCCTGTATTGAAGGAGGAAATCTAGCAGTAGGTGGTGGTAGTGCACCAAAAGACGAAGAAGGAGGGAATCAAGCAAATCAAAATGGCGGCGCTGGTCACATTCCGAAAGGTATGCTTGATTGTTATTGCTGTACTTCGGTGTTATTATTTAAAATGATGTGTGGAGAAGATTTCGATTGTTGTTTATAGTTGAAGAAGAAGTTGCTCTTCTTCCTCTGTTTCCGGAGGGGCATTACCGCCAACTACTGGAATGGAGTGTGAATCGGGATGTGCAGCCAGACGGAAATGACGTGTTCTGCTCATGCGCTCTTGTTAACGGAGAACCGAGCCGAGCCCACCTCTGGAACTGGTCTGCAGTTAGCGCGGTCCGGTTGTGTCTAGCTCGGTTCAGTTCAGTTTCCATTTACACACCATAAGTTATCTCAGTTACTGAGCTCGGACCGGACTCGGCACGGTTTTTCAAGGGTAGTGTAAATGGGGTATACGAGGGGAAAAATGCATTTTTGCACTTTTGGCATTGTACCAAAATCACATTTCTGACTAGCACACTGCTCACTAACACCTTTGTGGAACAAATATGTTTCAACTTATTCAGTCCGAGTTCTAGTCAAGATGTGGATCTATAAAGTCTGCAGCTTCATCCAGAGTTTCTAATGGCTTTCATGGTGTTTTTCCGTGTTTGCAGGAAAACATCAGTAGAAAAAAATTTGTACCATCTTATTCTTCTTGTCCTTCTGCCTCTTAACCCTTCTGTCCTCCCTCCTCTGGTCCTTCTTCAAGGCCACCTCCACCTTCTCCTTCAACTCCTGCTCCGTCTCTTTCTCTCCTTCCTTCCCAACAGGCAGGCCGTGTCCGCCCTGGTTTAGGTACTCCAGGAATCCGTTTACATCCTCGTTGAGGTACTCTTTCTTTCTGTGGTTGGCCGTCTTCCCGGCGGTATTGAAGGTCTTTCTCAGAGGGTCTGTCTGACCTCGTCGAGAAGCCTCCACAGAGTGACCTCCATCCTGTCCTGCTCCTCTCCTGCCAGCTGCTCTCAGCTGGTTCCAGGGAGTTGCCTCGGCCGGTTTGTGTCTGTGCACATTATTGGCTCTCGCCCACCTTGTCATGGCTTCAGAGGAACAGCTCAACCTGCAGAGAAATATTAAAATTAAGTGATTAAGCAATGACTTCCTGATGCATCAGTTCAATTAATTATAATTGAACTTTATTGATCTCAAACTGGAGAACGTTACCAGAAAGTTTACAAGAAGAAAATATGCTATACTATATTTAAAATGCAGCATATCCATTTATTCTGGATGGAATTGAAATTGTGCTTCTAGGGATAAATGATAAATTATTAATCATTTTTTTCATGAATTGATGTTTTAGGGTCCTATATTTGTAATGCACTAAAAGGCATCTCTCTAACATCTAGAAAGATAAATATCACCGAGTCAACAAAGTGTCTTTTTTAGAAACCCAAATCTGGTCACCCTAGTTTTGTTAAATTTCTTAAGAAAGGTTTATTCTCGTTTGAATCCAAGCTCGTGCAACATTTGCTATCATTGCGTCATTTCCTTGTTAATCATATAAGGTGAGGGAGAGAAAAACATTAACTTATAAACCTTAATATAATAACCGTAAAGAAGGAAACCCAGTCTCCTGTGTTAGCACCAGCTGTTGTTAGCATGACAGCCGAGCAGCTGTTAGAAAAGCCGTCACAAAAAAAAGCCTTTTATATTAAAAACAAGATAAATTTCACTTACAGTCGAAATAAGGCTTTAAGCATTTCTGAACATGACAAATAGGTCAAACAATCATACCTTAAGACTTTTTAACTCCCATGTGACGAGTGTCTTTTCTTCTTCGCCTACTTTGTTCTTCTTCTTCTATGTTGAATAGCGGATTGCAAACAGCTTATAGGTGCATACCGCCACCTACTGTACAGGAGTGTGTAGCTCTATAGTTCCACCTATTATATTCAAATTTTTTAGTTTTGTGTTATGTAAAAATAAAAACAATGCTTTATGAATAACCACATTTTCTTCCCTATCTCCATCTGTCCCTAAAATTCCTTTAATATTCCAATTTCTCCGTTTTTCCCTTATTACTTTCCTCATCCTCTCTCTTTCAGGTGCATATTTAATGCAATCCATCAAAACTTGATCCACACTTTCTTTTCTTTGACATCCCTCACATAAATCATTATTTCTCTTCCCTAGTACAAACAAAAACTCATTCAAGTAGGTATGACCAGTTATTATATCTTCCCTTCTGTTTCTTTCTCCATAATTTTTAACAACTGCAAATTTTTGAACCCTATATAATCTTCTCCCTTTTTTATCTTCATCCCAAATCGTTTGCCAAAATTCTTTTTCTTTCTTTTTAATGATTGATTTACCTTCCCCTTTCCCAAACGGGATCTGATCTATATTCTGCTTTCCTAAAGCTTTTTTAGCTAACTTATCTGCTATCTTGCCCCTTCGTGTTCTGGAACCCAACAGAACTGAAATCTATTCCATACCTAAATAATCTAAACAAACTGATGAATTTCTAGTACGAGGTCTTTCCTATTATTTCCTCCTGAATGAATGTTTTCTATTGCACCTTTAGAATTTGTGCAAATCACCACCCTGTCCGGTCTAACCTCCTCCACCAACTGGAAACTAATAATAATTGCTACCATTTATGCTGTCTATATCGATAAAAGTTCAGCTAATCTTTTACGTATACATACATTAAACTCTGGAATGAGTATCCCTATTCCCACATTTCCCTTTGTATTTTTTGAACCATCTTTGTACATTTTTAAAAAACTATAATACAATTGTCTAATATATATGCTAGTTTTAACCCCAACTTCATTATGTTTCCATTCTTTTTTCATTTCATGTATTTTCAAATTAACTTTTGTTTCTGCAGTGCTGTACAACCATGGTGATACAGCACTGATGGGGTTATTTTTAGCAAATATCTTTTCATCCAACTCATATATTTTTGCCCATCCATTCACAGTCCAGCCAAAGCCATTTCTTGTAAATTTGGAATATTCCCAACAGTTCTTCATTATGCTGCTGCCTGGTTTCTTCACTACTGCTTTTAATTCTGATCCAATATGAAAATTATATTTTGACCCGTCTCATTTCTAAAGTAGCTTCTCCAGCCTCTATAGAAGAGCATTAATGGTGGTAGTTTTAGTTGCTCCAGTAGCTGTATGTAATGCCCTATATTGTAATTTATCTCTAATTTATTAACAATAATTTTACTGCTGCTCCATATACCATACATCCATAATCTATTGCTGATCTCCAAAGTGCCCTGTAGTTATTCAATAATGACTGCTTATCAGCCCCCCAGTCATTCCCATCCACGGCTTTCATGAGGTTTATTATTTTCTTACCTTTTGTTTCTAACTGCTTAACATTCATTTTCCATGTATATGAACTATCTAACCATAATCTTAAATGTTTGAATTCCTCTAGATTTGGATTTCCTCTCCTGGTTCATGTCAGGATTGTGGTGGCAACTCTACCTGAAAATAATGACATCGTTTATTGTTAATCTTATCCTTTTTTGTCTTTTACTGCCTGTGTAATCCCTTGCCTAAAATCTATGGTTGCTAAAACTATGTGAAATGTAATGTTTCAATATCAAATTCACAAATTCCTCAAGAAGTACAACCTGTAGTTGAGGTTTCTCTTGATAAATGCTTAACAAAATTATAGTCTCTTTGAAAATGCAGTATGCAAGTAATGAGTAGTTGAAGTAGCCTAAAGTTAAGCTTCAAATGTGAATAAAATGATAAACAATGTATATGTTATCATTTTATTTCAAGTTACAGGTATCTGCTCCAGGAATGTTAATGCAGCCGTAGGTGACTGATAACTTCTGACCCCTCCTGATAACATCAGACCCCTCCTGGTAACTTTTGACCACTCCTGTAATTCCTTTGAAGTCCAATAATAAAATCAGCAGAAAAGAGAGGTTTGGGCAGAGTTAAGTATAGACTTTTCAAGGGGTCTCACCCTTGGTCTGTCCTCTCTCTCATTTTTCTGCAGAAAATAATAATTGGTTTGTTTGGTTTTCATTTCCAGGATAATAAGTGGTTATGATTATTGACCCTACCAGTGGTGATCAAACCGGTGTGCTGTGAGATGAGCATACCCGGGCAGACCAGCATATCCATAGTCAATACCTTTATCCCTTTAGTTCTGTATGAAAAATAAACTTTCAACTACCTGAACGGGCGAGTATCCCTTTGGTCATGTACAAAAAAACATTTAATTACCTACTTTTTGTTTGTTTTTTTAAGCATATGGCGATCTCACCTTAATTTTTTATTTATTTTTTTCTGTACAAAACTAAAGGCATAAACCCATATCTGACATCATGTGCATGTGTATTGACTCTGGTTATGCTCAGCTGACAGAACATTGGGTAAGCGCAACCTTCTCAGAGCACATCACACTCCCCCAACACATTATATTATGTCCCAGTACTTATTACTTTATACTTTTGGTAAAACATGAAATGGGAAATTGTAGCTGCGGGTGGAGAAGCAGAAACTGTAGAACATTTCATTATTCATTGTATTAAGTATGAAAACCAGAGGAGATTATTTAAAGAGAAACATTTATATCTAATCAAATAAACATTAGCACGGACTGGACCAGACTTTGTTATTAAAGGCCTTATTTATATTTTTAAGATCCTCTGGATTATTCAACAGAATTTAGAGAGAACTACTGGGGCCTTCCCGTCCCAAACTCTATTTCAGAAGATTACAGTAATGCACATCAAAAGTGCCGGGTGGCGTATGTGCATGGCGCGTGTTTCGAAGTCGCTTGTGGAGAAATGTCCTGGGCCGTGAGTAGTTAGGAAACAGGAAGCGATTCTTGTGGGATGGAAGAGGGAAATAGTGATAATGAAGAAGATTGGAAGAGGGTAGCCTCAAAAAAGGAGAAAAAGCGGAAAGATCAGTTGAGGGGGAGTCCAGTTCAGAACATTCAAGTGATGATCAATCAATACATTCCACAGCAAAACAAAATGATTACAAAGTCATATTCAAACTCGTTAATCAGGCAGACTCTTTTACAAATTGGAATCTGGTTCACTTAACAAAATCCATAAATAAACTTGTTGGAGAAGTCAGAGGTGCCAGAATCCTGTACAGTGGAGACTTAATCAACTGCAGAGACAGCGCCCAGCAAGGCAAAGCAATGCGGATAGACAAAATTGACGGGGTAAGAGTTCCGTGCAGCTTAGTGGAGAACAAAACGATCAGCAGGGGAGTCATTGGAGGAGTTCCTCTAAGAGTGTCTGAAAAAGAGATTCTAGAAAACATAAGCGGTGCAAAAGTAAAAGAAGTAAAACGGTTAAAAATAAGAAACAGAGAAAAATCTGATAGTTTATCGGCGTTAATTAAATTTGAGGAAGATCAATTACCCAGAAAAGTATCATTGGTTACATCAGCTATAATGTCAAAATGTACAATCCTCCACCTTTCAGATGTTTCAATTTCCAAAAATTCTGACACATAGCAGGAGTTTGTAAAGGGAAACAGAGATGTGGAGGGTGTGCAGGAGAACATGAATACAGAAAATGTGGGAAAGAAGCTCAAATCAAATGCTGTAACTGTGGTGGAGAATAAACTGCTGCATATCGCGGCTGTGAAGTGAGCAAAAGGTCTGAGGAAATAAAAAAAATTAAATTTGAGGTTGGAACAACTTAAGCTGAAGCTGCAAAAAGGATCCCATCTCAGTTAGAAAAACCAAACCAACAGTTCAACACATGGCAAATTCCAAACCTCTGGAGAAATGTTCCATAATTGAAGAGAATTCAGTAATTGTTAAAAAGAAAGATTTTGTTCTATTCATGGTTGAAGTCATCAATTGTGCTGCACAGACGACAAGAAAAACCAAAAAAATCAAAATAATAGTGAGAGCTGCAGAAAAATATCTGGAAGTGAAAGACTTAAACTGGGAAACGCACTGCAAAAAATGGAAATCTGTATGAGTTATTTTTGCTTAAATTGAGTGAATTTTGTCTTGAATTGAGGAGATAAGTAAGACACCTTGCCAATGGAGCAAGACAATTTACATTTAAAATAAGAAAAAAAAAATCTTTGTCTTATTTCAAGTGAATTTTTTCTAATTGTCTTATTTTAGGAGTAAAAATACTGATTCCATTGGCAAATCGTCTTATTTACCTACTAAAATTAAGGGTAAATACTAGTGATGTTATGAGATGAGCCGAGGCTTCGAGGCGTGTGTCGAGTAATGGGAGGGGGCGTTTCCCCGATGCGCGTGTCGAGGCGTGATTCATTTAGAGGAGGGGCCAAAATTGATGACGTCCGAGGCCTCGCTACCGTGATACCATGTGGCCGCTTCGGTAAGTGGTTCGGGAAGCGCAAGAATTTTGACAGGCATCTAAACAGTCTCAGTGTTCAGTCAAGATGTGGGAGATTGGAGGAGAGCTGCTGTCAGCTGGAAAAAGTTTGGATAGATTCTAAGAATAAATTGGTTGTTTTTCCAACCAATCTAGTTGCTTAAAGCTAATTTGGTTTGAATAAACAATGTAATGATCAAAATCTGAGCAAACCACCAGACAAAGCCAGTGTTAATATGTCAGTTTTAATAAGTATTTTCTCCCACCACACACCATCTACATGAGAGGCGTCCTCTGTAAGGGACAGACTCTCACCCTAGAGGTTGATGGTTCAAGACCTGTCTCTCTCTTTTGAAAGTTGCGATTAAAGGAATAGTACACCCAAAACATGATTAGCCTTCATTTTCTACTCACCCCCATGCTGAACAAAACTCTGGAGTACTTTTTTGATATCTCAAATGCATCTGGAGATCTGGGAGGCTTCTTGCTGTCTGCTGACATTCAAATAATGGAGGTCTATGGCGCCCGAGACAGAAAGGTCCATAAAAGTCCACAAAAACGTGTCAATATTCCTCCATACTGCTCGTCCAATGTATTCCAAGTGTCCTGAGTGGGTAGCATCCAGAATTTACTCTAAACGAAGTGATTTAGAATGTTTTTAGAGCCTAAACAGTAGTGTATAGGATTTCCTAATAGCGCCCCCATGCGCGCTCACGATTCTACGGAAGCCGGCAGACCAAACCAGCGCATTCAGCTCGGCAAAGAACTCCTGCTCTTCCTCAACACTGAAGTCCTCAGACATTTTTCTTTCGTTGTTTCTTTCTTTGCACAGGTAAACAGCACATTTCTTCTTCTACGCTTGCATTATCGGCAGAGCAGACGCTGAATGCGCACTTTCTTCCGGTTTGGTCTGCCGGCTTCCGTAGAATCGTGAGCGCGCATGGGGGCGCTATTAGGAAATCCTATACACTACTGTTTAGGCTCTAAAACGTTCTAAATGACTTCGTTTCGAGTAAATTCTGGATGCTACCCACTCAGGACACTTGGATTACATTGGACGAGCAGTATGGAGGAATATTGACACGTTTTTGTGGACTTTTATGGACCTTTCTGTCTCGGGCACCATAGACCTCCATTATTTGAATGTCAGCAGACAGCAAGAAGCCTCCCAGATCTCCAGATGCATTTGAGATATCAAAAAAGTACTGCAGAGTTTTGTTCAGCATGGGGGTGAGTAGAAAATGAAGGCTAATCATGTTTTGGGTGTACTATTCCTTTAAACTTAATTATTTTGGCTGATGACACTAAACTGCATTGTTTTGCCCGAGTAAAAATATAGATTGGGAAAATTAGGTCGGTTTAGTAAAAAGATTGGTTGAACACAACTTCCAACCTGATTAAAATAAAAAAAACATGGAAAAACTATCATGTTTGAATAAAAATGACTAACACCGTTCATTTTGTTCATCATTGCCCAATTTGCACAAACACTTTCACTGTCTGCTTGAGTTTATTTCAATAAAATGGCAGATAAACTGTGCACCTTAAATGATTGCTCTAAGAAATTTTACACTTAAAAAAAAACTTATAAAAATGTTATTATACACACCAACCATTAACAATATCAAGGGAACTTAAAAGGGGAAAAAAAGAAAAAACAGATGCAAAAAAAAAATCACATTTTTTTATTACAAACTGTAGTTCTGCTGTCCACCAGTAGGTGGTGACATGTTCACATGAAGCGTCATGAACTGTGGGGATCGTTGAAGCAATTTGGCCAAATGGTTCAATGCCTCATGAGGCTTCATCTCACCATCACTAGTAAATACACTTATTTTAAGAAATTTTGTACTTATTTCTAGATGGTTTTTGCAGTGAAAGCATGATGGGAAAACCGAAAGGACCATAAGAAACTGGCAGAGTGACAATGACTTAAAGATTAATTAAAATTATGAGGGAAAAAGTGATATTTAGGTGATTATTGTGTTGGGTTAAATTAAACAATTTTTCTTTTTTTGTTTCTGGGGTGAATGGTTTCCTGTTTGCTTGCTTTACTCCATATCAGTTGGTGGCGGTAATGCACTTCTCACAAGTTTGCCAACCGCCATTAAACCTCACAAGAAGAAGAAGCAGGATCTTGAAGAGGTCTGGAGCTCCCAGGTGATCTCACTTCATGTGATGACATTGGGAGGCACTAGAAGCTCAAGTGGAACAAAAGCAATGCTGTTTCAGCTCTTAGTGGTTCTTCTGTTTGTTGAACAAGTAAAAAATGGTGAGAAGTTAGTTTGTAATGTTACATTGATAGAACATTCTGAAGACAGGAGTCTGTGCTTCCTCAATGTTTTAGTATAAATGCAAATAAATCTATGGGGAAACAAAGTTTAAGTTACTTAATCAAAGACTCAATTTATTTTTCCTCAGTTCCTGTAGTTGACGTCAAGACATTACCAATGGGTAACGTTCAACCAGAGACTTTGGAAGGTAAGGCCACACTGTTTCTGGTTTTCATTTCAGCTACTTTTTGGTCAGTCTTTAGGTATATTGCAGAGAAAGCTTTCTCTTTTCTTTTAAGAAACTTTAAGCAATACCTTCCTAACAACTGTGATTTTGTTTTTGTTCTCTCCCCCCAGAAATAGTCTCTGACAGAATCGAATTGGTGGAAGGAGATATGTTGATGTCGGTAAGAGCAAGCAACACTCACATTTGCCTTTAATGCCGTTTTGTTTTGTTATAAAGGTTCATTCAAACCAGCAAAATGCCAGCAATGTCCATTTCTATCTATTACTACAGATGACTGTTCATAAACATTTTACAAAATGAAATCTGCACTTCAATTTCTGTGGAAATTAGTTCTGAAAATTTCAAGACAAATAGATGGGTCATTTTTTTTAAATTGACATTTTTTCTCACTAGTATTTAGTTGAACAAATGGTTGTAATTTTTCATGTATACTGGAACAGATTGAAACAGATCCTACAAAACCAGGTGTTTCATTGCAAGGTGCGGCAACCAGGATTTGGACTAGTTTGTCCATTATCATGGATTTGCATGTGGGTGTTAGGTTTGACATTTGAAAGCCAAGACAATACCTCAAACCTCTTGTTCTGTTAATTAAATTTAATTCAGTTTTATTTCTATAGCGC
Organism: Cyprinodon tularosa; assembly: GCF_016077235.1. Lineage (NCBI taxonomy): Eukaryota > Metazoa > Chordata > Actinopteri > Cyprinodontiformes > Cyprinodontidae > Cyprinodon > Cyprinodon tularosa. The sequence continues at coordinate 468,013 of NW_024039338.1, forward strand.
CAATTCGTCATCTCAAGGCACTTTACAGTTCACCAGATCATCCAGTCGAATTGGTTCAAAGTTTTCTAAGGAAAACCAGTTGATTGCATTGACTCTACAGCAATCCCTCACACTAAGCATGCTTGTAGCGACAGTGGAGAGAAAAAACTCCCTTTTAACAGGAAGAAACCTCCAGCAGAACCAGGCTCAGTGTGAGCGGCCATCTGCCGAGGCCGACTGGGGTTCAAGAAAACAGAAGCATAGACACAAAATGCAGCTGTAAAAGGCGGCCCCGTCCAGGAAACTCCCAGCTAGGCGCAGACGAGCCCCGAGCCAGCTCCCATGTCAGAGGATGAAGAGAGCACATCCAGTTAGTCACTGAAAAACAGGCCAAGCTCCAACGTCTATAAACAAAGGTGTTGATTGCAGCAGCACAGCTGATATTTCTCTCCAGGATGGAGTCACAGCCAAACAGGAACAAACCAGATGAAGCTACTATGAGAAAAAGCAGAGAGAGCAGAACGTTAGAGATTGAACTAACAGATTCTGCAGAGTGGGAGAATAGAGAGAGAATGATGAAAAAGGGGTCCCTATGTCCTCCAGAAGTCTAAGCCTATAGCAGCATAATTATAGAGATAGCTCAGGATAACCTGAGCCACTCTAACTATAAGCTTTATCAAAAAGGAAAAGTTTTAAGCCTAGCCTTAAAACTAGACAGGGTGTCTGCCTCACGGACTAAAACTGGTAGTTGGTTCCACAGGAGAGGAGCCTGATAACTAAAAGATCTGCCTCCCATTCTACTTTTAAGCTCAGATTTTACATTTTGTTACAGAAACGACTATTAAACCAAGCAGACATGCTAATCACTGTCCGCAGTGATGATTGATGCTGTGTTTTAGAGCATTTTCACACCTGCAGTTTATTTACTTTGTTCCAGTCAGTTTGAGTTGAATTAAATGTAAGTTGTTTTTTTTTTTATGGGAGGGTTTGGCTTCTTTTCACAAAAATGTCAAGTAAACCAAAACTCATCATTACAAAAAACATCAGAACTTTTAGTTGAAAATGTTAAATTCGTTTTTCATTTTTGAATTTAACGCAAAGTGATCTATGTTTTCTGAAAATTATTTTTCAAAGGATTTCTTACAGGGCTTTAAGTTTTGCCGAAAAAAAGAGCTTTTTTTTTGGTTTGTTTTAGTGCAGATTTGTGCTTCAGACATGTTTTGTATGAATAGTTTCAGAGCGGGGCTGACCTCCATCTGGCAAGCTAATAGGCGAACGCTACAATTTTTAGCCATTTTTTCTTATCCAGATTTGATCTGTATTGCAGGCTGAAGTGTTAAAAGTATTAATGTTCATTACTTACGTAGAACTTGTACTGTTTAAAAACACTTTTGATAATTAACTTAACCTTTTTATTCCAGTAAAAGAACCATTTTTAAAATTAAAGTTTAAAAGTAAGTTTATTCTCTAACTTCTACAAAATGGTTTTTAATCAGTAGGATTTCTACTTGGGCAATAAAAATGAATACTTTTGGCTCTGGCAGTGCATGCCATTTGTAACGGTATAAAGTTCAAGTAATTAAAGGAAAAGTCCGGTCAGCAAGGAATGATGAGTGGATCATTATTTATACCTAAAACTAATACATTTGCAGTGATTTAATGAATTTAGAGTTAATCAGTTAAAAATAATCTTTGTCGTGATCAAAGTCCGGGAGCGGCCATTTTTGCCCAAATAAAACACCTCACTCCTGCCCTCTTCTGGCAGTGATGTCACAGTGCGGTAAGCCTAGCGCCATTCTTCCCACTTGGAGGACTTGGATAATAGCGTGTTGTGACAAACACCAGATACAGCACTGGGACTTGATCAACAGCCGATACCGCACCGTGACGTCGCAAACCAGTAGGTGGCAATAGTGTTCTCTGACAAACATGGATGCCTCCAGTAAAGTACATTTAAATAAAAAATTACTCTTAATTAAAAACACTTGAAGTATATAATCATTTCATATTTAAAGTACTTTCAGAAGTTTGAATTCTGAGTATGATCTGACTTTTCCTTTAAGACTGAGGAAAAATTGCCGCCATTTACATTTCAATCCACTGCTTTAATCTACATAGTTTGGTGGGTATTTTTTCCTGTACAAAGCAAGCTGGCCCTAAAGTACAAAAATTGTCATAACATTAATGTCTCTTCAATGGGGTGCCACCCACCACCTAACACACCACGTACAGCATATAACGGGTACCCAGACTGATTACATATCCATAATTGCATTTTAGAAGAAAATAACTTAATTCATGTAGAAACCATCACCTGTATACAAAAAGAATCAAGTCTTGGGTCCAGATTAACACATAGACAAGGAGCAGTGTAAAGTAGTTGGAGAACAAATAAGGTTTTATTTGTTTGATACAATTGTCCTTTTGTACAATTTAATTATATTTCAAAACTCTATGTATGTTCTTGTGCTACACAGTATTTTTGTGCATTATTATTGTGATTGAAGCCACATGATGCCGATGTGCATAAACTGCATACCAGTTTATTTGGTTTTAGTGACGCAGTTATGGGGCGCCATCTGTAAAGTTAAGCAGTCAAAAATTAGGAGCAATATCTATGGTTAAAATGAATGTAGAATAAAATCTGTCTAATTTCAGCTGAAATAAGAGGATTATGCCTACTGATTTTCAAATATCAATGTTGTAATATAAGATACATTTTCAGACCAGTATGTGATGTTCCTCTAGTGCAGGCTATTTTTTAAAGTTGAGCTTCTCCAGTATGATTGAATATCAGCTGGTTATTTAGACGGATTAGATACTTATAGTTATCCTGCAAGCTGTGGCTGAACATTCATCTGATCTATTAACTTCAAGCTTTAAAATGGCTTTACCTTATGATCGTGGTCTCGCTTCCATTTCCAGGGGTCCTGCAACTAGTAATATCTCTTTACCTAAACGTCTAAATGAAATGACTGAACCGCAGCTGGCAGCAGTCTGTGTGTGGAAGCAAATATACATCTAGAAGTTGCTGTCGTTCTGAGACCAGTGGCTTTAGAGTACATATACTTTCATAACCCACTGCAATGCATACATGGCTCTATTTTTGGGTAAAAGTATGACCTGTATGAATATGTATTGGCTATTTAGAGATTCTAAATTGCATTTGGGTTTTAGTGTACATGAATGGTTTTGTCTTGTTTGTCATATGTGTTGCCCTCTGATGGACTGATGGCCTGTCCACTGTGTATCCGGCCTGGCCCGGTGATGCCCAGATAGGCACTGACCTCTCGGGGATCCAAAATAGGAACAAGCGGGTATAGCAATGGATGGAATGTGTTTAGGCATAGACATCCTGTTTTAATGTCTTAACTTTTTAAAACTTTGTTGTCAACTGGACACCCGTAACCTTTTTGTACACGTCTTGTTTGCATTCCAGACAGACAGGAATGCTGTGGGAGATTCTTGGCCAACTACAGCCTTACCATATGAGATCAGCCCAGAAATAAGTAAGTGCCTTGGATGTAAACTAGAAAAACACAACTAATGAAATGCTTTCTAACAAACGCTTTCTTTTTTTTAAGAGCATAGAACAGATGATGTAATTGCTGCAATGGCTATGGTGTCTGAACACACCTGTATAACTTTCCATAGGAGAGAACCCACTGAAAAAAACTATGTGCTCTTCGAAATTAGCAATGGGTATGTGGAATTTTCAACCAGTGGAACTCAAAACAAAACATATTCTCAGTTTACTCAAGTGAGATTTGGGTTCAGATTTGCATAATGTTCTCCAATAAAATCTCATCTGTCGCCCCTTAGCTGTGCTGCACATGTGGGCTTCATGGGAGGTCAGCAGAGTGTGTTTGTCGGACCATCGTGCAATGTCGGAAACATCGCTCATGAAATTCTTCACAGTCTTGGTTTCCAACATGAACACACCAGGTTGGACCGGGACGATTATATTGAAATTGTTCAGAGCAACATAATCCCAGGTAAAGTGTAAATGTCTATGATCTGATGGTGGTTTGGCTTTCATGCATTGGCAAATTAAAATTAAGTCTTAATCCTGGTTGTAAATATTTAAATTGAACCTGAATAAAGAGATGAAGCCAGATTCTACACCAAAACAACTTTTTAAATGGTAAATACAAAATTAGGGAAAGCAAAAAGTGCATTAAATTTAAAATAGGAAACGCCTTTATTGGTTTAGTGGGGAAATTAGTTTTACAGCTGCAAATATAAAGGGATGTAGGTCAATTAAATTAAGTTTATTTATATTGCACCAATTAACAGCACAGGTCATCTCAATGCACTTAACAGACAATTAAACCAGATCATACAGTCAGATTGGTTCAAAGTTTTCCACCTAAGGAAAAGAAGTTGATGCATCAACTTATTGACTTGAAGGCAATCCCTCACACTTTGCATGCTTGTAGTGAAAGTGAAGAGGAAAAACTGTTTTGACAGGAAGAAATCTCGAGCAGAACCAGGCTCATCGTGAGCGGGATCTGCCGAGGCCGACTGGGGTTAAAGGAGATGGATGCAGAGATACAGAAATAAGCAGAGATACAAAAGGCAATTTTCAACCAGCTCTGCAGGCGGCCCCGTCGGGGTAAAACACAGTAAGGGAGACGAGCTCCGAGGCAGCTCCCATGTCAGAGGATGAAGAGAGCACATAGTCACAGTCGGAGAAACAGGACTAAACTGAAAAACAGGCCGAGCTCTATCATCTATAAACAAATCTGTTGATGGCAGTAGCACAGCTATTTCTCTCCAGCATGGCGTCACAGCCGAACTGGAACAGACCAGATGAAGCTACTAGAAAAAGCAGAGAGCAAAAATTGCAGAATCGGATAATGTAGATGAATGATGAAAAGGGGTCCCTATGTCCTCCAGCAGTCGAAGTCTATAGCACCATAACTGTAGAGATGGCTCAGGATAACCTGAGTCTAGCCTTAAAAGTAGACAGGGTGTCTACCTGATGGACTAAAACTGGTAGTAGTTAGTATAGTAGCCTGATAACTAAAGATCTGCCTCCCATTCTATTTTTAGAAATTCTAGGAACCACTAGTAAACCTGCAGACTGAGAGCAACATGCTCTGTTAGGAACATAAGGAACAATCAGATCTCTGATATCAGATGGAGCTTGGCCATTTAAGGCTTTATATGTGAGAAGGATCTAACATTCTATTCTGGATTTAACAGGAAGCCGATTAAGAGAAACTAAGAGGGGAAATATGATCTCTTTAATTTTTTTGGCTGCAGCATTCGGGATCAGCTGAAGGCTCTTAACTACAGTTTGTGGACTTGATAGTGCTGTAAATAACTGTTATATTCAATGTCCTGCCAGCTGGGACGCCATATTATGCTGTGATACTTTAAGATGTTTGTTGCCCTACCCTCCTGGGGTGAAAAATCTCCTATTAAGTCGGATATTATTCAGACTGTCATTTTTTTCTATGAACACATGCCCTACTAGCTGTGTGTAAGAACAACAAATGAAAGAGTGATTCGAGCACTAATCATGGTCAAACAGTTAATTCTGCACATACATGGAATAAATTCATCACAACTTCTGTTCAAAATAAGAGTATAACAAAAAACATTCAACTCAAAGTCAAACATATTTCAGTTAAAAACTCTTGACTAAAACTAGTGAAACTAAACTATGTACAAAGAGGAAGGGAAACATGGTTGAAAACCATATTACAGTTCAAGATGGATTTTGTTTGAAAACCAAAGTTTATCTGGAAGAATTTGGGATATGATCAAATTAGCTTTTCGCTAATTTAGAGAAATTGAAATGGTTTCAAACCAATTCACAATGCAAATCCACGAGGTGAATAAAACATTATTGTGGCCAAATAATGTTTTATTAAATAATTTTCTTAATCAGGAACCAATAACCTTTAGTTAAATGATTCTTTACCCTCTTTGAAATAGCTAGCAGCGAATAGACATCACGATTCCATTGAATAACGTTTGGTTATAATTTGGTAATGGAAATGTAATGAGCATATGAGGAAGACATGAACATTTGTTATATCATTGTTTAAACCCTTAGTGAAAAAGCTTGTCCAAGCTTTAACAGCTCAAAACGTATTCCTGTAGAGTAGCGTGCGATACATCTGTTAGCGTTTTCTTTACTTATCAGTAAGCGCATGAAATTATCAAAATCAAAAGTAAAGAGAATTGGTCCTAGCACTGATCCATGTGGTACACCACAGGTAGCCCTTGAGCATGAGAAAGATTTATCATTGATGTGAACAAACTGAAATTGGTCGGATGGATACAATTTGAACCAGCTGTTCCATTGATTCCTACAAAATTTCCAAGTCAACAAAGTGCAGGCCTTATATTCAAGACTTTCAGCAGCCTTGAGTATTTTCAATGTTTTTTGACCCAGTGTGCTCTAAGCTTTAGTTTGAGATTTTGGTTTATTTGAAGGTCCAACTATGTTAACGCCTGTAGTGTGACTATAGACCAACTGCTGCATGGAGACTTTTGCTGCATTCAGGACCATTGTCCAGATTCCTTTCTCAGTTATGGAATTTTTTATCAAATCAACTTGTTTGCAATCCTTATCATAAGGAATTAATCTTATTTCTTCTGAGGTCTTCCCTTATTGTTTTTAACATTAGTATATTTAGAATAGAGCAAAACTTCTCAGACAAAAAACTATTTTTGTTAGAATCTTTTTCTCAAGTTTATAAAGAATTATTTTATGAACTAACTTTTACTGTAATTATTCATATTACAAGAAATGAAGATTAAAGAGGATGTCTGCCTGTACTTTGGGTCTACATGGTTTAAGCTACTGCTGGTTCAACAGAATGATAAAGCTCAAGGTAAACTTGTCTAAAGTGTTTTTAAATAATGTTGTTGTGAATGTTTTAGGAATGGAGAAGAACTTTAAAAAGATGAGTGGGAAAACGTTTTCTGTTCCATATGACTACAGTTCGATCATGCACTATGGAAGGTAAGATTGTTTTAAAGGTTTAGTTAAAAATGGCTTTCTCGGTAAATTTGTATTTATTTCTATACTGTTCATTGGACATTTTTAACAGATAATTGATGCAAAAATCAGCAGTCTTGCCGTTTTTTTTGGGCTCTTCTGAAACATGAATGACAGTTGGCCCTGAGGACCAGGGTTGAGCATCTAAAACCCCGGTCACACCTTGACAGTTTAGACCAGCGAGTGCCCTCTGACGTACGGAAAATCTGGCAAAAACACTGGCATACGTTGGATAAGTTCTGGGTATGTTTTAAGTTATGAACACGCTGGCACACGTCGACAAAGTTTTGAGCATGCTCAGAATTTACTGACGTTGTGCTTAACTTATGCGTAACTTATCTCCGACGCATATCAACGGCCACGGCCAACCTGAGCAATGCCCTGGCCACCTAACCGTACTCCGCCAGATGGATTTGCTCCGCATATACATCTGGAAACCTTCCGTTGCAGTAATTTTGGGAAGGGGCGAAAATACTGGTTAGCTGATTGGCCTATGTTGGTGATAGACGGGCCAAATAAACCAATCAGATCAACGAAGCATATGACGTACTAACAGAGCGACGACGAAAACACAACCACAAGCCAGGCTACTCTTGCCGAAACCAGTCGGGAGAAGAGCAAAAACATCTTTTCCTCTGAGAAAAGCCTCCAGAGCAGTGTTTTGCTCTTCTTTCAGTGAAGAAATACTCAGTAATTCCGATAAAACTTGCTCGATAGCCACGCTAACGCTAGTTTCATCGGCTGAAGCCGCCATGTTCTTTAGACTGAACTCTCGCGCTTCTCGTTGCGTCACACCTCAACCCGCCTCAAAGCCAACGCTGATTGGACGTTCGTTTGGTGAACGGCTCCAAATTTTCTTCAATGGAGAGTAGCCAGACTGATTAGCGAGTGAAACCTTGAAAGCTCGCGAGATCAGGATGGTCTCGCGAGGCTACTGGCCACCCACTCGCCGGTGTAAATTGTAGCAGCATCAGTTTAGTGTTTCATCTCATTATGCCAAGCCAGTGACTTAGGATTAAAAATCACACAAAGATGGTTTCAGGTTCCACCCCAAGATTTTTTTTGTCTAATCTATCATCCATCGCTAGTCTGTATATTTCTCTGTACGATCAAAATCTTTCTGAACACAGATTTTGCAAATAAGGCTTATTCTAATAACTCTTTCCTGTGGCAGAAGTTTTTTTTCTTCAAATGGAAAACCCACGATCATCCCCAAACAAACCGTAAAGGAAATGGGACAGAGGAATAAACTGATGGAAACGGATATCAAGAAAATCTTACTTCTCTACAACTGTGGTATGTTCCAGAGTTGACCTGCTCTTAATGTGAACTATGACCTCATTGTGTTTACCAGTTAGGCATATTTTGCATTCAAGGATGGTGAGAATAAAAACGGGGGTGGGATATTAACAATAGTTCTAAAACCAAGAAATGTTTTGATAAAGCATTAAAGGCTGAATCTATAATCGGTTCCTAAAGACTTATTCTGTACTAAAAGGTTTATTTAGATTTCTGCCTTGGAGTTTCAAGTTTTGTTGGATATTCTACTTATTCAAAGAATAATCTTATTTATTTTAACCCCTTCCCACAGATTCTTTAAAAGTAAAGCCTGATGTGGAAAGCTGATTGAAATATCTCCTGGAAGAACCTGAACTAAGCCACCAGAGGGGATGGCTACACCAACGGAGAGCAGAACTTAGACTTATCTAAATGTTTTACCATAATTTAAAATAAATTGTTACTTGAGTTTGGTTGTTTAGTTTACTTTGCTGCTTTTGTCCATGTTTTTATTCTTTTAGGTAAACAAAAAACGTGTCTGGCTACTTAAACATTTGTGAGACTTTAATCACGAGGTTATGCTCGACTGATGTACTCGGGTGGGGGGGGGGATTTACCATTAGTCAATACTAGGCAGTTGCCTAGGGCCCCAAGTTCCTGGGGGCCCCATAAAACTCTGTTTACATGTATGGTAAATACAACTATTCCTTATTTGTGCAATTTAATTATGTTTTGGATAATAATCCTTTCCCTAAAATGCAATCATATTAAGTCCGTCTCAGGCCCCTCCCCCTTCAGTGTCCACCATTTTGGATCAGGCCATTTGCTGCAAATGTTCAGAAAGGTCCAAACAGACAGCAGCAAAGCATTTGAAAACGATGCAAAGAGCAGTGTTGCTAACTTAGTGTTTTTGTTATATTTAGTGACACTTCAGACCCCTCTAGCACTCTGATTTCAAAAAAGCGCCTAGCGCAAAATCTAGCGACTTTTTTTTCTGATACTGGAGACTTTGGAGACAACATCGAAAAGCGGCAAACTCTGCTCTCCAGAGCGAGTAGATTGGTAACCCCGCCTCCTGCTCTCTATCTTGTCTGCTGTCATGATTCATGCAGCTATTATTTCATCCAAATGAAAAATGGAGAACAGATAAGCAGATCATGGCTTGTCTACAGTGAAAAGGACTGGGTTATTTTATTTTATGCCTTTTGTACCTTTTTGGAAACAAAGGAAGCAGAAATCGGCTAAGTGAGCTTAGTGCTTAGAAAAAATCCTTCATTCCTTTTGAGATGGCATGAAAAGTCGACTAAGTACAAAACAGGAAAACGACAAGAAAAGGGGCGAGAGGAACAAATAATCCATGTCTATTCTATTAAAATTTCTGTAATGGGTCAGGTTTGTGTTTTCTCAATTCAGAGGGCCCCCTGCCTGTCTTTGCCTAGGGCCCCAATTTTCCTAAATCCTCCCCTGGATGTACTGTGTTTTATATGTATATTTTTCTTTCTAAACTGTGGTACTGATCAATTCTGATGCAGCTTCCAAACTGTATAGCTTATCTTTTTCCCCTTGGTTCCAGCATGTAGGAATCTTGGGTTTTTATATTCAGGAATACAGCTTAGGCCATTTCAATACCAGCTCAGAATTTCTGAGCAATCTAAATATAGGAAAAGTTTCTGGCTAAATCATGTAGAACATATTTAAAATCATGTTTCATTGCATGCCTTTTTTAATTAAGGACACTGACCAAAAGAGGTTTTAATGAGCTTTTCTTTAAGAAGATGCCCTGTATATTGATAAATGAAAGACTTTCACAGAAGCGCTGAACACCCGGGGTGTGTTCGATTTCAGCAGTTTCATCCTCCAAGGACCTGGACTGGATCCTTCAGGGTCTCTGAAAATGAGACTGGAGGAGTTGAGCTAAAAAAGGTTTGTTTCAAACTTGTTTATTCTGGATGATTTATTTTTTCTTTTAGCCAGCAATTAGAGTTCAAACTTTGCTTTGTTCTTTCTGCTATCTCTCTTGTTCAGGTAAAAACCATAGAGCCCAAACCCAAAATGCCTGCTGGTCCTTTTTCTTGTTTCATTGAGGTTCTAAAACTAAAGTACATTACTGCCACCAACTGATAAGGAGTTAAATAAGGAAACGGGAAACAAAAAAAAAACCCTCCGAAAAAATTAAATAAAAATGAATTAAAATTTATTTTCTGAGCTGTTTAATTTAAACCAACAAATAATCAAATTCGTCCTCATAGTTTCTAATTTATCATTAAATTATTGTCACTGCCAATTTCTGATGGTCCTACTCATTTTACCTTCATACTTTCAACCCTTTCCCTGTTTAAATCTCTAACTCCAAGATACGTTTCTGCAGCTTTCACTATTTTAATTTATTCCATTTTCTTTGTCTGAGCACTACAATTGATCACTTCTACCATGAAAAGTATAAATATTTCCTATTTTACAATCAATTATTCTTCTGCAATTTTGGGACACTGCTACAGAAGTTTTAAACTTGTCATTAGCTGAACTGTTGGTTCTCTGACCCAGATGGGATTCCTTTCCCAGTTGCCTACATTACTTCCTGTCTTACCTCAGAACAAAATATTAAATCAATAAATATCAAAAAAAGAAAGTCAACAATTATTAACCTGCAAATAAACTCTGTAAATAATACAAGAATATACTTTTAAGAATAAACTATCAGAATCCATATGGATAAAGAAATGAATAAATAGCTCCAGCAATATTTGTGTCTGTTTCAAAAAGAGCCCAAGTCCTCCGGACCAGTAGGTGGCAGCAAAGCTCCAAGAAGCCAACAGTGACAGAAGGAGGCAGAAGAGCTGCGCTTTGTTTTTGTTTACATCGCAGAAACCGATGCTACTGACGCAGTTGGATCGACAGCGGCCGTTTGTCTTTCTGTCACCTGGAAGCTGAACATACCTGTGAAGCCTGTCTCTCCTCCTCGGTTCTAATTGGGTGGAAAATAAAGCTACAGTTGGGAGCTTTTTATCACCGCCGCTATGGCTCAGCAGAGAGGAGTCAACAGCCTGCAGTTCAACCAGGATCAAAGTAAGCCTCGCTTTGGAGCCCTTTGTCAAACATTTATTTTACCGACCAGGAAAATAATCCCACTGAACAACTACAGTAAAAGAAAAGAGGAAGAGTGCAGCTGGACAGGCTCTGGTGCTCGTGTTTACATTAGGTCTGTGTTTTGGCAGCTTTAACAGGAAGTACTTGTGAACAGGGAGAACTGTGAATTTATTTTGGGACAAAAGGCTTAGAAACCTATTTAAAATACAGGAAAATAAGTAAATAGATTGAGATTCACTACTTGTGATATTCAGTTCAGTGCACGCAACCAGGATCAGTAACACAGACATCAGTTCTCAGGTGATGAATGAATATATGCGCTATTAATTAAAATTCACAATAACAATGTAGATTTGGTCATCTGGTATGAACCTGAGTCTCTGTGTTTATGTCACGCGTGACTCTTAAAATCCAAAATCCACAAAGAAATAATGATATTACTATACTATTCAGGGTGGTAGGGAAAGGCCTGCTCAGTGGATCAGTGGGTAGCACTGCTGCTTTGCAACAAGAAGGTTCTGGGTTCAATTCCCGGGGTCTGTATGCATGGAATTTGCATGTTCTCCCTGTGCATGTGTGGGTTCACTCTGGGTACTCTGGCTTTCTCCCACAGTCCAAAAACATGACTGTTATGTTGGCACAGGCATAGGCACCCCATGGGACCCACTCTGGATTAATTGTGTCACAAAATTAATGGATGGAAGTCATATTTAAATGTCAAATCATTCTAGATTAAACGTGTATATAAATGTACTCTTTATCAGACCCTATTGTCCCAAATGTTTGCACATTTTTATTTTAAAAAAATCCTGTGTTAAAATCTGTGTTTTTTTGTTGTTATCTTACGCAGGCCAGTTATTTATATGTCAGCCTGAACACCTAAATTCGGCCAATCGTATATCAACGCTCATCTGTCAATCAAATTTTTTCGGCCATAGCATCTTGGTTCATATGTCGCAGCTAATATATGCAACGGTTGAAATCAGAATCCTTTCCTTTCCCATTGAGTTCCGTCCCAGTGTTCACGGGGATGGACGTCTGTGTCTTCAGCAGGCGTAGAGCTAACAGAACTGGCAGCGTTGTGAGGCAAGGGCTCAAACATGTACGGCCGTAAGCCTTCTACACCAAACCAAGCTTCTGCCGCCCTGGCGTCCTCTTCCACAACATCTTCGTCCCCGCTTTCCTCCTCTAAATAAAAAATGGATGACGGAGGAGACTCATCCACGACCTCCGACACTAAACTCTCCTCCTCTTGCATGTTTCCTCTGTCCATAGCGTTCCTTGACAGCCTTGTTTCTAAGTCACCAATGTTAGTGCTACTTGGTCCCAATGGAATTGGGACCAAGTAGCACTAGCATTTGGAACCTACTAGCACTAAGTTGCTAACTGGTTAACAAGATGCTTCCGACAAACTGGCCACAATCAAACTGCTTGTGAACCTTCCGCCACAACAATCCCCCTTGATAATCGACCAATCACATTCACTTTATCCACTTGTTTAAAGTCGGGCACTCGGGAGAATTCGGAAATGCAACCGTTGGAAAAGCTGCTTCCATTACACAAAGAACAAAAGATCAAAATAATACTCTAAGATACTCTGGTTACGTTACACTACATGAATAAATATGAAAGAGTGTTTAAATGATTGGATGCAAACTATTGGTACCTCAACAGACCAGGAAGCAGATTTCTCATCTCGATCAAAATATTTATTTTATACCAAGAGGCTTGAAAGTTTTGTCAAACACAGGCAACAGTTCCAAGGGCGCATCGGACAACTTCAAAAGAAGCTTCTTATCGCCGGCGGCATGGATGCAGAGGCTGAGTTTGGAAGTAGAGAACAAACATAATTCATTTAAAGAATTTTGTTTGATCCTAATTATCACTGTCAAAGGAAATCCACAACAATGGAAAATATTTGGACAAAAACTGAACGTATGCTGGATGCTGATGGAGATTTTTTTAATATGTCATATGAAATTAAGCGTTTTTTTGTGTGTGCATGTTTTGCTCCTATGAGTTTAGCAATAACGCATGCTCACCTCAAGCTCAGAGTAAAGGCTGGTTTACAGGTGCTGGTCATAAAATTAGAATATCATGAAAAAGTAGATTGATTTCAGTAATTCCATTTAAAAAGTGAAACTTGTATATTATATTCATACATTACATACAAACTCATATATTTCAGATGTTTATTTTGTTTAATTTTGATGATTACAAATGACAACAAATGAAAATCTCAAATTCATCATATCAGAAAATTAGAATATTGTGAAAAGGTTCAAAATTGATGGCCCCTGGTGCCACACTCTAATCAGCTAATTAACTCAAACCACCTGCAAAAGCCTTTAAATGGTCTTTCAGTCTAGTTCTATAGGCTACACAATCATGGGGAAGACTGCTGACTTGACAGTTGTCCAAAAGACGACCATCGACACCTTGCACAAGGAGGGCAAGACACAAAAGGTCATCGCTAAAGAGGCTGGCTGTTCACAGAGCTCAGTGTCCAAGCACATTAATAGAGAGGCGAAGGGAAGGAAAAGATGTGGTCGAAAAAAGTGTACAAGCAAGAGAGATAACCGCACCCTGGAGAGGATTGTGAAACAAAACCCATTCAAAAATGTGGGGGAGATTCACAAAGAGTGGACTGCAGCTGGAGTGAGTGCTTCAAGAACCACCACACACAGACGTATGAAAGACATGGGTTTCTGCTGTCGCATTCCTTGTGTCAAGCCACTCTTGAACCACAGACAGCGTCAGAAGCGTCTTGCCTGGGCTAAAGAGAAACAGGACTGGACTGCTGGTGAGTGGTCCAAAGTCATGTTCTCTGATGAAAGTAAATTTTGCATTTCCTTTGGAAATCAAGGTCCCAGAGTCTGGAGGAAAAGAAGAGAGGCACTTCATCCACGTTGCTTGAAGTCCAGTGTAAAGTTTCCACAGTCAGTGATGGTTTGGGGTGCCATGTCATCTGCTGGTGTTGGTCCATTGTGTTTTCTGAGGTCCAGGGTCAACGCAGCCACATACCAGGAAGTTTTAGAGCACTTCATGCTTCCTGCAGCTGACCAACTTTTTGGAGATGCAGATTTCATTTTCCAACAGGACTTGGCACCTGCACACAGTGCCAAAGCTACCAGTACCTGGTTGAAGGACCATGGTATCCCTGTTCTTAATTGGCCAGCAAACTCTCCTGACCTTAACCCCATAGAAAATCTATGGGGTATTGTGAAGAAGAAGATGCAATACACCAGACCCAACAATTCAGAAGAGCTAAAAGCCACTATTAGAGCAACCTGGGCTATCATAACACCTGAGCAGTGCCACAGACTGATCGACTCCATGCCACGCCGCATTGCTGCAGTAATACAGGCCAAAGGAGGCCCAACTAAATACTGAGTGCTGTACATGCTCATACTTTTCATGTTCATACTTTTCAGTTGGCCAACATTTCTATAAATCCTTTGTTTTTATTGGTCTTCAGTAATATTCTAATTTTCTGATATGATGAATTTGAGATTTTCATTTGTTGTCATTTGTAATCATCAAAATTAAACAAAATAAACATCTGAAATATATGAGTTTGTATGTAATGTATGAATATAATATACAAGTTTCACTTTTTAAATGGAATTACTGAAATCAATCAACTTTTTCATGATATTCTAATTTTATGACCAGCACCTGTATACTCCAGGTCATCTGGGTGCTCCTCTCCAAAATTGTAGGTGACCCCAGGCCGTGCCGCAGACAGGAGGCCTCTGATTGGTCAAATGTACATCAGCTCTACACTATGCGTATTTCCTGTTTGGTTCCTCACCGGCTTGTTTTGTTTGTATGGCCGCCATTGTGGAAAATGACTGAAGATGGAGCAGCTAGAAGAGCGAGGTGCGTTAGAACGCTGGGACCCTTTTTCCACCTGGATCGCCACTCCTTTTCACCCTCATGTCCTTCTGTTGTCGCACAAACTTGCCCCCACTTCCTCCCCCATCGGCCGACTAATCCACTTCTATAGACCCAGGACCCCTTTAGATTGTGAAAGCAAATTGGAGCAGTTGTGACTCTTTTATGAATTAAGACAATTGCAAAAACTAAAACCTTATCTTTCACAGCAGCCCTTTGAAACAGTTATACATGCTTTTATTTAATTGGATTACTGTAATGGCCCTCCTTTAACTGGCACTCCAACATATGATCACATCACTCTTGTCCTGGCTTCACTCCACTGGCTCCTGTGTGTTTAGAGTTGATTTTAACATTTTATCTTGTTTTTAAATGACCTTGCTACCTCTGATTTTCTTCTCCTCGGTCCCTCAGGGCGGCGGAACAGCAGCTCCTGCAGGTACCGAGGTTTAAGAGGAAGCTCAGAGGGGCGACAGCCTTCTCTATCACTAGGGGTGTGGGAAATAATCGTTTTGGCGATATATGGTGATATTTGGCTGCCCAATATAATATCGATCTTTCGCTTCTTAGTATCGATTTTCATAAAGAAAATGGTTACATAAAACATTGATGGGAAAATGGGCTACCTCTGCACCACCACTCTGGCAGAAAGCGCTGTGGAGCCCTTTAACTGTGTGTGCAGCACCAAATCTGTATTTGAGGCAGTCATAGTGGAAGAAAACCCCAAACAACATGGATAATAATACCTAATCAATATTTTCTGATGAAAATATACAGCACTTGCTGTTTTATCTCATCATTTGATTTTGATAGCTGGGGAAAATATGGCAATATATAGTGATACTGCAATATCGTGATAATATCGTATCGTGACCCAAGTATCGCAACATGTATTGAATCGCAACACTCATGCCAATACTCACCTCTATCTATCACTGCTCCTCATTTATGGAATAACCTCTGCTGCACATTAGGGAGGCTCCTTCCCTGCCAAATATAAAAACTTTCCTTTGATTTGCTGGCCTTAAACACTGGAAGGACTTGGTTGTTGTGACGTTGTTTATGTAGCAAAAGCAAATTCTTATTATTTCCTTATTTTATTTTTTAACAGTGTCCAGTCTGGCAATGTGGCAATAAGAATAATTGTCTTGATGCCAAAAAGAGCCCAACAGATTTTACTTTCATAAGAGGAGCAGTACGGCTATCGCCATAGTGTTCCGCTTGATTTATTGATATAAATTGCTTTATTATTATTATGCAGGGAGTTTTACAGATTATATGGACACTGCAATTTGAGTAAACCGGAAATGAAAAACAGAAAAAAAGGAGAAAAAATGAAAGAAAGAGGAGATAAAAGGGAGATAATGATAAAACATTTACATTCTGCTTCATCACCTGCAAAGAGATGGAAAAAGAACAGAACAACCAACAGACATGGAAGGAGACATAAAATAAAGTAACACCTAGATACTATCGCTGAAGTAGTATTATTTAATCTGACATGTAATCTGTGGTAACTGAAGATCAGAATATGGGCTTTCTGTATGGAAATGAATCTCTGAGTACCTGGAACCAAGCAGCTGTAGTTGATTGTGAAAGTGCACTTCAACGTGTAAAGTTTATCAAAAGAAAAAATGCTCAATAGTGGTTGTGGAGAGCTTTATTTTATATTTTATGCTGTATTTTATTCTTTTATTGTGTTTCATTATTTTTAGCTATTTTCAGCACATTATTTTTAACTGTAGCTGTTTTAAAGGGCTATACAAATAAAGATGATGAATTTAATTCAAAAACGCTTTACTGATCAAGTGGAAAAGTTTTACTTTCATCTGGTTTAATTTAGTAAAGAATCTTCTTTAAAGAACCTTTGGCTGATTATTAATTGATTAATTGAAAAACTAATAATTAGTGTTGGTAGGAAGGATCTCCTGTAGCAGTCGGTCTTACAGCGGACCTGTAGAAGCCTCTGACTGAAGACACTGTTGTTGTTCAACTGTCTCTTGAAACTGTTTTTTATACTCAAACACTCTTTGCTTCTAGAAAACCTTTTCATTGTTTTTAAAACTATCAACAGTGATGCTTTGAGGATCCTCAGTGTAAAAAGCTGAAGGAGATCCTGACAGAAAATATGCAGAACCGATAAATACGGCAAGCTTTTGCTGTTTATCATTCCAGGCTGTTTCTGCTGCGCAATGGAGACTGGAGTCAAAATCTACAACGTGGAGCCGCTGATGGAGAAGGGTCACCTTGGTGAGTCTAGGAGGCTGTCCTCCCTGCTATCATTCAATCTATTCACTGTATTAAAACTAGGGGCAGCTGTGGTACAGGAGCTAAGCTCTCTGCACCCATGTGCAGAAGCTTTAAGTCAATTACATTCAGTGTATTTCTATAGCGCCAATTCACAACACAAGTCATCTTAAGGCACTTTACAGTTCAACCAGATCATGCAGTCAGCTTGATTCAAAGTTTTCTATCTAAGGAAAATCAGCTGATGACATTGACTCATGGACTTGAAGGTAGACCTTCACACTAAGCATGCTTGTAGTGACAGTGGAGAGGAAAAACTCCCTTTTAACGGGAAGAAACCTCCAGCAGAACCAGGCTCAGTGTGAGCGGCCATCTGCTGAGGCCCACTGGGGTTCAAGGAGACAGAAGTAGAGATACAAAAAGCAGCAGAGGTATAAAGGAACCCCATCCAGGAAACACAAATCTAGGTGAATGAGCCCACAATGCGGGTCCCCTCTCTCTAATCCCATTTCCTGTCTGCCTAATAGACAGGAATGGCAGACAGATAAGCAGATCATGGCTTGTCTACATGCCTGTGTTTGCCTTATATTTCCTAAACCTGCCCCTGCCTGCAGTCTATCTCAGATCCATGCACATTAACACATGTCAGGTGTGATCATCACCATTGACTTTCAAACACCACAACCTCGTCTGACACGATTTTCTGTCGGATCAGACGCAAAATCAGATTTGCTGTTTTCCGGACTTAAGACCTTTGTTCTTGTCATGATATCAACTGTGTTAATGCTGCTGCCAATCAGTCTAAAGATTATTTTTATGAATGGAGCCTTTTTTACCTGTTTTGTCTGCAGATCATGAGCAGGTAGGCAGTGTAGCTCTGTGCTCCATGCTGCATCGCTCCAACCTGCTGGCCTTGGTTGGAGGTGGAGTGAATCCTAAATTCTCAGAAATATCCGGTGAGTCGGTGTCTTCCGACCTGAATAGTTTTTATTTAATCTATTTCCTCCTTTTTTGTTTTCTTTCCTGTGAATAAAACAAACACATTTTTTTGTTTAAGTTCTGATCTGGGATGATGCTCGAGAATCCCGGGACTCCAAAGATAAGCTGGTGCTTGAGTTCACCTTCACCAAACCTGTTCTAGCCGTCCGCATGAGACACGACAAGTGAGGCTCCTCTCCCCTCAGCCTTTTTTCTGTTGATGCTCCTTGTCCAGATGCACAGATCACAGCAGCTAAATGAGAACACCTGTCGTTGCAGGATCATCATTGTGTTGAAGAACAAGATCTTTGTGTACAGTTTTCCAGACAACCCTGTCAAGCTTTTTGAATTTGACACCAGAGATAACCCCAAAGGTGACGCCTCTCTCTCGATGGTAGATTTCTGTCCTTCCTTCACTGTGCGACCTTTGAAAACATGGATGTTTCTTGCAGGTATCTGTGATCTATGTCCCAGTCTGGAGAAACAGCTGCTGGTATTTCCTGGTCATAAATGTGGAAGCCTCCAGCTGGTTGTAAGTTGCAAATCAAGGAAGAATGTGTCATTCTAGATCAGGTATTTGGCTTATAAAATATTTTTGTCTTTCTTTCAGGACTTGTCCAACACCAAACCCGGCACATCATCTGCACCGTTTACCATCAACGCCCACCAGAGTGAGATCGCCTGCGTGGCCTTGAACCAGCCGGGCAGTGTTGCAGCTTCGGCATCCCGCAAAGGAACCCTCATCCGTCTGTTCGATACCACAACCAGAGACAAACTGGTGGAGCTGCGCAGAGGGACTGACCCAGCCACCATCTACTGGTGCCTATTGTTCAGTTAGTCATGGCCTCTAACATACAGGGACTCCAATCAGAGAGGAAAGTTAAGCTCTTTTCCTCTGTCCTCTATGATGTAAAGCCAGTGTATGCCTGACGTACGAAACGCTGGCATACATTGGATAAGTTATGCGTACGTTTTGTATAAGTAATGAGCTGAAGCACACTGGGACACGTCCTACTGCTAGGATATCGAGAGATTTTGAGCATGCTCAAAATCTCTAGTTGTTATTTAGCCTCGTGAGACCATCCTGATCTCGCGAGCTTTCAAGGTTTAACTCTCGGATCATTTCTGGAGACTCTCCTTTGAAGAAAATTTGGAGCCGTTCACCAAACGAACGTCCAATCAGCGTTGGCTTTGAGGCGGGTTGAGGCGTGACGCAACGAGAAGCGCGACAGTTCAGTCTAAAGAACATGGCAGCTTCAGCCGATGAAACTAGCGTTAGCGTGGCTATCGAGCAAGTTTTATCGGAATTACAGAGTATTTGTTCACTGAAAGAAGAGCAAAACACTGCTCTGGAGGCTTTTCTCAGAGGAAAAGATGTTTTTGCTCTTCTCCCGACTGGTTTTGGCAAGAGTAGCCTGGCTTGTGGTTGTGTTTTCGTCGTCGCTCTGTTAGTACGTCATATGCTTCGTTGATCTGATTGGTTTATTTGGCCCGTCTATCACCAACATAGGCCAATCAGCTAACCAGTATTTTCACCCCTTCCCAAAATTACTTCAACGGAAGGTTTCCAGATGGATATGCGGAGCAAATCCATCTGGCGGAGTCAGGTTATCTTTGTTGTTTTGTACACATTCTCACGTGATTTGAAAAAGCCACATGATTTTCCGCTAGATGGCGTGATTTTTCTCTCCTTGGGGAGAGAATTCTGCAGCGCAGCCGCTGGATGATGAATTTAATCTATACTATAAAACACGCTAGATTAAAAATGATCAGTCAGGGATTAGGAAAATAATAATAATTGTATGCGCACAGTGTAAATATTTCTATCATATGTCAGCCTTCTGTTCAGTGATGCAGGTCATGCATTAAAAAATTTTCACTAAATTATTTTCTCTTAGACATTGGAGTGGTGCATTTAAATGTTATAGAGCTAAACATGTTAGATTGGTGAGTAGTAGTAGTGTAAGTTTTTAACCTGTCAAGTTTTTTTTTTTTAGATTTTTAACATTACAATTTATATTTTTCCAAGCACACAACAGTTTAAAGCAAAGTTTAGTTTGAAAAGAATGTGCATGAAGGATTGAAAAGCATGTTAACACGGTAATGTAGGCTGGAGTTCATTATCTGACGCATGCAGATACACACCAGGAACCTGGAAACTTAAAAAATACTGAATTACAAAAAACATTTAAAAAACAAACATGTTTCGTTGATATATATACAAAAATGAATATTAGGAACTATATTTATCAAACGTTATACTGGGCAAGTAAAAATTGTTTCTGGGCAAATGAAATGTGAAAGACACTTGCCCTTTGGGCAAGTGGAAAAAATCCTTAACGTCAACCCCTGCTCAAGACGTATGCCATATGTGGGCCATAAGTTGCAGGTCAGTTATCTGATTGACATCCGTTCAGTGTCAGTTCCTCATCAGTCGTGGCGTCTAGCATATCCTAAACCTCTGAGGAACTTGTGGATAACTTCTGCGTAACTTATCCAGAACTTCTCTCCAACACATATCAACGTATCTGACGTGTTCCAGACGAGCGCTGAAGGTGTTTCTAACTTCCAGCTACTGTATAACGTCCTATTGGCAGCGTTTTGGTATAAAGGGGGGAAACCCTCAGTTCTCCTCCAGACTTCATCCCCATCATTGGTTGAGCCAGAAGGTGAGTGATGGATCCTCCCTGCGTTGACGCCCACCACCAACAAACTTCCTAGCAGACATGACGCTGAATCTGCTGCGACTGCAAACCTTCTTTCTTTCGTTTTCTTTTTATTTATTCGTTTTTTTGGGGGGCGGGCGGTGAATCAGGACATCTTTTATTATAGCCCAGGTGCTTCCGGACGCATCGCTGCTCCCCGCAGGAGCCGCCTTAAAATTTAAGGAGGAAAAAGTAGAGATAATTCCAAAATAATGTAAGGAGTAGAAGTAAAAAGTTGCAAAAAAATAAATAATAAGTCCAGGAAAGTATAGACAGCCCAAATTTCTAATTAACTAAGCTAACAAAGTAATTGTACTTTTTTACTTGACACCTCTGATAATGCATTTTAGGAATTGAAAAAAGTTGTTTAGCTTTTGTAGCAATTAGTGAAAAAGTTCATATTTATAATTGATTGATTATCCAACATGTGAAATATTTGATCAATACTAAAACGATTTTAAAGGAGCTGCTTGTGCCAAACTGGCCCTTATGTTGTTTCTTTCTTCCAGCATCAACTTCAGCCACGACTCGTCCTTCCTGTGTGCGTCCAGCGATAAAGGCACCGTCCACATCTTCGCTCTGAAGGACACCAAACTCAACAGGCGCTCAGCGTAAGGCCGCCTCTTGCTCGCGTCGTTCTTCTGCACCCACTTGCCGTCACAGTAACCATTTTTCTTCCTGCAGTCTGGCTCGTGTCGGGAAGGTGGGCCCTGTTATTGGTCAGTATGTGGATAGCCAGTGGTCCCTGGCCAGCTTCACAGTGCCTGCTGAGTGTGCCTGCATCTGTGCTTTTGGGAAAAACACATCCAAGAATGTGAACTCAGTCATTGGTGAGGAAACTTTCCTAACTCCATTCCAAAAAAGTTAAAAACAATCCACTGGACTTTTTTCCCCCAAGTTTTAAGATGTTTCTCTTCCACCCAGGAAGCTTTTTCAATTCCAAATGTCGGAAATAGCTTTGAGCTCCAGACTTTATACAGTAGCCCCACAAAGCCTTGTTTTTGTTTAGAAAACATGCAAATTGAAACGGACGAACGTGTCCACCCCTTTGGATTGGGGGTCGTTTGGCTTCTTTGTTAGCCTGCAATGCCCCATACCTGTCTATGTCTCTGAAAGGGGGTCGTTAAAGGGAATTGCTGGCCTGGATGAATAGGCGGGGTCTTCTGCTCCACTGTAAAGGGGTTGAGGTTGAGATGATAGCGGGAAGGAATCAACTCTATCTCAGCATTGCAGGTTTTTGAAAGCTGAAATCTGAGTCCACCCCCACCCCCCCCCTGTTTAAGGTTAGTTTCCTTTCGTGACATAGATGGTTTCCTTCAAGCCCCTCCCACCACCTGTTTTCCTTGTCCAAAATGTGAACATTCTGGTCCTCAAATCATTTTATTGGATGTAAAAAAGTCAGTTATTTTTGCTAAATTCCTTTTATTTCACTTTTTTTTGACAGTATGGCAAATAAGTAAACCCCGCCTGCATCTTTTCTCTACATCGAGATCTAGAGAAGCTAGAATGGGATTAATGAAAATCTTTAACTTGATGCTGGTCTGCAGAAACTTTCAATACTGCTCCTTTAAACTTTTTAATGTTAAACCTTTTATGCATTTGCTTTGGATTTCCTATTTTAATGTCTAAGGTGTGAACGTCAGGATATTTTATGTATAAATATCAAGTTAGTAAAATAACAAATAGTGCCGGAGGCTAATTTAAAGGAAATACAGGTGACCTATAAAGGGGCGGAGCTCCTCTATGGTAACTGTAGTGACAGGTCTAACAACACCGGTCAACACATCTGCTAAAAAAACAAAAGTCTCATCTTTTGCGGTTTATCATTAAAATTATCAAGAATTTTGGAGCAGCCTAAAAGGAATAGGAATGTTTTAGCCGTTCATTTTCTCGTCGTGTCATCCTGTTCCTCTCTGTTATCACTCAGATTATCTGAATCAAAGTTCATTTCAAATTGACTTTTAGTTTATTTAATGTTTTTACTGTACTTATTGTTTTAAAAATATGATTTAAAATCTTAGTCCCCAAGCATCCTCATTCACATTTTCCCCTAAATGTTCATGTCATGATATATGTTTACATTATTTATGGCATCTAAAAATATCAAAGATGTTTCCAGTTTAAAAACAGATATGACACAGTACAATATAACCTACAATAACTTCAATGATATTATAGTGCTAGGTCATGAAATCAGTTCAGTTCAGTCTGTCCAATAAGCTGCCTGTAGTGTCTTTAAAGGTCCAGCAGGTGTCAGTATTCTGCGAGACAGTATCAATGCAGCATCAATACAGGTTGGCTTCAATGTGTTCAAACGCTTCATGATGCTGCTGTCAGGTTTTTCTATACTTCCAGAGGAAGTTCGATCACTTTTAGATACAAAGAGTTTAGCTAGTCCTCTTAGCATCATCCCCATTACCACTGTCCGTCCGTCCATCAATCACAGAAGGATCGAACTCCAGGCTCAGCTCAGCAGCCTGGCAGCAAAACATTTTTTACAATGATAATCTGTTAGTCTTTGAAGCCACTGAGATCAATAAGAAAAACATGTTTTTTTTTTTCTAATATTAGCCACCGATCTCCCTCTGTTAGAAGATACATTTCTCCAATTAAAACACAGCTTTGAAAGTCACTGTGTTGCTTATCCTCATTTTACAGTAGCAGCCCTTCAAAGTGGCCCTTCCAGCCATTGGAGTGACTCCCTCCTTCTCCTGGGTGCAGAGGCGTAGCCAGAAAATGTTAATAAAGGGGGCCAGGCAATAACCAATGTACACTGAAGGGGGGGCCAAAAGTGGATAGAATCAATCTACACTGTTCCAACAGGAAAATAAACAACCACAACATCCATATTTTCTAAATAAAGACAAACTATACTTTCCTGCAGCCTTTGTACAAATAGACGCATATATTTAAACATCCATGCTGTATAAATTAAACGTGTAGTGGACAAAATTCTTTTTAGTTTGAGATGTATGGAGAATATATTAATCATTGTCACTACTTACATACTTTTATCAGTAATCGTTCTGCCTAAAATTAATATTTAAATCCACTAATATCTAGATTAAACTGATTACTTATTATTAAAGTAGTTATTTATCTCTGATTTGACTGAAGACTCCTAGATGACTTGCAAAGACATCATTTTCTCTTCACCCCATAACACATAATCTAGTTCTGGAAAGAGCATCAATTCTGCATCTTTTTATGTCAGTATATTGATGTGCATAATTAACCACAGTGTTTTTGTTGTCAAGTAACTTAATATATGAAAACTTAAAATGTTAAATAAGTTAGAACGATTCACTTTGGAGTATTATTGCTGCCACCCTTCACAAAAAAATTTAAGGGTGGCCACAAAAGTGGCCAATAATTGGCTATGGGTGGCCACAAAGGTGGCCAATAGTTGGCTAAGGGTGGCCACAAAGGTGGCCAATAATTGGCTATGGGTGGCCACAAAGGTGGCCAATAGTTGGCTATGGGTGGCCACAAAGGTGGCCAATAGTTGGCTAAGGGTGGCCACAAAGGTGGCCAATAATTGGCTAAGGGTGGCCACAAAGGTGGCCAATAATTGGCTACGGGTGGCCACAAAGGTGGCCAATAATTGGCTAAGGGTGGCCACAAAAGTGGCCAATAATTGGCTACGGGTGGCCACAAAGGTGGCCAATAATTGGCTATGGGTGGCCACAAAGGTGGCCAATAGTTGGCTATGGGTGGCCACAAAGGTGGCCAATAATTGGCTACGGGTGGCCACAAAGGTGGCCAATAATTGGCTAAGGGTGGCCACAAAAGTGGCCAATAATTGGCTACGGGTGGCCACAAAGGTGGCCAATAATTGGCTCAGGGTGGCCACAAAAGTGGCCAATAATTGGCTATGGGTGGCCACAAAGGTGGCCAATAGTTGGCTAAGGGTGGCCACAAAGGTGGCCAATAGTTGGCTAAGGGTGGCCACAAAGGTGGCCAATAATTGGCTACGGGTGGCCACAAAGGTGGCCAATAGTTGGCTAAGGGTGGCCACAAAGGTGGCCAATAATTGGCTCAGGGTGGCCACAAAAGTGGCCAATAGTTGGCTAAGGGTGGCCACAAAGGTGGCCAATAATTGGCTCAGGGTGGCCACAAAAGTGGCCAATAATTGGCTACGGGTGGCCACAAAGGTGGCCAATAATTGGCTAGGGGTGGCCAAAAAGGTGGCCAATAATTGGCTAAGGGTGGCCACAAAGGTGACCAATAGTTGGCTAAGGGTGGCCACAAAGGTGACCAATAATTGGCTAAGGGTGGCCACAAAGGTGACCAATAATTGGCTAGGGGTGGCCAAAAAGGTGGCCAATAATTGGCTAAGGGTGGCCACAAAGGTGACCAATAGTTGGCTAAGGGTGGCCACAAAGGTGGCCAATAATTGGCTAGGGGTGGCCAAAAAGGTGGCCAATAATTGGCTAAGGGTGGCCACAAAGGTGACCAATAGTTGGCTAAGGGTGGCCTCAAAGGTGGCCAATAATTGGCTAAGGGTGGCCACAAAGGTGACCAATAATTGGCTAAGGGTGGCCACAAAGGTGACCAATAATTGGCTAAGGGTGGCCACAAAGGTGACCAATAGTTGGCTAAGGGTGGCCACAAAGGTGACCAATAATTGGCTAAGGGTGGCCACAAAGGTGACCAATAATTGGCTAAGGGTGGCCACAAAGGTGACCAATAGTTGGCTAAGGGTGGCCTCAAAGGTGGCCAATAATTGGCTAAGGGTGGCCACAAAGGTGACCAATAATTGGCTAAGGGTGGCCACAAAGGTGACCAATAATTGGCTAAGGGTGGCCATAAAAGTGACCAATAATTGGCTAAGGGTGGCCATAAAGGTGACCAATAGTTGGCTAAGGGTGGCCACAAAGGTGGCCAATAATTGGCTAAGGGTGGCCACAAAGGTGACCAATAGTTGGCTAAGGGTGGCCACAAAGGTGACCAATAGTTGGCTAAGGGTGGCCACAAAGGTGACCAATAATTGGCTAAGGGTGGCCACAAAGGTGACCAATAGTTGGCTAAGGGTGGCCACAAAGGTGGCCAATAATTGGCTAAGGGTGGCCACAAAGGTGACCAATAATTGGCTAAGGGTGGCCACAAAGGTGGCCAATAATTGGCTAAGGGTGGCCACAAAGGTGACCAATAATTGGCTAAGGGTGGCCACAAAGGTGGCCAATAATTGGCTAAGGGTGGCCACAAAGGTGACCAATAATTGGCTAAGGGTGGCCACAAAGGTGACCAATAGTTGGCTAAGGGTGGCCACAAAGGTGACCAATAGTTGGCTAAGGGTGGCCACAAAGGTGACCAATAGTTGGCTAAGGGTGGCCACAAAGGTGGCCAATAATTGGCTAAGGGTGGCCACAAAGGTGGCCAATAATTGGCTAAGGGTGGCCACAAAGGTGACCAATAATTGGCTAAGGGTGGCCACAAAGGTGACCAATAGTTGGCTAAGGGTGGCCACAAAGGTGACCAATAGTTGGCTAAGGGTGGCCACAAAGGTGACCAATAATTGGCTAAGGGTGGCCACAAAGGTGACCAATAGTTGGCTAAGGGTGGCCACAAAGGTGACCAATAATTGGCTAAGGGTGGCCACAAAGGTGGCCAATAATTGGCTAAGGGTGGCCACAAAGGTGGCCAATAATTGGCTAAGGGTGGCCACAAAGGTGACCAATAATTGGCTAAGGGTGGCCACAAAGGTGACCAATAGTTGGCTAAGGGTGGCCACAAAGGTGACCAATAATTGGCTAAGGGTGGCCATAAAAGTGACCAATAATTGGCTAAGGGTGGCCATAAAGGTGACCAATAATTGGCTAAGGGTGGCCATGGCAACCCCTAGCCCCCCATCTAGCTCCACCCCTGCATGGGCGTGCATATTTTTTTACTTAATGTCCGCAAATCATGACAGAAAGAATATTTTAGTACAAAGATTGTTTTTTATGAAGGAATCTTAGGGGAGCAGCCAAGGACCCATGATGGAAAGTGGGGAACTTTTAAATGGCTGCTGCTGTATCATGTTGCCTTTAATCGGAAATCTCTGAACATTTTTTGCAGCCATCTGTGTAGACGGGACCTTCCACAAGTATGTGTTCACACCTGATGGAAACTGCAACCGAGAGGCCTTCGACGTTTATCTGGACATCTGTGATGATGACGACTTCTGAGAGTAAAAGTCATCAAAATGGGCGGAGCCTAAGAAAGGCCACTGCCCTGAAGAGACTGTGACTTGGAGATGGTGGAAAGAAAAACAAACGATGCAGCCCCACAAACTCAGTTTAAAACAGCTGTATGCTCTGTTTGTAACAGTCCAATATGCGCGTTCTCTGGATGATGAACATCACATGAGTAATTTAGTGTATGTATAAAAACTGAAAGGAGACAAACTAAAATGAAAAATGTTTTATATAAACCCATTTTTCCTTAATTCTAAGTAATAAATTGATATTTTATTGATGTTGATGAATATATCACTCTATCCTTTTTCATTCATTATAAGATCTGATTGTAGTTTTTGCAGGTTTATAAGGCATCACTAAAATAGGGTATAAGGGGAATCATTTTGATTTGATTCAGTAACATAATCTGTTATTCAGTCCTAAATATTAATGTATAACAGTAAAAGTTGGTTGATTTATGTAACCAACTGGTTAAAGGTTATTGTATAAAGAAGCCCAGTCTTTGCATCAAATCCTTGACTTTGCAGTAACTCCAGGTCAGCTCATTTATTTGCCAATTCTTACCTCCATTCAAATGCTTTCATATTCCTCCATGTAAAGAGATATATTGTCCTAAATATTCTGACCTCTGGATTCGTATTTATATATTTAAATGATCATGTCCAGCCTATAATAATTTCTATTCAAAAATAGTTTATTGATCCCAAAGGGAATTTCAATTAAACTCAAGGGAGTTTTTTTTTTTTTTAGCAAGCTGTTGTAGATGTTAACAGCTGTAGGCAGGGCTACTGGAAGTACTTTAGAACAGGGTGTGCTGTGAAAATGTTTTTGTGTTTGTTTGGGGGGAAAAAAGATCTATGAGCCTATTAAAAATACGATAAAAATAAGTAAATAAATTGAGATTCACTACTTTATTGTCATATAACAATGTACATTTGGTCATCTGGCAGGAAACTGAGTCACTGTGTTTATGTCACACGTGACTATTAGCTCCAAAATCTTTTTATGCATGTATGTGTCTTATTTAAACATAAAACGGTACTCAGGCTGCTCACTGGCACAGTGGGTTGTTCTGCTGCTTTGCAGCAAGAAGGTTTCGGGTTCAATTCTCGGCCCAGGGTCCTTCTGCATGGAATTTGCTTCCTCCCACAGTCCAAAAACATGACTGTTAGGTTAATTGGCTTCTCTAAATCCTCCTTAGGTTGGTTGTTTGTCCTCTCTGTTGCTCTGGCGACCTGTCCAGGGTGGACCTTGCCTCTCACCCGTAGACGGCTGGAGATTGGCACCAGCACCCCTCCCGTCCCTGCTTGGGATGAAATGGATGGATGGATGGACAGTTCTCCACATCCATTACACAAAGAATCCAGGATAAAAATATCACTATGGTTACATTAAACTGCATGAATAGAAATGAAAGTGCATGGCAGCATCATGGTCTTACTTTGACCTACAGGCAGGGTGCTCTGCCTCGCTACAGGTGTCCAAATGTTCAGGTGCGCTCTGGGGTTGTGGAGATAAAGTCTCTCATCAGCAGACGAATCAGAAATGCATTTCTGTGCCATATTTCTACCTCTGGTTTCTGTAATTAGGCCATGTACATTTACTAGTCTGCTGCTGCAAGCAGGTTACCACGCCCCAGCTTGCTTGACGTTGCCATGACAACACAACTTCCATGAACCTGTATTGATTAGGCCTGAAAATAATTCAATTAAAATCATAATGCGCTTAATAGTAAAATAAAAGAGTCAAAAACATTTACCAAGAATTCTTATGAAATTTATAAATTGTGCAAAAGTATTTCTAATACTTTCTTTTTTTTTTTTCCAAAATCTCCCTCGCGCCACTAGGGGGTGCTGCAGCCCCCCTCTTCCTGTGAATGAGCTCCTTTAGTGATGGGTCAAAGGCTTTTTACTGAAGACGGTTGGTGTTCAACAGCCCTCATAATAGGAAGCTTTCTCTACATGTAGTCTGCTCTGTCCCCTTATTGCAGACGCCTTCACAGTTGCATCTCCAGTCTAGTCTGATGTCCAGATGAACAGAGATATTTAGACTCTTCCACCACTTCCACTTTTTATTCCATGATGGTAACAGTGTCCTCTTTAATCTGAAATATAAAATAATCTCCCTTATGTTGTTCACATTCAAGGTTAGATAATTATTTCCACACCATTTCCCAAAGGAGTCTCTGATGCACCCAGCAACTGCAGAGTCATCGAAGTATTCCTGCAAGAGACAGGAATCTGTGTTGTATAGGAAGATGGAGGCGTAAAAAGTAAAAAAAAAAATGGTGATAGTACCGTTCCCTGTGCTGCTGACTACCTACTTACACAACTGACCCTTCGGTCTCACAAACTGGTCTGTTTGTAAGGTAGTCTTTGATCCAGGTGATTGTTGCTGCCTCCATCTGAGTTTTATGAAGTTTCTCAGAAAGTCAGGGTGGATGGTGTTTATGATGGAGTATAGTCCTCAGCCTCTTCCCAGCTGCGGATTTAGGACATTTAGGGCCCTAGGCAAAAACAGTCAGACGGCCCTCTGAATTAAGAAGACAACACATTTTACAGATACAGAAATTTTAATAGAATAAACATTATTTGTTCTAGGTTTGGTCCCTCTCTTCTTCTTGTTTTCCTCTCTATGTTTTGTACTCTGACTTTTCATGCTGTCTCTAAAGGAATGAAAGATTTTTTCCAAGCACTAAGCTCACTTAGCTGATTGCTCCTTCCTGTGTTTCCAAAAAGGCCAAAGTAAATAACCCAGTCCTTCTTTTCACTGTAGACAAGCCATGATCTGCTTATCTGTTCTCCATTTTTCATTTGGATGAAATAATCGCTGCATGAATCATGACAGCAGACAAGATAGAGGAAAGCAGGAGGCGGGGTTACCAATGTACTCGCTCTGGAGAACAGAGTTCGCTGCTTTTAGATGTTGTCTCCAAAGTCTCCAGTAGCAGAAAAAAGTCTCTAGATTTGACGCTAGGTGCTTTTTTGAGATAAAAGTACCAGAGTGGTCTTATAAGTCGCTAAATATAGCGACAAAAGCTATAATTTCACTCAACTGCTCTTTTCATGGTTTGTTTTCAAATGGTTTGCTGCTGTCTGGTTGGACCTTTCTGAACATGTGCAGCAAATGGACTGATCCAATATGGTGGACACTGAAGGGGGGGGGGGGGGGGGGCATTTTTAGTGAAAGGATTTTTATACACAGATGGCTGCAAAAAAAAGGAATAATTGTATTAACCATACATGTAAACAGAGTTTTATGGATCTGCCTAGTATTGCCTAATGGTAATGCTGATAATGTGATGGTGGGCACAGAAAAAACAAAGAGACAACGTACGACACATTTATAACCATTTTTGTTTTTTATTAAGAAGAATGAAGTAGATTAAGGTGACTCAAGCTGTCATTGTGTGGCAGAAACCTTTGTGATGATAAACACTATGTACTCAGATGTAAACTTAGAAACCTAGAGCTGTTCTGGCTTTTCTTTTTTTTCCTTTAGTCTTATCATACATACAGGTCACATTGATGTTTTAATAAACCTGATTTAACTTCTCCGCTGAGGAGGACAAGGTAAATATAAAGTCAGATTACCGTAAACGAACTCTGGTGTTTTAGATTCATAAAAATATAAAAAAATAAAAAAAGTTTGACCTCACCGAATTCTTTCATCGCCGTCTTATTTTTCTGTGGCTTTTCATTAGAAGGAAGTTCAACATTATGGTTCAGAAAAACAGTTTTTGATTGAACAAATATCCAGAATATAGCTTTAAATGAACAGGCATCTAAGTCTGTCTGAATATGTGAAAAGAAACAAAAAGTCGTTGCCTAACTGCAGTCTGCTGGAGCTAACTGGAAAGAACCAAAAGGCACATCACATTTATCAAAGCTGACATTTAAACTGGATATCCTTAACGATAAACGGTGTTTAGAAACGCAACACCGAACCACTCCTCTCCTGTCATCACGCAACGCCGTCTGGAAGCAAATCATTTCCCCTTTGATGCAAGTGAGTTTAAGGCACCCCTGCTCGTGTTCAAAGATATCATGATGGCGTCAGCCCGGTGTGTCAGATTAGCATACCCTTCAGACCAGTAAATACACATGCGCAAGACGTCACATTTGCATTTTTTCCTGTAGTTTTGTACGAAAAATGTACTTTAAACTACCTCGACGGCCTTTGAGATCGCCATACGCTTCAAAAAACACCAAAAAAGAAGTAATTATATATATTTTTTGTTCATGACTAAATGGAAAGACAACCGTTGAGGCAGTTTAAAGTGTATTTTTCGTACAAAACTAAAGGGATAAACTAAAGGTATGCTCATCTGACAGAACACAAGCGACTGACATCCAAAGTCAGCTACAGATCTTCCTCGCTGGCATAATGCCGACTATTTAAAGAGCAAAATGCAATAACCATGTACTTTTAAACATTTATATATATATCAAAAGATAGTGATGTTATTTTGGTTACTACTGTTTCTTTTATCTTTGTCATTTTGGCTTCATGGAAGTTCTTCTAAGGAGGCGCTGATCCATTTTTAGCACAAAAGTGACAAACTCCTTTCAGTTCTTAGCTTGTATGAAGGATCCATGGGTTAATGTTCATGTAAGGATCTAGAGGAGGACTTGAATCATGAGGACGAAACGGGGAGAAGACAACATGCTTTGTTCCATGAAGGAGGTTTTTGGCAGTTATGATTATTAAAGAGGCTCACAGGCCAACAGTCCAACGTGTGACATCACTGGTTGACTAGCCGTTCTCCTTCCATAGAACTAAGTGAATGCTATGATCAGGCATGCTGGTGGCAAACACCAGTCCAGAGTCATTGCCCCCATCCAGGCCGTTCAACCAGGAGGTCACGCCTGCCAGGAAGCTGGATCCTCGCTTTGATTTCCTGTAAGCCGGTAGAGGCCAGCGGCCCGAGATCGACTCTGTCCTCAGGTCCATGACATACAGGAAGTGGTTATCGAAAAGAAGCGCAAACACCTCACCAAAGCTTAGCAGGGACAGGTTGGCTGGGTCCTCCATTTTTATTACTCTGAGAAAAGGAAAACAGAATGCTTTAGGTTCAGAGCATCACTACATGTTCTTCCTAATCTTTCCCATTAACACAAAAAACAGATCTGTTGGAAACATGGAGATATTGTTGATATATTTGACTAGATTAGACATTAGCGGCACTAGACTGATGATGCAGGATAAGCATGTATGTTACAAAAAGGTTGCTACCTTATTTCTTTCTTTGATTCTGTTAAAAAAAAGGTTCAAATCAAAACTAAGAAGATTGCTGATGTCAAGATATATGGAAAAAAATCAACTCTCTCTCTGAACTAGAGCTGAAACAATGAATCAGATTAATTGGGACTAATCTAGGGCCAGAGAGAACGATTATTAATATGTCGATTATTTTTTCGATTATAATTGGCTAGTAAAAGGTTCCTCAAAGAAGATTTCTTACTAAATCAAACTCAAACTTTTCCTCTGAGGAGTTCTGGATAGAGCATATTGACAGAATAAAACATTTTCTTTTTATTTAAAATGCAATATATTTATATATATATATATATATATATATATATATATATATATATATATATATATATATATATATATATATATATATATATATATATATATATTTTTTTTTTTTATTTTTTTTTTTATTTTGATATATGTACTGCTCTAAGTGGGTCGCTTTGTCAGCTAAAAGCATAGTTTAGAGTCTCTAAACTCCAGTTAGCGATTAATCAATTGCGAAAAGTAATTAATTAATCGCAATTAATCTGATTGTTTTAGACCTAATATTATCCCTATTTAGCCCTAGATTAATCAGTTATTGAATTAACTGTCAACTAAATCAATAATCGCTTAATCGCTAATAAAAGAGATTATAAAACATTCCTTTAGCTGACAGAACCACCCACTTACAGCAGTAATTATGTAGAAAAAACAAAACAAAAAAAAACAACATTTTGCACATCACGTGCTGCAGAAGCCCCTTTCTCATTATCTCATATAAGTCAGGTTTGTGGCAGTGAGGAGAAATCTGAAACCTGCAGGGCAGCAGTACCTGGAGGACTGAGAACCACCGCATCATTCTAGTAATAAGAGCTTATTGACCTTTAAAAAGAGCTCATTTTGTTTAATTTTGACTAAGGCTGAACGATTTTGCCAAAAATCTAAATTGCGATTATTTTCAACCAATGTTGTGATTTCTTTGCGATAGTCCTTTGCACTAAGATCAACCTTGTTGATCTTTTACTCCAAGGTTTCAGTTTTTTCATGACCTGAAAGCCTTCTTGTCCAGAGTTCAGTATTGCAGGACTTCACTGTAAAACTTCTTACTTCCATTTACCATCTCTACTATAATGCATCAATCAAGGCACCAGCTGCAACCGTCTTCCCTTATTGCGGCGGTGTTCTGTCAGACCAGCATACACTTAGTGAATATGCATGACTAAGACGTCAGATTTGCGTTTAATTTAGTTTTGTACAAAAAATAGACTTTAAACTACCTTGTGTGCAGTGATGGGAGTAACAGCGTTGAAAGTAACGGCGTTACCTTCAACGCTGTTACCTTTTTTTAGTAACGAGTAATCTAACTAATTACTTTGACTGTAACTATAACGCAGTTACCATTGCCGACACCCCGTTATTGGACGTTACTCAGGTCGCACAATTAACCATTTTTTCATGGTAGGACTCGTGCGCGCCTTTCTGCCTTTTATCTATAACAACCCAAACACACAGGATTTCAGAATTAGACATCCCCAGTTATTAATCTCATACACTCACCAGATCTGAACGCCATGTTAAAAAACTTTACACCCATGAGTAGAGGTAATGCAGCCTGATGATATTTACACCGCATCGGATAGTGTATCCCCCATGTTAAGGGCCTAGAAACCCCGTCAGATAGCGTTCCCCCCTGATGTCATTTACGTTGAGTCGCAAAAAATGCTAAACTCTGCAGGTTCTTGTCTTTGTCGTCCGCTCTATTCAGCTGGCTTTGGAAACACACGGCGAGAAGGTGGGGGCTGGGTGGTGAGGGTTACGGGGCGAGAAACGCAAAAGTAACGCAATAGTTACTTTTACTAGTAACTAGTTACTTTTATTGTGGAGTAACTCAGTTACTTTTTAGGAGAAGTAAGTAGTAAATATAACTAATTTCTTTTTCAAAGTAACGTGCCCAACATGTATCCTTTTGGTCATGTACAAAATAAACAAACAATTTAAGGTCAGATCGCCATACGCTTCAAAAAACACCTAAAAAGTAATTAAATAGTTTTTTTTACATGACTAAAGGGATACACGCTTGTTGAGGCAGCTTTAAGTTTATTTTTCATACAAAACTAAAGTGATTAAAGGGTATTGACTCTGCCTATGCTGGTCTGACCGGGTATGCTCATCTGACAGAACATCGGATGCTGTGATGTTTAGAAGTGTGAAGCAAGAAGATCGATAAACGGAGGTAACATGATGTTTAAAGGTCAGCTGGTCATCAATCATGACACCGTTTCCTGGAGTCAGAGACGGCATTTAACCATATCACTGCCACCCAAAGGGCTGGAAGGAGAAATTTAGTGTTTTACTCTTATCAAATTGTCATGATTAAAGTGATTAAAAATAAAGTGCCTCTGATTTGAAAATAGCATCTTTCTAAACTGCGATTATGTTGTAAATGTAAGTAATTGCCCAGCTCTAGTTCTGAAGCTGCTGCTACTAAAGCAGTCCTCATTTGACGCAAAGCAATGGCTGCTGTGTCACACCATGACTCTGCAACATGTATCGATGGTTTAGAGTATTTGTTCCGTTCTGTAAACTGAATGTGTTTTTATGACCACTTTACCTAATAATTTCAAAACTGGCAAAGTCCCACTGATAAACGCCAAGGTCAGAGCTGCAGACGATGTAGCGTCCATCAAACTGCAGGCGAGGCTGAAGGCTGATGCTGCGGTCTTCTGATACTGACAGCGTTTTCAAACACTTACAGTTGATTTCTCTGCCTAAAGGCCAAACCTGCAGGATGAAAGCAGAGCTTGGTCTCATTCTGTGGAGCAGATCAGAGGGACTCTTTCTGCCTTTTTTTAAACAAACATATGAAGCACATTTTACCTTGATTTCATACTTATCAGCACTTAACAGGATATAATCCCCGGGACTGTGCACCATCGATTCTACCTCACTCCTCTGCAATATCACCTGTAGGGAGAAAACAGCAGAAGAAGAACAAACGGTAAAGGGTAAAGTTACCAACATCATTCAATGATGCCTCGGCACGCTGAGCTCACCTTAGTGACCCATTCAGTGTGTCCAGTGAGAGTGTTGAGACAGCCGCCAGCAGACAGCGACCAGATCTTTACGGAGAAATCTGCAGAACCGCTGACCAGGACATCCAGTTCGTCATTGTAGTCCACGCTGAAGACTGCACCACACACACACACACACAGATCATATTTAGTCATAGAGACTAGTACATATAGACTAGTCACTCTTCACTTGACCTTCTGAGGAAATTAATTATATTTAGGGGTATCAAGGCATGGGGCTCCGAGTGCAACAGGGTTTCTGCAGAAATTACAATGCTTTTTAATGCATTTTTATAAACATTTTATTAGCATGGAGTTGCATCTCTGCTTCTTTTTTCTGTCTGCTTCTGTCTCCCAGTCGGCCTCAGCAGATGGCCGCTCACACTTCTTGTTAAATGGGAGTTTTTCCTCTCCACTGTCGCTACAAGCATGCTTAGTGTGAGGGTTTGACTTTGAGTCAAAACCAACTGGTTTTCCTTAGATAGAAAACTTTTGAATCAATTTAACTGTATGATCTTTGTGAATTGGCGACATAAAAATAAACTGAATTGAAATTGAATAGATGAAAACTCATGACAATTCAGATATACATGTACAGATGAACTCTGGAAATATAAAAGTATTCTGCCTAGAGAAGATTATTTTGGGATATGGCACTATGAATAAATAGAACTGAACTGAAAATATTTAGCAACACTGGATGCAAAAAGAAAAACAAAAAAATCCTGCTATAAAATGACAGCGAATGTTAAACGCTACAGAACCACTGACCGTGGTACATCACTAGGAAAGGATGCGTTGGATGCTTTTCAATCTCAAATAAAGCAGAAATACTTTACTTAAGTAGAAATCTTGGCTATCTATACTTTACTAGTGTAATTATTTTTTAGACTTTTTACTTCTACTCCTTACATTTTTTTGCAATCATCTCTACTTTCTACTCCTTACATTTTTTTGCAATCATCTCTACTTTCTACTCCTTACATTTTATAAATAAATATTTAAGCTGATTTTTATTGTGGCAAAACACTGTATCGGCGCATGTGTCGTTTCAAGAAAGTCATGTGACCGATACAGGCGTTGTTTCTAAATGATTGACAAACTTAACTGTGTTTAAAAACGTATCTGTCAACATGATGCATCTGCTAAAATAAAATAAAAACTCTCATCTTTTGCGGTTTATCATTAAAATTATCAAAAATTTTGGAGCAGCCTAAAAGGAATAGGAATCTTTGTTGCGTTTTTATTTTAATTTTGTCATTGTGTCATCCTGTTCCTCTCAGTTATCACTCAACTATCTGAATTAAAGTTAATTTCAAATTAAATCCTAGTCTACAAGCATCCTCATTCACATGTGAACCTAAATTATAACGTTATATGTTTAAATTATTTATTGGCTGCATCTAAAATGATCAAAGATATTTTCAATTTAAACATAGATATGAAATAATATAACTTACTATAACATAAACTATATTTGCTGGGTCATCAAATAAATTCAGTTCAGTCTGTCAAATGAGCTGCCTGTAGTGTCTTTAAAGGTCCAGCAGGTGTCAGTATATCAAGGCAGCATGAATACAGTCTGGCTTAAAGATGCCTCATTAATGTGTCAAAAATATCAATAGGATTTCAGTTATATTGGGTAAATTTCCTGTTTGGTTTTCAACAAAATGAAAGAATGAATGCGAAGAGTTTTCTTATCAACTTATTCATTATTAAGGCTAAATTTCATCTTGATAAATGCTAATTTTTGAGAAAAAAAAAACTGACATTTCAGTATTTTTGATTGAATTTAAACATTATATATTTACAATTTGACCTTCATTTATTGTGTTGATTCACTGTGGCGTCTGGTATTTTTGTCACCTTTGGTACTGTTTGTCTTTAAACAAGATTATTTTGTCATTTCTTCTTAAACTTTTATTGTTTTCTGTTAATGCTCCCCCTGGCAAATGTTTTTGTTGTTTTGTGATATGTACACAATGCAGTTTTGTATTGTTGTGTATTGTAAATAATAAAGTTTATTGAAAAGAAAAAAAAAAAAAATCAATACCTGTTGGTATTTAAAAAAAATAAAAAACATCAAAAATAATTAGTTTAATCCAGACAATTGATTTCATTGTGGTTGGACTCGGTGCTGCCCCAACCTGTTTTTCACCACAAACCAAGAAAATCTGACACTGATACCATCTGTTATAAAACTAAGTAAATGAAGTATAAGGAAATTATCATTCAGAATTGTAAAAACATTTCTTTTCTACTTTAATAGCATGGTGCAGTAACCAGTATAAAGTTTAAAGCTTCCTTCAATTTTTTCTGCATAACTTTAACTTTTATAATTTAAGTAGTTTTAAAAACTTTTACACTTTTACTAGAGTAAAAATCCTTAGCCGATCCTCTAACTTCTTTAAAGGTAAACAGTAGGATTTATACTTGTACTTGATTAACAAACATTAATACTTTTGACGCCTCTGCATATAATTCATTTCTTTCATTACTTCACTCTGCGCCATAACCCGGTCAACTGTATTAATAGTAATTTAGGTGCTGAGCAGCATTGTAAATACTGTTGATTGGATATACTGAAACCTTATATTATTGTTTTATTCTTATTTTCCCACTGTTTATATGTGGAGGGTGCAATTTTACTTATTTTATTCTGTCTTATTCTATTTTATTTTGCTCTATTGTACTTAAATCTTCAATAAGAGTCCAACCACAATGAAATCAATTGTCTGGATTAAACTAATTACTTTTTGATGTTTTTTATATGCTGATGATACCCAGCTTTATCTGTCTATAAATCCAGATGAAGCTAACCCATTACATAGATTACAGGCATGTCTTGAAGACATAAAAACCTGGATGACTCTTAACTTTCTGCTTCTGAATGCAGACAAAACAGAAGTTATAGTCTTTGGACCAGAGTCTCTGAAAAAGAAACTGATTAGCCAGTCACTTCATTTGGATGGGATTAAACTGATTTCAGATAATAAAGTAAAAAATCTTGGTGTTATTTTTGATCAGGACCTGTCATTTAAATCCCATATCAAAGAGGTTTCTAGAATTTCCTTCTTTCATCTGAGGAACATTGCAAAAATTAGAAATCTCCTGTCCAGGGATGATGCTGAGAAACTAGTCCATGCATTTGTTACTTCAAGGCTGGACTATTGTAATTCTTTACTATCAGGAAGTCCACAAACTGTAGTTAAAAGCCTTCAGCTGATCCAAAATGCTGCAGCCAGAGTTCTAATGAAAATTAAAAAGAGAGATCATATCTCGCCTATCCTGGCTTCTCTTCATTGGCTTCCTGTTAAATCAAGAATAGAATTTAAAATCCTCCTTCTCACATATAAAGCCTTAAATGGCCAAGCTCCATCTGATATCAGAGATCTGATTGTTCCTTATGTTCCTAACAGAGCACTTCGCTCTCAATCTGCAGGTTTACTAGTGGTTCCTAGAATTTCTAAAAGTAGAATGGGAGGCAGATCTTTTAGTTATCAGGCTCCTCTCCTGTGGAACCAACTACCAGTTTTAGTCCGTGAGGCAGACACCCTGTCTACTTTTAAGGCTAGGCTTAAAACTTTCCTTTTTGATAAAGCTTATAGTTAGGGTGGCTCAGGTTATCCTGAGCTATCTCTATAGTTATGCTGCTATAGGCTTAGACTTTTGGAGGACATAGGGACCCCCATTTCATCATTCTGCTTCATTCTCTCTCTATTCTCCTATTCTGCAGAATCTGTTAGTTCAATCTCTAACCTTCTGCTCTCTCTGCTTTTCCTCAGAGTAGCTTTGCCTCGTCTGTTCCTGTTTGGCTGTGACGTCATCCTGGAAAGAAACATCAGCTGTGCTGCTTCTATCAACACCCTTGTTTATAGATGTTGGAGATCGGCCTGTTTTCCAGTGTGGTCCTGTTTCTCTGACCGTGACTGAGTGGATGTGCTCTCTTCGTCCTCTGGCATGGGAGCTGGCTCGGAGCTTGTCTGCCTGGCTGTGTGTTTCCTGAACGGGGCCGCCTTTTACAGCTGCTTTTTGTATCTCTGCTTCTGTCTCCTTGAACCCCAGTCGGCCTCGGCAGATGGCCGCTCACACTGAGCCTGGTTCTGCTGGAGGTTTCTTCCTGTTAAAAGGGAGTTTTTCCTCTCCACTGTCGCTACAAGCATGCTTAGCGTGGGGGATTGTATTTGAGTCAATGAGTCGATGCAATCAACTGGTTTTCCTTAGATAGAAAACTTTATCAATTTGACTGTATGATCTGGTTGAACTGTAAAGTGCCTTGAGATGACATGTGTTGTGAATTTGGCGCTATATAAATAAACGGAATTGAATTGAATAATTGTTGTTGATTGCAGATGTGTCTAGTAGTTCCCATTGATTTAGCTTGTAAAGCGGGGAGAATGGCGCTAGGCTTACCGCACCGTGACGTCACTGCTGGAAGATACAGGAGGAAGGGGTTACTATATTCGCGACGGAAATTATGATTATGATTTATGATAAATTTATAAAATTAACACAAATGTATTAGTTTTAGTTTTATAGATAATGATCCATTGATTATTCCTTGCTGACTACTTTTCCTTTCAGTGTATTGTAATTAAAATTGTCTCCCTATATGATTTAAAATTTGCCTTTTTTCTAAATTTTTGTTATATAAATAAATATATATAAATTTAAAAAAAGGAGAAAAAATAAATTGTGATTATATCCCAGATGCAATTAAGTGCAGAGACTCTAAAACATGCCTTTAGCTGATAGAGAAACCCACATTTAGCAGCACTTATATCAAAATTGACACAAAATTGACTAATTACTTGCCCTATAAACACTTTATAAGGCAAGTTGCCATTTTTAATCACTTGCATCCCCCTTATAACTGGATCCCCCCATCCCTCAGTACAAGACCTATGTCCAGTTTTTCAGTTATAAGATGTTGCTACATGGCTGTGCATCTTATTTTTGCATCTGACCAATTAGATGAGCCCCTCATTCTATATTACCTACTGGAAATTAAGTTGGAAAAAAAAAGTTAAATAGTCAAGAAAAAAAAAGGTAAAAAAGTTAAAAAATAAAGTTAAAAATCTAATAAGCGTAGTTAACAATTATATTTAGGTTTATAAACTCAAACATTTAAGTGCCAGCATCAGCATTAGTGCCTCTAAGTTTATGTTTTACAAAGACAAAAATGTTTTTCTTTTACTCTCAGAGTATTTTTCATGAATTTCTTATAGAAACACTTTTGTTATTTTCTTAATATATTCGAGAAAGTTGGAGTTTCTTGATATCAAACTGACATTAATATTTAAGGTCTTGTCCTGGATTCCAATAACACCATTGGCTGGACATTTGGATTTTAATTTTTTTAACAATGTCTCCCTTTTATCTTCTCTTTCTTTCATCTTTTCTCCCTTTTCATGTTTTTCCTTTCCTGTTCTACTTACATTACAGTGTCCATAAAATCTGTAATCCTCCCTGCATGAATTATAATAAAGTTATTTATAAGCATAAATCAAGCGGAACACTATGGCGATAGCCGTACTGCTTCACTTGTGAAAGCACAACCTGTTGGGATCTTTTTTGGCATCAACACAATTATTCTTATTGTCACATCGACAGACAGGAAACTGTTTAGAAAACAGAGAAATTTTGGTTTTCACTAAGTTCCCTATAAAGGGTTAAAATAACCTTGAGTTGAATTAATCAAACATATAAAGAATCAGCCTTAATAATTGTTAATTCTACTGGGAGTGTTTTTGGAAGGGAATCATTTTGCCATCAATAAGATCAAAAGAAGAAAAACAGGAACTTCAAACAGACGTTAGCTCAGTGTGCATACTGACCTGCTCCAGTGTGGCCCCGGAACTGCTGGATTTTAGCGCCTGAGCTCCATTCCCAGCATGCAATAGTGTTATCAAAAGAACCCGTCACCAGCTTCTGTTCATCAAATTTTACCGTGGCGCACGTGTGCGTCTGAATTCCATAAATGCACTGTCCAGTACGCACATCCCATAATTTGGCAGAAAGGTCGTCAGACCCTGGGAAACAAAGAAGACATTCATCACATGCAAACAAGCTGCTGCAACCATACAGTAGGTGAATCAAAGGCACGGCTTACCTGTGCAGAGCAGGCCATCCTTATAGTACAGGGCGTACACTCTGGCACTGTGGCCAATCAGTGACGACGTCTCAAAAGCCTCCTGTCCCTTCAGCTGCGTCATACGCAGTTTAGCCTTTAGATAGACCCCTTTCCAGTGGGCTGCGTCCTGAATGGATTCGTCGATCCGCCAGCCCAGTTCCCGACACACGCTCTGCCACACCTCTGTGCATGAGCTGATCACCTTCATTACGAAGACAAACACAGAAACAGCTTTAACACTTCTTACTAGTGATCACGCATCTTGACCAAACTGTACTGATGCTGCGTTGATACTGTCTCACAGAATACTGACACCTGCTGGACCTTTAACCCTTTATAGGGCAAGTTACAGTTTCTGATCACTACCTTACAAATGGACTCCCCCCATCCCTCATTGAGGTCTAGAAGCACAAGATCTATATCCAGCCATTCGGCAAAGATAATGCGACATGGCTGCACATCTTATTTTGGCATTTAACCAATTAGATGAGCCCTTGAATGATATATTACTTAAAGGAATAGTACACCCAAAACATGATTAGCCTTCATTTTCTACTCACCCCCATGCTGAACAACACTCTGGAGTATTTTTTTGCTATCTCAAATGCATCTGGAGATCTGGGAGGCTTCTTGCTGTCTGCTGACATTCAAATAATGGAGGTCTGTGGCGCCCGAGGCTGAAAGGTCCATAAAAGTCCACAAAAAACGTGTCAATATTCCTCCATACTGCTCGTCCAATGTATTCCAAGTGTCCTGAGTGGGTAGCGTCCAGAATTTACTCGAAACGAAGTCATTTAGAATGTTTTTAGAGCATAAACAGTAGTGTATAGGATTTCCTAAAAGCAAGTTCACGACGCTACGACCAAACCAGATGAAAGTGTGCATTCAGCTCGGCAAAGAACTCATGCTCTTCCTCAACACTGAAGTCCTCAGACATTTTTCTTTCGTTGTTTCTTTCTTTGCACAGGTAAACAGCACATTTCTTCTTCTACGCTTGCATTATCGGCAGAGCAGACGCTGAATGCGCACTTTCATCTGGTTTGGTCTGCCGCGGTTTCCGTAGACTCGTTTAGGAAATCCTATACACTACTGTTTATGCTCTAAAAACATTCTAAATAACTTCATTTCGAGTAAATTCTGGATGCTACCCACTCAGGACAGTTGGAATACATTGGACGAGCAGTATGGAGGAATATTGACACGTTTTTTGTGGACTTTTATGGACCTTTCTGCCTTGGGCGCCATAGACCTCCATTATTTGAATGTCAGCAGACAGCAAGAAGCCTCCCAGATCTCCAGATGCATTTGAGATATCAAAAAAGTACTCCAGAGTGTTGTTCAGCATGGGGGTGAGTAGAAAATGAAGGCTAATCATGTTTTGGGTGTACTATTCCTTTAATGTAAATGAAGTTGGAAAAAAAGTGAACAAGTCAAGAAATATTGGTTAAAATCTAATTGAAAAGTTAAAAAGTAAAGTAAAAAGTTAATAAGCCTAGGTAACAATTATATTTTGGTTTATAAAAAAGATGTAAGTGCCAGTATCAGCATTAATCTTTAAGGTTATGTTTTACCAAAAAAATGTGTTTCATTCACTCAGTGTTTCATCGATTTCTTATAGAAGCAATTTAGTTATTTTTCTTCATATATTTGGGCAAGTGGGCTTTTCTTCTTATACATTCATTTTTGCCATCAAAATATTTTGAATATATTTTTTGAATGTTACAAAGCTAATAAGGTCTTGTCCAGATTTCCAATAACATATTTCACTGAGTGCCCTATAAAGGGTTAAAACATTACAGTCAGCTTAACAAGTTATTAAAGGTTTTATTTCATATCTGTTTTTTAAATCATAAAAAAAATATCTTTTATATTTTCAGATGCAGTCAATAAATAATTTAAACATATATGATAACGTTATAATTTAGGGGAAAATGTGAATGAGGATGCTGCTGGACGTGGATTTTAAATCATAATTTTGAAACGATAAGTACAATAAACCAGTAAAGAAACTAAGAGTCAATTTGAAATAAACTTTTATTCAGATAATTCCAGTGATGACTAGATGAGAAAATTAAAATAAGAAGGCAACGGCTGAAACATTCCTATTCCTTTTAGGCTGCTACTAAGTTATTGATCATTTTAATAATAAACCTTAAAAGATGAGACATTTATTTAGCAGATGCATCATGTTGACAGATAGGTTTTTAAACTCGGTTTAGCGAGTCAGTCAGTCAGAAACAACTCCTGGATCGGTCACATGACTTTTTTTATTAATTGTTAACTGAAGTGTTGAGACTTAAAAGTTGACTGACAAAGCAACCCAAATTGAAGTCATCTTCACCAGGTATGATGACTTAATTCTCAGAATTTTTCCACTTTATTTTCGTAAATCATGTTGCAACTGTGTAATGTTTCAACATTATTCTAATAATGTTCTGACTTTTAGTTATGACTCATATTTAAAATACTAAATCTCTAGCATGGCTCTAATACTCCATCATACAAGTTTAACATATTTTGCATCATTTAGTGAGATGAACTGGTGGCAGCTCCATCCTAGCCGCTGACTGTCATTACGAGCGGCGAACAGAGCTTCCATATCAAACAGAAAATATCTCAATAGGCTAAATAACAACATGAGGTCAGAGAGCAGGATGCTCACCTTATTCCATTGTTTGCAGACCAAGCAGCAGGTGAGCAGGGTCTGAGGATCCAGCCACCGCAAAAGGTAGAAAGCCAGCTCCAGAGGAAGGAGGCGCAGGAAATCCCGCTTCAGGAG
Organism: Cyprinodon tularosa; assembly: GCF_016077235.1. NCBI lineage: Eukaryota > Metazoa > Chordata > Actinopteri > Cyprinodontiformes > Cyprinodontidae > Cyprinodon > Cyprinodon tularosa. Next base: position 512,611 of record NW_024039338.1, read on the forward strand.
CGTCTCCAGACCGTTGGATAGATGCCGAAGCTGGGCGGCGCCGCTCAGAGATATGAGCTGATCCAGACACTGGTTACGCTGCTGGTCATTGAGAGAAAGGAAAGTGGCAGAGACAGACTCCAGCCACCCCTCAAACGCCGTTTTGTCCATGGGCACATGACCAGCAACACCTGCAAGAGCGTGGCAGCGGGTTTTAAATGTTCCAAAGTAAGCCGTTCATCAAAGTGTCTGCTAATATCAAACATAATCCCATTTATTTTGCTAAAATGAAAAGACATTGGAAGACGTTTGTGATTTTCCTCAAATTGAAACCACACAAGAATTTTTAAACTTGACGGCTCATCTAACAAGCGGAGCAGCTTTATGGATTAAATCTCCAGAATATCACACATAGAGCCCTTTAAAAATGTCCCAACATTTCTCTAACATCATCCCACTACAACCACACTTACTCTTCATATCTTGCAGGCTTGAACTATTTCATTTATGTAAATATTACTGACAGAATATACTTCCTTTGAATTAAGATGCATTTTAATCCAAAAGTTCTCCTTTATCAAACTTTCATTAACTATTGTTAACCTCATCTGAGCTCTACTTTTTTTCCCTCGAGTTTTAATCAGAATAGTTCATTTAAAAATCAAATCTAATATTTGCCAGTGGATTTTAAACCATAACTGCTGTGATAAAATCAAAGATTAATAATTAACAATCCAAGTTTCAAGTCTCTGGGTGAAAACACACAGAAAAGAAAATAAAACAAATGTTTTGGGAAGCTAAGTTCTTGATAAAAAATATTTAAGGAACAATAGTGTAAACACGACGACAGGAGAAAGGTCAGGGATAAGGTGAGATAATAAAGCCGACTGAAGTTACAGAACATCCAGAACCTACATGAGAGTAGGTGCTAACTATCTAACCTGAATGTTTTTGGGGTTTTTTCTTGCATAGAGGCAAAGTACCATGTCTGGAGGAAAATGAACGCTTGCGCATCACCCAGAATATAACAGTCATTTTAGTGGTTATGTTAGTTCAGCAGGGACAGGATAGGAGCTGATGCTACATTCAGACCGCCAGCAGCAGAGGCAGCGGAAACAGCTAGCTTACATGCAAAGTCGAGGGTTGACGCGCATCAAGGTGCAGCAAAAGGTCCTGCGGCGCGTCTGAGCAGCCGAAGTGGCGCCTCATGAGCTTCTGATGGGCTTCAGAAGCAGCAGTTGCTAGAGTTGGAAAAAAATTGAACTTTTGCTTCTCAACGAGCCACAGCGACCAATCAGAGCTGATCTGGGAGCTGGCAGGGAGTCAGACACAGCACTGCTGATGCAGAGCGCTATGATCACTCCTCTGAAACAGTTTATTAACACCTAAATTAACTTCAAATGTAACTTAAATGTGTTTTATCTGCTGGCAAAATATGTCTGATTTGATTATTCTGGTGCTGCAGTTTAGATTACATACGTAAAAAACGCCTTCCAGACACTACAACAGTAGCGGAAAACCGCAAAGAGGCGACCGGGATTCCCAGTGACAGCGCACCGCCGGTATACGGGGGTCTGAGCGGTTCAGACAGCAACATTTTTCAGATAAACTTTCTTACTTTAAAACATATTCAAACTACTTTTTACCCACTGATCACAGCAAATATAAGCAAATATAGCTGCCATTGTTACAGGCAGAGAAAGGACAGGTTAGCTCCGCCCAACGCGCATCAGACCCCACTTATCGATCGCGCAGCTGGAGCAGCAAAGATGCTTCAGCTGCGCAACAGAACTACACCTGTACAATCAATCAGTTTCGTCAACTACAATTTACATTGTAATCCAGATTTCAGTTTCTGTATTTCCTGAGGCCATGCGTGCCGCAGAACGTTGCCTTTGGTGCGCTCTTATGGCTGCCAATGTGAGACGGTTCCCTATAGGGCTGCCTTTAGCACCAAAAATGAAGCCGCTATGCGTTTTTGCTGCTCCTGCTGCTTGTGGTCTGAACGTAGCATTAGAGTTCATACAGGAGATGGAAAGAGCTAAATACTGGAAGAGAACCGGCCTTCTTTTATTAGGACATCCAGAGTAAAACCTGAGCTACATGGTAAAGATCCCAGCATATTTACCAGCTATAATGGTCCAGTCAACAATCCCAAAATCTGGAGCAAACATTTGTATTGAAATTCTAAAATATAAATCCTTTTGTAATCAATTATTGAAAAATAAAATGGTAAAATATTTTAGCTTTTTGATGTGCAAAGCTGACATACATAAAAAACATAAAAAAAAACATTTTGCAGCTAGAGGCAGAGAGGTGGGTCACATGTGGGCTAAACAAACACCCCACACCCTTCTTCATTTCTTATTTATAAGACAAATACAAAACCATGCCTAATTCCTACTGCTACACAATTAAGCTTCATTTTTTCTAGCACTATAAACTAGTAACATGTGATTAGCTGTCATGCAGGAGGTGGCTTCATCATTATGTTTTGGGGGAATTAATTAACAAAGGGAATATTATATTAAATAAATTATGCATTTGTGTATACTCCTAATTCTACCAAAAATAAATAGAGAATGAAGGACAAACTTTTGCAACAATAGGATAAGTGCTTTATACCTTTTTCTTTAAAGGAGAAGTCCAGTTACCAGGAGAGGGGGTGGGTGGGGGGGGGGGTTGGGGGTTGATGAAAGAAACCCCAATTTACTTCTGCTCATTCTTCCCTCCCACTCCTATTCTGACATCACTTTCTCAATTTAAAGGAAAAGGCTTGTCACCAAGGAATAATCAATGGATCATTATCTATACCTAAAATTAATACGTTGGCGGTGATTTAATGAATTTAGCATTAATCAGTAAAAAAAACTAGCGTCCATTTTTGCCCAAATCTAGTAACCCCCCCTCCTGCCATCTTCCAGCAGTGACGTCACGGTGCGGTAAGTCTAGCGCCATTCTCCCCGCTTTACAAGCTAAATCAATGGGAACTACTAGACACATCTGCAATCAACAACAATTATTGAAGATTTCCAGAGGACTTCACCATTGAAATTCACCAGAGCTATAGTGAAACTGACAATGCCCACGTGCATGGCAGCTGGATGTTGGAATACATCAGGTAAAAGAGAAAAAAAAGCGTTATTTCACCTTTCCGATTCATGATCCTCCACGGACGGTTTGGTTGTTGGATCGCCAACTTGAAGAGGGAGGATTTGCCATCGAACTTCTGGCCAGAGAAAAAACACGTAATATGTAGCCAACATTTGGAAGAAGAATGTTTTCAAGATGACTTGGATAATAGCGCGTTGTGACAAACACCAGATACAGCACTGGGACTTGATCAACAGCCGATACCGCACCGTGACGTCACAAACCAGTAGGTGGCAGTAGTGTTCTTTGACAAACATGGATGCCTCCAGTAAAGCACATTCACATGAAAATTACTCTGAATTAAAAACACTGATCATTTATTGAACAGGATGGAATAATTTCATATTTAAAGAACTTTCAGAAGTTTGAGTTCCTCATATGAACAGACTTGTCCTTTAAAATTGCAACATGTCAGTCATAAGATCCTACACAGTCCTGCTATCCAAAATGACAGCAGATGTCATCAGAGACAATAAAATGGAACATTATTTTGTGGATACGATATTGACAGACCAGACCAGCATACCCCATCACACAAACATACCCATAGTCAATACGTCTGATTTGCATTTATCCCTTTATTTTGCATGAAAAATAAACTTTAAACTTCCTCAACAGGTGTGTATCCTTTTAGTAATTAACAAAAAAAACCTATTTAAGTTGATATCACCATATGCTTCAAAAAACAACAAAAAGTAAGTAATTAAATACTTTTTTTCGTACATGATTAAAGGAATACACGCCCATTAAGGTATTTTATAGTATATTTTTCATTCGAAACTAAAGGGATAAACTAAACCTAAACTAAAGGAGTGTTCAAAGTTTTCCAGGCCCCAAACTGATGGCGAGATGGAGCAGGGACCCCCTAATCATATATATGGTATGAAATTGTGTTCTATCAAACTGGTCCTATAGTCACTCTATTACAGGTGGAGTATTGTAACTAAAGTAATTTCTCCCTGGGATTATTAAAGTATTTCTGATTCCTGGTTGATGGGACAGGTGTTGTGAATGAAACGGTGCCCAGCTTGAAAGAGCTGTGTGTCGCTGAATGTGAGCATTGATGACTGAAAGACATCTTTTGCCTCCATTTATCTGTTTACTACAGTGTGTTGAATTCATGTTAATGTGGATTTAAAGACATTTCAATTAGTGGACCCCCTGTTGAAGACGTCCGAACTAAAGGGATAAACAGGTCATGACTGTGGGTATGCTGCTCTGACAGGGTATGCTGGTCTGACAGAACACCGGCAAGCAGCAGAAGCACCTACTGTAGCTTCAGTTCAGAATAAACTCCAGTGTCACTAACATATTCCAGATTATTCCGCTTCACGTTACCTGAAAACATTTATATCAACACTACAAACATACCAAGTTACCGATTTGTATCCCAGACAACCATTGAGCAAAAATGATGGGTCAAACTATTCATTCTCACCGAAGGTCATTTAATAACATTACATATAAGTTTAAAATTTATACCAACCTGGAAGTTGCAGGAAGCTTTTATTCACCACTGTCCTGGTTTAGTTAGAACACGGCATAGCAAAGTTAGCTACCATAAGCTAACCTGCTCAACTAATTATATTGTCCACGTACCATAGCTCCGTAGCGTTTCAGAACAAAACACCGGGAAAAGCGCATTGGATTATATCATATTTCGATTTGACGTGTTTAATCTTAAAAGCTTGCAATCAGTAAGAAATGTGTAGAGAAGTATATCAGTGTTTGACAGCATGAAAACCAGCCGATAATAAAAAAAAACGCATCATCCTCCTTAGAACGTCCGCTTTACCCAGTGTTTTGTCTTACAGGATATATTATGAGGAGACATTGTCTGAAAATGGAAATCACTGTTCAGCTGTTTGTTTTTTCAACAGTTAAATTTGATTCTTTACAATCTGGTAAGCGACTACATGAGCATTTTACTTTTTTCTGAACTATGTGCCTGTACGGCAGAAAAACGGTCATATCTTAACATAGTTCATAGGTATCTGACTTCCGGTGTTGCACTAACGGTGGACCGGAGTGATACATGCATTCAAAAACATGACCGGGTTGAGTTTCCTTTTGTTTGTCTCACACACACGCTCGTTTTCTTAGTAAAGTGATCGATGGTTGATTAAACACACGCTTTTAAATATCACAAAAACTTGGAATGAACATGAGAAAGGAAGAAGATTATATAGGGTTAAAAAAAATCTGTAATACACAAAAATTAGGGAGAAAGAAGCAGAAGGGAAGAGATCATTTATACGAGACTAAGAACTTGACGCACCTACTTAAATGAGTTTTTGTTTAAACTAGGGAAGATAAATAATGATATCTGTGAGGGTTGTGGAGGAAAAGAAAATGTGGATCATGTTTTGATGATTTGCTAAAATTATGCAATTGAAAGAGCGGATGAGGGAAGTGATTGGGGGGAAGGGAGTAGGGTGACCAAACGTCCGTATTTTCCAGGACATGTCCGTATTTCACGTCCTGTCCCGGGTGTCCCGGGTTTTTTTTTAGAAAGTGAGGAAATGTCCTGATTTTTTAAATTACCTTAATTGGACCATTAAATTTACAGGCACTAGGGCACTGCGCATGGCGCTGCGTGTGAAGTAATCCCTGAGCCGCGGCAGTGCGGGCAGCCCTGTTCTTAATCAGAATATAGATAGCGTGGCTGTCAGTACGCCAACAACATGCCAAAGTGCAAATGTATGTTTACCGATGATTTACAAAAGAGTTTCCCCGCTTTCAGACCGGATCGAGACTAATGGAATGCCTTGTGCACTGTGTGCAAAGCAGGCACATATGTCTCGGTGTCCAATGGAGGGGCAAGGAATCTGAAAAGCCACCTGGACACTGAAAGTAAAGATAGTCTATTGATATGTTTGTTCGTTTTTGGTACATTTTGGTACGTTTTTGCTACACAAGAGGTATTTTTTATTTATTTATTTTTTTTTTTGTTAACCGCTCCAAGGTGTCCTGGTTTTCCCAAATGAAAATATGGTCACCCTAGAAGGGAGAGAACTGAGTATTACATTTTAGGGACAGATGGAGATAGGGAGGAAATTAGGTCATTAATAAAGAACTGTTTTTATTTTTACATAACACAAAATAAAAAAATAGAATAGAGTAGGTGAAACTTTAAAGCTGCACACTCTTGTACATTAGGTGGCAGTATTCATCTATAAGTTGTTTGCAATCAGCCAATCAAATGTAAGAAGAAGAAAAAGAAGCTTTTATAGGGAAGGGATTAAATAACTGACAAAAACAGCACAGATATTGAAATAGTGTGAGGATGAAGCAAGAAAGCAAAAAAATTCCCAAAAGTCTTTTTGACTAATGGGAATTTTGCTGTTCAGAAAGATGAGTTATTGGGATTTGAAATATTTGGGGCCCAGTCCGTCCCAAATAAATGTTTCATCCTTACATATCTGAATAATTTTATAATAAAAAAAATCAAATAACGGCATCATTGTTTTCTGACCAAACTCTTTTTACTAAATTGAATTAAAAAAGCAAAAACACTAAAGCGTTGTCTTGACTGAAATTCTGGGCTAATGGAATAGGTTAAACTTAATTTGGGAGTTCAAAAAATACATATTGTTAGGCCTACATTAGATGCTAAGAACATGATTGAATACATTTTTAGAAGATATTTAAGTCTTCAGTTCCATCTAAAAAAAAAAAGTTGTGATTCTGTTCAATAGTTTTCTAAGAGTCTCTTTGTTCCTCTCTGTAAGAATATTTAATCTGATCATTTCATGGAGTTGCTTTTTTTTCTTTTTTGGAGCATTATCTGAATCCATAATTTGGGAACCTGATGTTTAGATTATTTTGAATTTCCCCTTCATTCAGTGTTCCCAAAGTCCTTTGTCTTTTTCTCAGTAGTAAGATTATCTTTCTTTTGCATGTTAATAAATTCTTGCTAAATGTTCTGCCTTGTCTTAATTATTCAATTTTTTCGCTCTTTCATACAGGGGGGATTTACCATTAGGCAACACTAGGCAGTTGCCTGGGGCCCCAAGTTCCTGGGGCTTTGCAGGCTAACAAAAGAAGCCGAACAACCCCAATTCCAAAGGGGTGGTCTCGTTCGTCCATTAAAATTTGCATTTTTTCTAAACGAAAACAAGACTTTGTTGGGCTAACGTATATAAACCTTGAACTCAACGCTATTCCTGACATTTTGAACTGAAAAAGTGTCCTGGATGGGAAGTGAAATGTCTTCAAACTTGGAAACAAAGTCCAGTGGATTGTTTTTTTTTTTTACTTTTTTGGAATGACTATGACCGGAATGACTGAGAATCTTCACCTGCGTAAAATCACAACTTAAGGTCATGACTGGTTTGTATGGGACTCAAACAGACCGAAGCAGGGGTAAGTTGAGAGGAATCTTCAATGATAAATAAAGAAATTTACTGTAATAAACCTGGAGAATGAATGAGTAGGACAGGCAACGAAACAAATAGAAAAAATACTGAGGCTGGATGGAATTCATAGATGTGATAGATGCAATGAAAGACATCAGCAAAGACACAGACAACCAGGGTGCAATTCATACAGTGAAGTGAAGGGAATAGAAGACATGGCTTAAGAAACCTATTATAATAACAATACTCTACATAAACATTTATGTATACCTTTGAAAAACAATAAATAATGCATACATAGTAATACAGCGGAGAATACCTGGTATAAAACTTAATAACAGCAAGAAAATGGTAACTTAAAGGAAAAGTCTGGTCAGCAAGGAATAACCATTGGATCATTATCTATACCTTAAACTAATATGTTTGATGTTGTTGTGATTTAATGAATTTTGCGGTAGTCAGGAAAAAAAATAAAAAAAATAATTTTCATTGCGATCTCGTAGCGGACATTTTTACCCAAATATATTAACACCTCACTCCTGACATCTTCCAGCACTGATGTTACGGTGCGGTAAGCTCAGAGCTGCAGTTAAACTATTGACAGACAGACAAAATAACAGAGCACACAATATTCTGTCTCTCTTTGCCTCCTGCGCTCTTTGTCTCCTCTCTCTTAGGGTCCTGGGGTCCGCTTTGGCTGGTGAAGATGCGGGCCCTAGGGGAACCAGTTCTCCAGAACCATCAAGGATAGGTCAGAAACCTTCAGAACCAAACTGCTGCAAAACAGACCTTTTGGAATATGTGTTGAACTGTTGCTGAAGCTTGGACAAGTCATGATTTTATCTAAAGCTCGGACCCACATGCAGTGAATTGGTCTGAAAACATTCCAATTTCTCTAAATTAGTGAAAAGCTAATTTGATCATATCCCAAATTCTTCCAGATAAACTTTGGTTTTCAAACACAAAATCCATCTTAAACTGTAATATGGTTTTTAACTGTTTCCCCTTCCTCTTTGTACATAGTAGTTTAGTTGAGTTTTACTAGTCTTAGTTGAGAGTGTTAAACTGAAAGATGTTAGACTTGAAGCTGAATGATTTTTTTTAATAAACTATTATATTTTGAACAGAAGTTGTGGTGAATTTATCCATGTATGTGCAGAATTAACTGTTTGGCCATGATTAGAGCTCGAATAAGATGGGACTTTTACCCAGATCTGTCCAGAAATTCACACAAAGATTCATGATAATCCGGAGGGAGATTTACTAACCGTAAACAGAGTCAGAGCTGGGGAAATAAGTCCAATACAGGGGTTTTAGCTGGAGACAGAAACCAGGGAAAAGAAGCAGGGTTAATGTCCAGAAAAAAAGCGTGCAGACATGAGATCAGTCAGTGGCAAAGCAAATAACCACTCCTATGGTATGTCCCCTGAAGAAATAGCGAGATCCTTAAGATCCAGACTTTGCCTTTTGTTGTGGTGTTTCATGTAATTTCAGATGGAACTGCACCAGGTCCAGGTTGTCTGCTTGTGTGTACCTCTTGCTTTGGGGCGTGGAATAACATAGCACAGACCACTTCTCAAAATTGGGCATTACTCAAAAATATCCGCGTCATACCTGCAACAAGCTGACTGCGACTCACTGCTGTGGGAGTATAACCAGCCATTTAGCCCTTCAGTAGCACTAGGGTCAGTGTCGGGTGTAACTCAATCTTCCTTTGGCATGAATAATTTCCAGCAAGCTTTCAGGTTGGTGGCTTTGGATGGACGGTCATTAGAAACCATTACCACTGCACCTTTTATATCTGACTCATTACATCTGGTACCATGAGGAAATGTTGTTCTTCTGGTTTCCTAGTAAGTATTCCTCTGTAGTCTTAGGCCATCTATGGATATCATCTCACAACCAGGCATGGACTGGTAATCGGGCGTACCGGGCATTTGCCCAGTGGGCCGACGTGCTGTTTGGGCCGGCAGACCCGACATGTATATTAATAATATGTATTATTATTATTATTATTATATATTTTTTTATATATTATAATATATACAATATTATATTATATATCGGCCTCGTTATATTTGCATAATGCATGAAGAAAAATAAAATCAGCAGCTCTAGAGTCTGTTCCAATGCAGCCCATTGGTTATCATCCCTGACAGTCTAAAGGGCTAGGCCAATCAGAAAGTAGAAAAACACCTTCACTCTCCATTGGAACTTTGTGCAGCGGTGTTCACAGTAGTGATGGAGAAGAAACGCAAAGAAACAAGTTCTTCAAACAGACGCTGCTAAATGTGTCAAACTGACTGACATGTTCCCAACAGCAGGCCCATCATCTGCTCCGGTGTCTGATGTAAAGTATGATGGTGGTTTTAGTGGAGGCGACGGCGAACCGAGCAGTGAACATGCTGGTGAAACCTGTGCAGCGGATCGTCCAAAGTGATGCTCTTTTCAACCAGCGTTCCAGGCGACTGGTTGGTCAGAGAGCTGATCTGATCAGTCCGATAAGTTTCTCTGGTTTACTCTCTGGGAGTCACCTAGTTACCACTCAAAGCTGTGCTTCCTGGGAAACGGCAGAGGTTCAATCCTCGAGTAAAAAAACAAAATATAGGACTAATTTTACAGCAGAATATACTAATATATATCCACGTCTAGTGAAGGGGAGGAACAGTGGCGGATCTAGACCAAATGGACCAGGGGGCCATGAGGGGGCCAGTGTGTTTTCATGGGGGCCCAGAAAAGCATGAAATAAAAAACAGGGCAAGAGATTCAAATATATTAAGAGAGCTGCATTAAGGGAAATTTCTTTTCAATTAGGTTCAATAAAAATTCTATTTATTATGAGGTCAATATACATTTATAATTTAGTTTTAGAACTTAAGGAAAACTGTTAAATTCATCTGTAAAAATTAGAGCAATTTATTTTATTTGTTGTGAAAAAAAAATTTAAAACATGAAAACTGGGATCCTATCTCAATACCACTGAAACTATCACCTTTTTGTTTTTGAATAATTAGTAAAACAGAATTTGTAATGAAACAATGAAATAGATCCAAAGGACCTATCAGTAATCATGTCTGTTCCAGCGCAGATCATCATTAGAATTTCTTTTAAGTATTATGTCTTCAGTATAGGGGCCATAATAGAACCGGCCATGGTGAGGAATGATGACCATAGGCGGATCTACTGGGGTGGCATAGGGTGGCAACTGCCACCCTAAATGACAGCCTTGCCACCCCTGCTGCCACCCCAGTTGGCTGTAGGCTTGGCGAGGCTTATAAATTATGGATAATTTGAGAATTACGACCGCTAATTTCCAATGTCGGACTGCAGTGAATGCAGCACGAGATGACACGAGAGCGACTGAGACTGATTAGTTTTGAAAACCGAATGGGGCAAAGCGAGGGAGCCAGGGGTGATGGGGAGAGGAGACACAGGATGAAACAGGTAAAAACTGATTAACTATCTATCGAGAAATTAAATCATAATGAAAGCACAATGTTGCTAGCATAGCTGCAATGCTGATTTTGAGATGATAAAAATCAGGTTGCAGAACGTTATTTCTCTATCTATGATGTTAGTTAGGCCTGACGTTTCAGGCTCATAAAGACATATTTGCGGTCAACTATGACAGAAAAGAGACGATCATCATTGGATCTAAATACATTTGTGAAGCATTTTGCTGAGCAACATGGAAATCACCACATTCAGCTGTTATAGTCATGTCAACTTTATGTTATGCTCTCTGGTGAACCTTTACAGAGATGTTACATTTTGGTTTGGCACCTGAGAAAATCTGATATTTCCTTAACCTGACTCCGCCAGATGGATTTGCTGGATTTGCTCCACATATCCATCTGGGAACCTTCGGTTGAAGTAATTTTGGGAAGGGGCGAAAATACTGGTTAGCTGATTGGCCTATGTTGGTGATACACGGGCCAAATAAACCAATCAGATCAACGGAGCATATGATGTACTACAGGGTTCCCGCGGGTCCTTAAAAAGTCTTAAAAGGCATTGAATTCTTCAAAATAAAATTAAGGCCTTAATTGGTATTAAAATGTCTTAAATCAGTCATTGGTAGGTCTTAATTTTTAAAACATCATAAATAGGATTATTTTTATTACGATTTATTTTTGTAATCTAAATAAAATGTTAAAATTGACAATTTTTTTTTTTCTTTTTATAAAAAAAATAAAATTGGTCCCGATAGCGGAACCAATAAAAGCGCTGTGGCGGCCGGGACATTTGGGAGATGCGCCATGTACTTTTTGTCTGGAAAATGTGTGCAAGTGTAAATGTAACGAAAATTGTTTATCCAGCCAAGAGTTTTCTCAATGGCTAAAACCAGGGAACATACATGAGGCTCAGTGCATTTTGTGCAAGAAGCGATTTAAGCTCGGAACGGTGGGAATTAAGGCAGTGGGAAACACATGCGAAGAGCGAAACACAAAGCGTCAAAATCGAGTTACTGACTAAGAAAACGATACAAAGAAAAATAGCTGCAAAAAAGACTTGTATGTTGTGGCTTTAAAACTGATTTGTTTTGTTCCCTGCTAAAACAAAGTTTGTGAATTCAGTTAAATAATTGTTAAAATATATCTGTCATTTGTGTGTTTTTAGCTTTCTTCCTGTATGGGAAGCTTTTCAAAATTTGAAACATTAGTGCAGTGGTTTATGTTAAAATAAACCTTTGGGTTAAGTTGTCGCAAACAGGTTTTTCTTGTGTTTCTTGTGAATTTGGTCTTAAATTTTTATTTCAAGTGGCATTAAAAAGTCTTAAAAAGTCTTAAAAAGTCTTGAATTTAACTTGCCTTATGCTGTAGGAACCCTGTACTAACAGAGCGACGACAAAGAGGAGCCAATTGATAGATCAAACTCTTGCCGAAACCAGTCGGGAGAAGCGCAAAAACATCTTTTCCTCTGAGAAAAGCCTCCAGAGCAGTGTTTTGCTCTTCTTTCAGTGAAGAAATACTCTGTAATTCCGATAAAACTTGCTCAGTAGGCACGCTAACGCTAGTTTCACCTCAACCCGCCTCAAAGCCGTTTGGTGAATTGCTCCAAATTTTCTTTAATAGAAAGTAGCCAGACTGATCTACGAGTGAAACCTTGAAAGCTCGCAAAAACAGGATGGTCTCACGAGGCTAATATTTACTTTAATAAAACCAAAAGTGTTCAAAGTAAATTTAAAAATGTGATACTGGTGTAAATCCTGCTTAATACGAAGCAGTGTTGTTTCTTTTTTTTGTATATATAGTATGAAACTATCCAGAAATGACCTGTATGAACCTACTCACAAAATGTTTTGTACTTTTACAGATTGGAAGCAAAATTTATTTTTATGTTGCTTCTTTTCAGATTTGTGGAGTTTTGGGGGTAACATCCAGTACCTGCCTTTTTGTTGATTTGTTGATACAGCAGCTCTATCTACAGCAGATCTACATGCATGAAATGTCCCTTTCATGTTGCCTTAACTGCTGTATGTCAAGTTACTGAGGAACAAATCGGGTAAATGTGTGTTCAGAGTAACCAATACATAGATGTCCAGTACCTTGTTTGGGTGTCTTGACCCTTTTATTTCTACTGCGTATTTATGCTCACTTTAGTACAGCTCAGTCCATAGATCTCTGATGGGTAAGTTTTTCTTTTTTATAGTTTCTTCTCTGACAGTCAATCTCTCACATCTGCGACTCAGCACCTGTGTCTTACCTTAATACCTTTCCTGTGATAATGCCCCTCTAGAAGTAGTGTAATCATTCTTCTGTCTCCTATTAGGTGAGATCTCATTGTACAATGTATTTCTAGTTACAGAACATTTTCACATGAAACACTTACTCTACATATTATTCTCACCAAACTGTGATAACTGTGATTAAATTCAGTGTAAACAAATGCCATATGTTGCCACCCCTCAAAAATTCCTTCCCCCTCTCGCCACCCCATAAATATTGTTCTAGATCCGCCCCTGCCCAGGGGGCTGTGTAGGCTAATATATTAGTGGTTAGAGTAGTGCGCTTGTGCTCTGAGAAGGTTGCAAGTACCTGGTTTGATCCCCACAGCCTGCATTCTGTGCTGTGCTACAAGTGCTACAAGTTTGGTGGCACTGCACTGATCTAAAGTGTAATAGTAGGCTAAGGCTTTGTCGTCATGACGTAAGCACTTTGCGTTGCCGCCATCTTGAATACCTCTTTTACCGCGGCTCAGACTACTGCCTATGACTACCGCATACTGTACTCCCTCTCAGCCGTGTTTTAATTTGTTTAATTTCAACTTAACTTGATTTCAACCATGGTAAACCGTTGCTGTATTGTGGGCTTTTACAGCGCAACACATGATCGCCATGGGAACAAAATAGAAAATGGGTTAACTTTCCACCGCTTTCCTGCCTGGAGGCGCAACCACAGAGACCAAGTGTCAGAGATAAAGAGTCGTTGGCTAGCTTGGATGCTCCTGAACCCATCCATTCATGAACTGCACATGAGACTCCAGGGATTTGTAGCTTCGGAACTGTTTTGAAGTATAGGCGCTCACTCATAGGTGCTCCACTCATTGTTTGGAACTTCATATGGATCCAAATTATTAATAATGCTGAATTTGTCAACATACCGGTCCCTGGCTTCTCTATTTAATGTGTCCCGGTAAATTCCAGATCCTTTTCTGTATTTTAACATCTTTTTTCTCTCTACTTCTACGTCTCTTCTTTCAACAACAACATTGTATCAGAGCTATGTTTACATTCGTGTAGCCCTCAATATGGCCGCCACGTCCCACAATGCAATGCGGATCCCGAGCCCTATTGGCTTTTTTTATGCTTATAATGAAAATGAAAAATCTAAAAAAATAAAAATAAAATAGAGTTTAGCACATTTTCCCAAAGTATGAGTTGTAGTCTGAACTAGATGGGGTTATCTATGTGTGCTACAAGTTTGGTGGCACTACAATGATCTAAAGTGTAATAATTGGCTTTTTTTTGCTTAATAACAATGAAAAATGTTAAAAAAAAAATACAGTTTAGCAGTTTAGCATAAAGTAAGAGTTGTAGTCTGAGCTAAATGAGGTGACCTATGTATCCTAGAAGTTTGGAGGCACTACAATGATCTATAGTGAAGTCATTGCTCATTTTATACTTATTCTAATAAAAAAAGCGACACCAAGGAGAGGTGGATTATTATCAAATTCATTTCATGTGTATCTCATCTCATGTCATTCATATCACATTAATTGGATTCGAAAATAATGCTTTTCTGAAGAATTTCCAAAGCCTAGATGACAAATGGCAGTTCTATTTTATTATCAGAATAAGTATAAAATGAGAAATAATTACACTCTAGATCACTGTAGTGCCTCCAGGATACACAGATAACTTCATCTGGATCATACTACAACTATTACTTTGGGAAGATTGGCCAAACTTTATTTATGGAGATTTATTTCATTGTTATTATAAGCATGTAATAGCCAATAATTACAATATATATCATTGTAGTTCCACAAAACTTGTAGCCCACATAGATAACCTGATCTAGATCAGACTACAACTCTTACTTTTGGAAAATTTGCTAAACTCAATTTTTTGAGATTTCTTAATTGTTTTTATAAGTAAGCCAGTTGCGCAATCTCTGCAACTGAAGGACTCACCTTGGGTTTGAAAACTGCTAAATAGTAGCTTCATATGTAGAGCTTTTCCTTGGGTGGAATAAATGTTACTGCTAAAGTGAAATCATACTGTTTGCCATTATCTAAGCTGAAATGTTGAATGACGTGAAAAGGCGAGACCAGACAAGATACAATTATTTTCTAAGTTGTTCTTTCTTTCACATAGTGAGCTTTGCAATCTAAATGAGTCTGTTGCTGAATGGACAATATAAATAGGCTCTGCCTTGCCTTGTTGGAAAAGTATGGTTATGACCTGTTCTCAGCTCAGGAACTAGGACCCGTATGATATCTGGTTGTCCAGGTTTGCCTTAATAAAAGATTTAGATCTGACTTATCAAGATATTCCTGCAAAAAGGTCTGATGTTGCAGGGGAAGGTAATGAAAAGTGTTTGGAGCATGCTCTGGTTCTGATGCCAGTTTGTTTCAGCCTTTATCCAGTCTCATGTAGAAGGGCCGGTTATATCACAGGTCATTAGCATTACAACAAGGACAGTTAGCAGGGTAGAGTGAATACACAAACTTGTAGAGGGGAGGGGGGCTTGCAGGAAAACTGGAATTCTCCAGGATTTCTAGTGCTAATGCACTTTGCTCATGGCAGGAGAAACAGACAGTAAAAACCTGACGTTATTCTTCCCCATAACACGCTTTGCATGTGTAGTCAACCTGCTAGCGGCAGGGATGCGACAGCTGTAATATAAATTATTTTACTGCGATTGGATCTGCGCTCTCTCCAGTTCAGCCAGGCCGGCGTATTATAGTGCATACCCACTTTTGCGCCGCTGACAAGCTGCTATAACTTGAGAGAGGCGGTGTGTGCAAATTTGGAAAGCACAGAGGATGCTCATTGCTCACTTTACTTGGTCAGTCTACTCTACTCATCTTGCAGCAATACACCGTGCACAAACTAACACCGCCGCAGAACCTAGTCACCGGACCAGATGTTTACTTTTTCTGGAATCGGGAGTCATAGTGTTTTTCTGAAGCAGCGCTTGGTTATTTGCAGAAGGGCACATCAGTGCAGTGAAGGCAGAGTGAGGAAGAGCACGACAAGTTCATCATGTGACCAGCCACGGTTACCGTGGCACGGTAGATCTAAATCAGCGGTCACCAACCTTTTTACAGTTGAGGGCTAATTCAGGGGCACTGAGTCACAGGAAGGGCTACCAATACTGACCTATGAATTGCAAGGGTCAACGTTCACCTAAACTTCATACATCCTAAACATATCTTTATCGTTTCTTTAAATTCATAATTTTCTTTTAGACATTTTCATTTTGAAATCTCTATAAATGCTTAAATGCCATATATGATTAAATGATTAAATGTTCTATAACCCAATTAAAAAAAGAAGAGCAACAGAATACAGTGAAATTTCAAACGTAACTCACTGTTGAGTTGTTCTATTTTCAGAAGACTCTAAGGGCACCCCTTGAGGTCCTTGAGGTCCTTGAGGGCCCCTTGGTGCCCGTGGGCACCATGTTGGTGACCCCTGATCTAAATTATTATTATTTTGGGCATGCACACACACACAAACACACACATGCACATAGATACAAGCACACAATAAAAAAAAAAAAAGGCAAAAGGGCATTTTGGGTATAAAGGGGCTTAGCGGCAGGTGCTCAAGCACCCTCAGCCCCCCCCTCTGCAGGTCCCAGCTCCTGATCACACCGCTCCAGGTATTACTGTTATTTTCCACATGGGAATTAAGATTCCTGAGCAGAATGATAAAATCCCTAAAGGGGTGCTTTCCAAAACCTCCTTGCAGGGATACAAAGTAGGTCTGGCACTTCTTCCACCTCTTTGCCTCTGAAAACAGAGACCCGCACCCTATCTGAAGGTGCAGGGGAGCAATGTCTTCATTTATTGCTCCATGGTAAAAATCACTAGAAAAAACAGGCACTTTGTCACACATTTACCATAAGCAAAGGGGAGCAGGAAGAAAATCAGACCATGTTTCTGCCCCAGTTGAAAAACTGAATAACCTTTGCAAAGCTGATTACAGTAGAAACAAAGCAATGAAATAACAAACATCTGTGTTCAATTAAAGTAATAAACATATTTTTCTGAAACTATCAAATCTTAATATAATTTGTTTACACATATATATGAATTGACACAAGGAGGGGCTTTTTTTCTTTTCTTTTTTTATTGTTTTTTTTTCTTTTTTTAATGTGCATAGTAAAAGCTGTTGCCTTTATTTAGGCCAGAAAACACTTTCAAGCTGGAGGCCTGTGTTTGTCTCATAGCCTCTGTAGGGAGGAAATCTTCTGTTTGCCTGCAGGCCTCTGGTTGGATGGTGGTTTCCATGTGTGGGGGGGCCTTGGTTCATGTACAGCCCTGCGTCTCGATGGTGGCTTGTATGCAGATGATGGCCAACATTTATGTAGACGCTTGGGTTTGCGTTGAAGCCTCCGTTTGGATTCTGTCTCCTGTTTTCATGGTGGGGGCCTCTAACTGTGGAACCACATCTGTTTCTTTGGGGCCTGTTTTGCATGGGGGCCTCTTTCTGACTGGAAGCTTCAGTTTTCATGGACTCCTCTGTTTGTGAGGAAGCTTCATGATGTTCTTTTTTCAAAGGAAGTTTCAACTCTGCTGTCAATTGTGAGACTTGATTCTTCAGAGATTTGATCAGTTCCTCCTGTTCCTTGAGTCTTGAGTCATTTTCAGTTTTAGTCTTCAGCTGTTCCTCATATTTGAGCCTCAGCTCTCGTTCTTCTACAAAAGCCTCTACCATCCTCCCTTCTCTACTGGCGTTTTTCTCAGCCTGCCTCTTCAGGAAGGCGAGCTCATGCAGGACACTGACGCACACTGTAACTGTGGGAATGCGTGGTAACTTTGACGCACCTGTAGGCTGGGTTACAGTGAATGTTTCCTGCTTCTTCTCTTTCTCTTCACTTTTGAGTCTCATGCTACATTCACTTTCTAAACTTTTTTCCAGTTCTGCAATTTGTTTCATCTGAGTTTTGCAGTCAACCTGAAACTCGATTCTTTGTTCTCTCTCCTCATGCAGGTCACATGTTCTCTCGTGCAGCTCTTGTTTTAGAGCAGTAACCTGCTGAGTGAGATCGTTGATACGTTTGATAGCCTCTTCGATGCACATCGAGCGAGGGATCATCGTAACCGCTGATGCATGGCGTGGCACCCTGTTGCTTTGATAGAACTTGGGGCGGTCAACATCAGTTTTTCTGTTGGTCCTGGTGTGCCATGGCTTTCTCCTGTTTTTATCTGGTTTGGAAGACACATAATGAACTAGGTTATCAAACTGTGGCCAAACTGCATGTTTGTATTGACTAGGGTTGTCAAAAGTATCGATACTCAAAAAGTATCGATACTGAAAAGTTGTATCTGGATACAATTTTCATTTTCAAAAGTATGGATACAGTGCCACCACCAGTGGCACCTAAGCAGTCATTCATCTAAAGTGCAGAATAGAGGAAAATGCACTTTCAGAACACTGTGTGATTGAATAATTTTGTGCACTTTTCGGTTTCAGACTTTTTTCTGTAACAGGTGCAGCTGCTGAGAATGATTTTGTTTTTTAACTGGTTTGGCTAGTGTCATTGTTATGTGTGCAAAGCAGACATGGGCAATGTGGAGTCAACAAGTCATCTCCATGTCATGTATTTAATCTACCCAGCCAATTAACCAGGTGAGTCCAATCTGCACACTGTGAAGATTGGACTCACCTGCTTCAGTGGCTGGGTAGAACAAATACATGACATGGAGATGACTTGTTGACTCCACATTGCCCATGTCTGGTGCAAAGCATAGCCAAGGAAGGAACACTTCATTTTAATTTTGTAAGTTTTTTATCAAGCTTGCTTAATATTGTGCGCAGCATACAACCTCAAAATGTTGTTTATTGTATTTATTTATCTATTTATTGTATTTTGTTTATTAATGAGAAAATTTCTGTTGAATTTTGGAGTCTTTGTTTTTATCCTTGTGGTATCGAAAATGACATCGAGTATCGAATGTTTTACTTAGTATCTTTATCGAGTTGACAACCCTAGTATTGACCCATAAAACACTTACCATGATGGTGTGAGTACGGTGCCTCAGAAGAAAGACCCGAACTGGGGTGAGTCTTTGGTTCTTCTAACCTCGGAGATGGCTGACATGCTTGCTGGACCTCGTCTGAGTTTAGAGGCGTAGAGTCAGCAGCGATGGATGATTTCAGCTGAACCTCCGCTAAGGGGGGAGCCTCAATGGTAGCAGAAGAAACCACTTCCCCTTGGATCTCTGGACCATCTTCTGCTTGGCTGAGATGCAGCTCGCTGGTGACAGAGCTGTCTTCTTCAGTTGGGAAAATAATGGCCTCATAGTCGACGAGGATGGGGAGGTCAATCATGTCTTCCCATGAAAGTTTAGCTGGAGAGGTTTCATTTCCACAAACAAACTGTTTTTGCTCCATGGCTAACTTTCTATCAATCAGAATATCGACCTAAAAGACGTGTGATATCTGAGAACGATGTCTGGCTGGTTTCGCTAAGGTTCGAATGTGCTTCTCAAAAGTGATCTGTCTCGATGAAGGTCGGGAACAGATAAGAACACTGGGTGGGTTTATGCTCAGATCCCTTCCAAAGTCTGTGATGTCATCAGCAGTCTCTTTGTGACATCACATGCCAGGTGTTATCTGAACATTCTAATCCCAACTGCTGAACACGGAATGCATTTTTTAAAATAGATTAGCTGTTTTTTAAACAATAACTTTCTTCTTTGTTCAATTTGGGTTATTTTTGGTTTTCTTTTACTGATCAGATAAAAAGTTATTCAAAGAAAAATAAATGCTTTGAAATGTAATTGTCCTAGAATTTTTTTAAAGATTTCTCATAGTTTTGTATTTCAGTTTTACAATCAAATACAGACATTTATAAACAGTATTTAACTAAAGTATTACTGTCTTCAAAGACCTCATTACCTACCTTATACCACCCAAGAACATTCAACACATGCTGGTAGCGATGTTGCTACATAAGGTGGATCAGGTATAGTTTCTGTATTACATTTACTACAACAGTAGCTTGCTAAGCCCAAAAGCTCTGAACTTTTTGAATTTGGGTGAGACTGAGGCCAGTTTGTAATGATTCCTGAAGCAACCTGCACCAGAGTCCAATAGGAAGTGGATCCAGACCATTTCAGCAAGTTAGACTCCATCCAGTTATTTGGTCTGGACCAGATTTTGCTGGGCTTAAATCAGACCTGCACAAAAGAAACAAACAAACTCTGGTCGATTTAGCTTAATAGGGCTTATTAGTGCGTTTTATAAAGCTATGCGCCACAGAAAGTGCTTTAGAAGAAATCAGCTGATTATAACAGACTCTTTCCCTTCCTACCCACCAATAAAGAACATAGTCAACAACAACAACAAAAAACAAAGCATAAATAGATTTATGGAGGAAGAAGACAGAAGAGATCTTAAAACGGATTTCAAGGATAGCTATCATTTTTTCTATCTTGTTTGAGAAAATACTCAAGCATAATATTAAACATAGAGGATTTTTTAATATAACAATGCCCATAACAGAACATTCTAGAATAAGTACGGAAACATCTTTTTAATATGTAGTCCCTCAGGTTATCCTAAAAGATTCAACAAATATAAAAAAAAATACATAGAATTGCAGGTTCTTTTCTTTTTAGAATTATAACTGAAAGTTTATTTATTTCAAAAACTCAATTCAATAATGCTCACTTTAGCACAGCTCAGTCCATAGATCTCTAATAGGTACGTTTTTCTTTCTATAGGTTCTTCTTGTGCAAATGCTGCAAAGCTGCCTCTCTGACAGTCAATCTCTCACATCTGCGACTCAGCACCTGTGTCTTACCTTAATACGTTTCCTGTGATAATGCCCCTATAGAAGTAGTGTTATCATTCTTCTATCTCCTATTAAGTGAGATCACATTGTACGATGTATTTCTAATATGAACTGTTTCAGATGAAACACTTACTCTACATACACTCGCCGGCCACTTTATTAGGTACCCCATGCTTGTAATGGGTTGGACCCCCTTTTGCCTTCAGAACTGCCTCAATTCTTCGTGGCATAGAGTCAACAAGGTGCTGGAAGCATTCCTCAGGGAGTTTGGTCCATATTGACATGATGGCATCACACAGTTGCAGCAGATTTGTCAATTGCACATCCATGATGCGAATCTCCCGTTCCACCACATCCCAAAGACGCTCTATTGGATTGAGATCTGGTGACTGTGGAGGCCATTTGGGTACAGTGAACTCATTGTCATGTTCAAGAAACCAGTCTGAGATTATTCCAGCTTTATGACATGGCGCATTATCCTGCTGAAAGTAGCCATCAGAAGTTGGGTACATTGTGGTCATAAAGGGATGGACATGGTCAGCAACAATACTCAGGTAGGCTGTGGCGTTGCAACGATGCTCAATTGGTACCAAGGGGCCCAAAGAGTGCCAAGAAAATATTCCCAACACCATGACACCACCACCACCAGCCTGAACCGTTGTAACAAGGCAGGATGGATCCATGCTTTCATGTTGTAGAAGCC
The DNA here is from genome assembly GCF_016077235.1 of Cyprinodon tularosa. Taxonomy (NCBI): domain Eukaryota; kingdom Metazoa; phylum Chordata; class Actinopteri; order Cyprinodontiformes; family Cyprinodontidae; genus Cyprinodon; species Cyprinodon tularosa. The sequence goes on from NW_024039338.1 coordinate 534,279, forward strand.
AAATTTTGACCCTACCATCCGAATGTCGCAGCAGAAATCGAGACTCATCAGACCAGGCAACGTTTTTCCAATCTTCTATTGTCCAATTTTGATGAGCTTGTACAAATTGTAGCCTCAGTTTCCTGTTCTTAGCTGAAAGGAGTGGCACCCGGTGTGGTCTTCTGCTGCTGTAGCCCATCTGCCTCAAAGTTCGACGTACTGTGCGTTCAGAGATGCTCTTCTGCCCACCTTGGTTGTAACGGGTGGTTATTTGAGTCACTGTTGCCCTTCTATCAGCTCCAACCAGTCTGGCCATTCTCCTCTGACCTCTGGCATCAACAAGGCATTTCCGCCCACAGAACTGCCGCTCACTGGATGTTTTTTCTTTTTCGGACCATTCTCTGTAAACCCTAGAGATGGTTGTGCGTGAAAATCCCAGTAGATCAGCAGTTTCTGAAATACTCAGACCAGCCCTTCTGGCACCAACAATCATGCCACTTTCAAAGTCACTCAAATCACCTTTCTTCCCCATACTGATGCTCGGTTTGAACTGCAGGAGATTGTCTTGACCATGTCTACATGCCTAAACGCACTGAGTTGCCGCCATGTGATTGGCTGCTTAGAAATTAAGTGTTAACGAGCAGTTGTACAGGTGTACCTGATAAAGTGACCGGTGAGTGTACTATTCTCACCAAACTGTGATAACTGTGATTAAATTCAGTGTAAACAAAAGCCATATGTTGCCACCCCTCAAGAATTCCTGCCCCCCTCTCGCCACCCCATAAATATTTTTCTAGATCCGCCCCTGGTGATGACACAGTGGCAAGGTGCACTGTATGCCAAGTTCCATGAAAAACAGAAAGCACAACTGATGTTCAAGGCTACAAGATTGAAAGTATTGAAAATAAAAGACCAATACTGTTATGTTTAGTGTTTAAGAAATTATTGTTCATTAAACAGTTGATGAAAAGTTGCTGGCCTTAAGTGTGTATATGTTGGGATCTGGAGGTCTGTCCACTTTCTCCACCAGAGGGCGTACGAGATCTCCTGGAGCCAGAGCTGATTGCACCACCTGTCTCTCATCTGCTCATTGGGAGATCTGTATTTAAGGAGGCAGAGGACTTCTCTCCAGGGCCAGAGTGTTTGCCAGTAATGATTAGCAAGCCTGAGCCAATCAGCCTGTCTGAACCTCTGACTCCCTGAAAATCTGAACCTGATCTGTTTTCTCCTCTCTGCTTCCTAGATTTAACCTGCCTGAAATCTGAAACCCTGAAGAGTTTCTCTGTCGGTGATCTGCCTGTCAGTTCTCAGAAGAACTCTGGAGAACAATTCCTGTCTAAGATCTGCCTGCCCGCTCTCAGAAGATACTGGAAGGAAACTCTAATCTGTGATCTGCCAGCACTCAAATTAAGCTCTGCCTCCGCCTAGCCCTCAGCCTGCCGACAGCCTCTGGACCCTCAAGGTTCCCCCCCTCAGCTGCTCTGCTCAACTCCAGAACAGGTACAGCCCTGCACACTCTCATCCTGCAAATTACCTGGAACTCCACTAACTCCTCTGTCCCCCTCTGCAGTGAACCCACTCGTGACCAGTCCATTCTCTCCCTGGATCTGATTATTCTGTGTGCCTTTCAGAACCCACTCGTGACCAGACGAGTTCCCCACTGGATCTGATCATTTATTGTGTACAATCTTCTCAAATAAACCTTTGAACTTTTCTCCTGCCTCTGAGTGTTCTGCATGTGGGTTAGACATCACATCTTAAACCAAACATGACAGTATAGGGCATGGTGTGGGTCCTTTGTCCCCGGGGGGCAGGCGGTTGTGGGATAAGCATCTCCCTGAAATGAGTTTTTGGAACTTGGGATGTCTGGTAATGATAGGATAAACCAACCAACCCCTTGATGAATATAATAAAATAACATAACCCCGATAAAAATATGTTGTTTAATGTTCCATGGTTAAGTTAGTTTAGTAAACACAGGTGCTGCTACCCATAAACTTCATGCTAGCACTAGTGGCTAATGATGATTTTTTGTAGCCTACACTGACTGTATCCTCTCTAACAGGATTTCTAATGTTTCATCATTTTGTCATTGGCATCATCTTTTACACAATGAAGGCACAGTAGTCCAATGTTACCCTACAGTATCTGGAAGACTGAATAGATCTGATGAGCAACTTACAATAACTTCTTATGATGATTTAACGTGATAATATGTGTGATTGACTGTGACCTCTCTCTCTCTCTCTCTCTCTCTCTCTCTCTCTCTCTCTCTCTCTCTCTCTCTCTCTCTCTCTCTTTCTCTCTGATCTAAGAATAGTTGCTATGTTGTGGTGGAGTTGACATTTTACAGTGTTAATAAATTAAGATTTTGGAAGTATTTTAAGTGTCCATTCTCACTAATTTCCATTAACCTGGCCTCAAGGTATTGCACACTTGGTTTACACATTCAGTACACCAAAAAAAATGTGTTGGGCCATTCCAGTCCAAAATGCCAGGGCAGATTTTTTGTCCCAGCCCACCCCTGCTCACAACCCTAACATAAACCGGCAAGAGTCCTGCATTGGAGTTTAGAGCTTGCATTGCTTAGCTTCTTGCCTCCAGTCTGCAGTTCCTTTGTCCTCTTCCACCCCAGTCTGCCCTGTTGCCCCTTCAGACCTCCTCACCGCCATTATGACTGCACCATAGATTTCATCCCAGGGGCTCCCTTAAACCTCTGGCCATCTATTCAACTTTTCCAGGTCTGACACCAATGGTTCCCTTAAAGCAATAATCATCAGACCATCCTTGTCCTCTGTTGTTGCAGGTTTGTTCTTAGTTGAAAAGAAAGATGGTTCATTTAGGCCCTGCATCAGAAAACTCAACCTAATGATGGTGGTATTCATTGCCTCTCCTTACCTGCACCTATTCACAGGGCCTTAGTATTTTGTGAATTCTCCATAATGCGTAATAATTAATCAGGGTCAGATAAAGGGATCAATGGAAGACGGCTTTTAAGACCCCTAATTGGTACTTTTATCATTTAGTAATGCCTTTTGGACTCACCAACACCCCTCCTGTCTTTCAGGCCCCTAGTCAACTAAGTCCTTAGAGACTTCTTTGTGTTTGTTTTAGCCTACGTAGACGACATTATGATTAACAGGGAGAGGATTGAAGCGATACAATACAAAAATACAATATCCAATGCAATATCCAAACCCCTAGATATTCATTGTGGTGTGTTTCTTTCACCTTGCAGAACGTTTTGTTTAGAAATCTCAGATTGTATATTGTAATTTGTGGATGTAATCAGATTTTAGACCGCACACTTCGCACACAAAAAAGAAGAGAAAAGAGTTTACTTTAATCCCACTCTCCCCTGTTTTCAACTGATAGCAGCACCAAAAATAATAAACAAAGCACATGTACTGCTTTTAATCTACAAATGTCAAAGAGACCAACAAAAAAAAATCTAAATGTTCGAAATATTTTACATATTAAAAATGTTTGTCGCTAAAAGCATGCTTAGTGTGAGGGACTGTATTTGAGTCAATGAGTCGATGCAATCAGCTGGTTTTTCTTAGATAGAAAACTTTGAATCAATTTGACTGTATGTTCTGGTTGAACTGTAAAGTGCCTTGAGATGACATGTGTTGTGAATTTGGCGCTATATAAATTAACTGAATTGAATTGAATTGAAAATAAAAAATGGGCAAAGTAGATAAAATTTTTAATCCTTTTTATCCCACAGGTATAAATATATGAAATGCAGTGAAATTATTTAAATTTGATTTAGTTTTATTGTGAACATGCTTATGAATAATATTTAGATTTAGACACAACTCTTTGATAACAGTGTAGGTCACAAACAAGATCAGGTGCAGATCGAGTAGATGTATCTGTGAGCACCTGCTTGTGGTGGAGGAGGGGAGACTAAAGAAGTGAGAGATATCTGCTAATCTCTGTGGTGTAGAAGTCACTAAAGCTCCTGGATACTAATGGGCTTAGAACTAAATCCTGGCATGGACTTACTGGAATGTACACACACTTATGACCGAATTGCTCAGATACTTCATGTATAATTCACACCTTTAGACATAGTATGATGTATTTGGTTTGTTTGACCCAGGACTTTCATAAATGGTCAACTCAGGAGCTAAAGCTGCAAGTAAACAAATGTATCTTTCTACGAATATTATCAGTATGTATATAGGCTACATCACACAATGTAATTTCAGTGGTACAATTACTAAAATAGGATAATGGTTGGACTAAATAACCTCACAGGTCCAAGTTTTATGAACTTTAAAATGTATCATGCAAGAAGGATCAGATAAAACTCAGAGTTCTCCAGAGACATCTGTAGACTTCTTTTGAAGCTCAAACTGAATTGCATTGGTGGAATTTATATTTTATAGACCTCTGGACTATGCCGCTGCAGGAGGGTTGCAAAAATTGTTTTAATAGAAACCAATCATGCTACTTAATCCAATCCAGTCCAACTTTATTTATAATCATGGGCTCTTCACATTCATAGAGGAGGCACAGGAATAATTCAAAGAACTGTCCAAGTTCCAAAGTCTGAGAAAGCGTCAGATGACAATAACATCTTATTAGGTGGTATGTTTCTATTAAAACAACCAATTCAGTCAAGTTATTTCAGGCTACATGGGACCCTTTTCTTAGATATTTTGACTCTTTGAATCTTCTTGACCCTGAGCATACTTGAATGTCTGACATGATCTCTACTTATTTATCTACATTTACACCCATATCTACCCTTTTTTATTTTTATTTTATTTTATTTTTTTATTTTATTTTTTTAATAATTTTTTTATTCATTTATTTTTATTTATTTTATTCTATTTATTTATTTATTTATTTATTTTTTATTTTATTCATTTGTTTATTTATTTATTTTTTGGCCTGTGGGTGGGGTGGGTGGTCAGGGTGGATTGGGGGTTGACAGAACTGTGACATTGAGACTGTATTGACACTTTGAATTTGTCCCAACTATGTTTGTCTTATGTTCAAAATGTTCAATAAACAAAGTTTAAAAAAAAAAAACCAACCAATTCAATCTTCTGCATTGAATTCTATCCACATTCATTGAATGCTAAAGTAGTGACACACTAGTCACTGCAAAAACAATCCAGAAATAAGTAAAAAATGGCTTAAATTAAGTATATTTAGCCTTAATTTGAGCAGGTAAATAAGATGATTTGCCAATGGAATGAGTATTTTCACTCTTAAAATAAGATAGTTAGATAATATTTACTTGAAATAAGACGATAAAATAGTTTTTTCTTATTTTAAAAGGAAATTGTCTTGTTCCATTGGCAAAGTGTCTTACTTACCTCCTCAAATCAAGGAAAAACACACTTATTTTAAGAAAAAATAACTTATTGAGATTTATATTCTGCAGAACATTTGGAAAATCCAAATAAATACTCAGTTAGTATGTATCTATTCAGATGGGGCCAAAATTCAACGTTTTGAATAAAATTGCACAAACCATGTTTGGTGGAGGAACAGCATCAGTCTTTTCTTTAAAACACTATGCCAGACCAATAGCTTGATAGATCGGAACAACTTACAGGAGAATTTTATTTGAGCATATTGTACCGACAGGCTTTATATAACTAAAGGAAGAATGAATGTAGAAAGGCCCTAAAAATTCTTGAAAAGACACCAGGATGGACTGTCTATGGACTGGCCCCATGTTAGTTGTTGATTGTCAACTAACCTTATGGTACCTAATGGTCTTAGTACTTCCATTATGTGTAGCTCATTTACAGCATTGTCAAATTGCAGTAGTTTTGGAAACTTGCAGTATTTTTTTGTGTATGTGTGTATGTTAGCATTCTTTTTTGGTTTGCAGCAAGTCATTTCTGATTTTAAGTCAAGGACTTTCTCACTCATTCCAGATAAAAAGAAAAATCCATGCCAAGCAACTCATTCATAATGTGGTTGATATGCTCCTTACTAAAACTAGCATGAAAAGTATCATTCTAGTTTTTACTCTCCCCATTGGCTCCCAGTTTAGTTCAGAATCCAGTTCAACTATGTGTGTTTTTAGCTTAACCCATGGCTTTGCTCCATCTTACCCCCACCAAACCAGCAACGACTTGTTCACATCACCTCCTTGTGGTCCCATGGTCTCATCAGACTTTTAGAGTGATTGGGCCTAAACTGCAAAAATGTATTATGTTGGACCTGCGCCTTTTGTTACAACCCTGCCCTTTAAGAAGAAACTGCAGATCTACTAGATCAGATTGATGTTTAATACATGAAAATATGTCTGCTTCTAATACCCCTTTCCCACAGGCCGAAAAACCCCTTTAGACCTGGGAACAATCAGTTTTTAGTGGCCGTGGGAACAGCTTGCGGATGTGTCTGTGACCCGCATTAAAAACACACTGGCTCTGATCGGCATGCTGTGGGAACCCCAGACGGGGGAAAAAATAAAGTGGATGACACCATTGAATGCAACATACAGACGTCAACACACCAGTCTCTTCTGTTCTAACAAGCCGAAACAACAGTTTACATTCGATAAACATGGCATAACTCTGGTGGGACAGATTTGGACAGATATAAGAGCGAAACAATGAAGAATACTGACTGCTCTCTGACTCCCGTCCATTGTTTACTCCCCTGATTTCCGTTGCCCCAATGACATCATCAATGTTCGCTCACCCAGCGTGATGCCGTCATCAGACACCCAGAGGTGGAGGACAGCCGTCACACCGCTTGTCAGCAGAGGATCCGACTCAGCTGTTCTGTCAAATGGGAAAAGAGCTAAAAGCCGATTGCTAGCGGGTTAACCCGGTTTAAAAAAACACAGGTTTTCAATAGGAAAGGGGCTAAATATAGCATTTTTATCTATACGTATACTAAATTTGAATCTACTTGCTTTATTATTTTCCCTTCTTTTAATTGTCTGTGGCTGTTGGAAATCGCTTAATAAACAATATTTGATTGATTGACTGACTTGTGTTTTTTTAACTAGTTAATGTATTTACAGTGTTTAGACTAAGCATCTTTTTATTTTCAGTGATTGCATAAAAATGTTAAGCAGTTTTTACTTTACATTTATGTTGTGTTTTTTTTTGTGTTAGTCTCATTTATGTGTACTCTCTATGTACATTATCAACATTAGCCACTGTACTTTTGTAGCGTTTTGAGTGTTTAATCAATATATCCATATATATATTTTACAACTTCATAAATGTAATACTGTATATTGCAATTATCTATTTCTGTTTCATTATAAGTTTATGTTTACATCTGGTATTAGAGTTATATGTAATTATTTCCTTATAACTGAGATAATTGGTTTAATCCCTGAAGTGCAATGAAAGAGTTAATAAGAACTCTTTCACAGTAGCAGGTGTTAGTCCACCTCATGTTTTCCTGACATCTCTCTCTCCCACTGATGGCTGATCACTCTTCTTATGGCCAGGGAAGGCTGTCTGTGGCCAAGCATGGATGGTCGCAGTAGGGAAAGCCAGCCTTTAGACGCTTGCCTTTTTCTTTTTTAAACCAGGATCACATTTTTTTTCTTCCATGGATTTAGGTCTGTAACTTCACCATGGAGCTGGGAAAAGTTCATTTGAATCTAAAGACACTTCTGCTGACAATGATGATGTTTAAGTGGGGTGAGTAGAGACAATCTTTGTTTAATGTAAAAGTCCCATTGGGAGAGTTTATTAATGGACATAAACACACAAAACTAAATAAAATACTTTGCACTTACTTGTCATTAATAAGCCTATTAAAAAGTATATAATATGCAGAAGTAATCCTTGTAAAAAATATAATCTAGCATCTCCTGTGGTTTCTTACTTGTTCAGAAGGGATAGGAATTTAGTATAATTAACAATTCTCCTCCATAAGCAAGTGACTTTCACAAAGTTTTGTGTGATGTAAGAACTCTTCAGTGCCTCAACTGTGCATGAACTTGCTCAAAAACTGGAAATGTCTATTTCACCCTTTATAATTATTACAAACTTAAATGATTTCTTATAAAATGTAACTAGAGTGATACAACATGTTGAGGCTAAATGATTTAATCACCAAAGCTGCTTATGCTATAGACTTTCTTAGACTAATAGCATGAAGAGCGCTCTGAACTGGTGGGAGTCCAGTTAATCTGTGTCTGATTTCACACATGACTGACTCAGAATGAGACCACTCAGTCGTGCATGCTCAAATCAGAACAAACAATGAAGGAGTAGAAAAAGTTGGTTCATATCTTTCTATGCTTCAACGAAGTTACAGAATGAGGTCACATCATGTCCTGTAAATGTAGATTTTTTTTAGAAATGGTTAATAGGCAATGGTTGTTTAATGTGTCTCCTTTCTAAAAGTGGATTTATTGTTTATAGTTTGTGCATGGATGGGTATAGTCAGACTCTGAATTACAGTTTTTTCAACAGAACTGAAAAACTACTTAAAACATATAAAACTGGAACTTGACTCTGGTTTTACTTTGCTTTCGATAAAAATATTTTATGCAAAAATTAGAAAGCAGTAATATCACTCGAAGTAGAAATGTTCAACTGTAATGCAGCATATGATGTAGTTGGGAATTATCATACAAGTCTGCCCAATTATGTTTTCTAAAAAACTTTTACTCTTTAAGATAAGCTTTATTGTGCTCTATTGTGTCATTAAGTTAAATCAATTAAATGGAATAAAAGCTACAATCATATCATAAGAAATGCACTAATGCTTACATAGCTTTGCACGTCTTTAATAGGAAATGTATTCAACCATAGTCACTGACAGCTTATCTAGGACTGGGTAGCAGAGGCAGCTGTCTCAGCAGAGACTACCAGACACTTCCTGCAGCTCTGCTGGGGAAAGCCTGAGGAGCTCCTGGACCAGCTGAGACACATGGTCCCTTCAGGGTGTCCTAACCGTCCCCTGGTGGGAGATGCCTGAAGGCCACCAAAAGTAGGCATCCAGTGGGCATCTGAAAAAGATGTAAGATCCACCTAAGCTGACCCCTTTTGATGTGGAGAAGGAGCAGCTCTATGACCAAGCTCCTCACCCTGTCTCTAAGGCAGAGCCCTGCCCCCCTCATTTCAGCCTCTTGGATCTAAGATCTGGTTCTTTTGACCATGGTCCAAATTCCATGACCACAGGTGAGGGTAGGAATGTAGAAGGACCAGTAAATGGAAAGCCTTTTTTGCCCAGTTCTCTCTTCACCAGAACAGACTGGAGCAGAGTCCACAGCACAGCAACAGTTGCACCAATGCTTCAATTCAATTCAGTTCAGTTTATTTCTATAGCACCAATTCACAACACAAGTCATCTCAAGGCAATTTACAGTTCAACCAGATCATCCAGTCAAATTGATTTAAAATTGGTTTTCTATTTAAGGAAAACCAGCTGATTGCATCGACTCATTGACTCTCCAGCAATCCCTCACACTAAGCATGCTTGTAGTGAAAGTGGAGAGGAAAAACTCCCTTTGAACAGGAAGAAACCTCCAGCAGAACCAGGCTCAGTGTGAGCGGCCATCTGCTGAGGCCCACTGGGGTTCAAGGAGACAGAAGCAGAGATACAGAAAGCAACCGTAAACCAGCTCCACAGGCGGCCCTGACCAGGAAACACACAGCCAGGCAGACGAGCTCCGAGCCAGCTCCCATGTCAGAGGATGAAGAGAGCACATCCAGTTAGTCACAGTCAGAGAAACAGGACTACACTGGAAAACAGGCCGATCTCCAACAGCTATAAACAAAAGTGTTGATGGCAGCAGCACAGCTGATATTTCTCTCCAAGATGGAGTCACAGCCAAACAGGAACAGACCAGATTAAGCTACAATGAGAAAAACTGGAGACAGCATAACGTAAGAGATTGAACTAGCAGATTCTGCAGTCTATTGATCCCTCACTCATAAATACTTAACTCCTCCACCTAAAGCAGGAGCTTTCCTTCAAACGGGCTCGAATAGATTAGGGCTGCAACTAATGATTATTTCCCAAATTAATTTATCTGTCAATAATTTCTTTTGAATAATCAATTAATAATTGGATAGCCAAAAGTTCCTTAAATAAAAATTTGTATGAAATTAAACCAGGTGAAACTAAAATCTTTCCACTTGAGTTGTTCTGGAAAGAGAATATTGATAGATTTATCAAAAGTGCAATATGTTTATGCATCTGCTTGGTGTGGGGTCTGAAGATTTTTCTCTAGTTAAAAATGAAAAACACATTTTTTGAATTTTTGGAACAATTTTTGATGGATATTTTCTTTTTCTATCTTTCTTTTAAAGAACATCTTATCCATTTGGCGTAAAAAAAACAACCTGTTAAACTTTTTAAGATTCCATGAATATGTAAGAAAAAAAAACCTAAAATGGCAATGAAGTGTTTTTTCTAAATATATTAATTTAGTCAAGACAAAGTGAAGCAGATAAGAAGGAAGCTATAAAGAAACCACTTAATCGTATTATAGAACATTATTATGGATCATTATGTCCTCTAATGTCCATTTACCAGCTACAGAGGGAAGCAAATACAGAACATCTGCTCCTCTCCTGTCTTCAGTGCTGCTTAAGATCTTATTTTCTTTAACAAAGTAACATTAAAATGTGGTAGAGAGGGGAAGGGATAGCAGAACATGAGCAGTTTATAATACTGAAACAAACACAGCAGTCAATATGGTTCAGTTTTCAGAGCATCATCTTTTTTCCCCAACAAACAAATTTCAATCTTAAAAAAATTTATTCAAGCTGCAATTTTAGCAGACTTTTTGGGGGGCTTGGTTTGGTTTTCTTCTTCTCGATTTCTTACCTATAAATCTTCTAAACCAGTGTCCATCATCTCCTTTTCTTGGGCGTTGTCATGTATTATGGTGTAAATTCATTGTATAAATGCTCCTTTCTGAAGTATCAAATATAATAATGGAATAAGCATTCTAAATGTATATTCTCTGAAGAAGAATACAAAAAGAAGACAAAAGGGTTAAATACTTGAATACTTTCTTACCTCCTGTTTCATTTAATTTGGGTCTGATCACTGTTTGTGCTGTTGACTCATAAAAATTTGATCAAAAGGCAGTGGATAGGTCCCCATTCTATCGCAAGGCAGAGACAGGGAAGGACATGCACACAGACACAATCACACCTAAGGCAATTTAGAGAGAAGTTAACCTAGCAGTCATGCTTCTGGACTTTGGGAGGAAGCTGTAGAGCCCAGAGAGAACCGCAAACTAGAAAACATGCAAACTAGACTTGAAACCCAGTCGGCCCCGGCAGATGGCCGCTCAAACTGGGTCTGGTTCTGCTGGAGGTTTCTTCCTGTTAAAAGGGAAGTTTTCCTCTCCACTGTCGCTACAAGCATGCTTAGTGTGAGGGATTGCTGAAGAGTCAATGAGTCGATGCTATCAACTGGTTTTCCTTAGAAAACTTTGAATCAATCTGACTGGATGATCTGGTTGAACTCTAAAGTGCCTTGAGATGACATGTGTTGTGAATTGGCGCTATAGAAATAAACTGAATTGAAATTGAGTGTGACTCAAACCCCGAAGCGTGTTGCTGCAAGTCAACAGTGCTACAAACTGTGCCACCATACAGTGTCCTTCTGGTATCAGGTTTCGCTACAGTAAATTTTAACACTAGAACTTCTACGGAGGGGTCAATTTACCTTTTTACCTAAAAGCCCTACAAGAGGGTCATTTGACCCTTTGGACCTCCTGCGGACACTCCTTTTGTTGTGGAAATGTGGCTGTTAGCAGCTCATAGCTGTCACTTGAGTCACAGAGTCGCTTGAGCCTGTGTGGGGAAGCTACACAGGCTAAAAGCTTGGCCAGTTTTTAGTGGATTTTTATGCAGTGAATCATCAGGATCAACGAGAATTTGGGATCAAAACTCTAAACATTTATTGTTAAAAAAATACAAAACATATTTACAATGAATGCAAAAGCAACTGTTTTCCCAGTTTTCGTGTGGAAGGTTGTGACTCAAGTAACTTATTTTTGTGTGCCAAAGATAGAAGAAAAAGAAATTACAAAGAAAAAAAGCATATTTACAAAGAATGCAAATGAGTGAAATGCATTTGAGCAGTCACTAACAATTCTGGCACTGCCATTGCTCCTTTCGGCATTTCCCACATGTGTATTTGTAACACTTTTCACAGCGCACTGTTGTCCTTGCATTTGATTTTAGCCTGACACTTGGCTCTTTGTCCGAGTTGTGGTGTGGAGGGTTGTTGCCGAAGCAATTGCTCCTTTTGGGCCTTTTTCATACCCACGTGGGAGTGAGCCAACTCTCTTGCCAGTTCAAACAGGAAATCCACCCGTCTTTCCTTTCTCCCGGTGCATAATTGATAGAGCACGTGGGCATTCAGTGCTGCAATGTCTATCATGTTGTAGAACACTGCTACTGGCCAGCGCCTTGTTGCTGCGCGGACAGTGTATTCCCGCACCATCTGGTCCATGATATCGACGCCGCACTTTGTTGTGTTGTAGAGTGTGATGGTGTTTGGCTTCTTTTTGGTGGTTTTCTCCATTCTCAATCGTTGAGAACATACACAGTCTTCTTCCGCTTGGGCGCATACACAGTCAGTGTGGCACCAGTGGATGAAAATACCTGGGTGGTAAATTCATTGCTGTGCATCTGTCGAGTTGACGGTGGGATTTGTTGGCGAATCCTGTTGACTGTGCCGAGGATGGTTGTATTCCGGCTAAATAGGCGTTTTGCAAGTGACAGTGATGTAAAGAAATTGTCTGTGGTAACATTTCTGCCCTTGTCCAAGAATGGTTCCATCAGCCTCATGACTACACTCTCAGACACTCTCTCCCCACGAGGCCGAGTGGGGTCCTTGCCAAGATATGGGAGGATGTTGCAGACGTATTTGGTTTTCAAGTCACACGCCACCCAAAACTTGATACCAAACTTGTCTGGTTTAGTTGCAATGTACTGTAGGAAACAGTAGCGAGTCTTGCACGGGAAAAGTTGTTCGTCAATGGTGATGCCCCACAACAGATTCCAATCACTTTTGACAACATTACATTTTATGAACAATTCAACAGTGTCACAGACTGAAAAGAGGGACAAGAGGGACTCTGGAAAAATTCAGACTATGGCTTGAGCTTTCAATCACGGCACAATGGAACTATTGATTACACTATGGAATAGGGCTGGGCGATATAGAAAAAAAGCTTATCAATAAAAAAAAATGCATATTGATCGATATCGATAATTATTGAAAAGATTTGAAACCATATTTTATGTGCAGCTCTGCCTGGACTTTTTATAATATTGCTAGATGATTTAATTTTAATAAAAAACACAAACACAGACTTCGAATTAAATCTTTATTTAACTTTTTTAACCATAACAGAATTGTTTTAAAGAAAAATAACTTAAGAGACCTGGGTTATGTTATTAAATACTGACAAAGAATAAACTAAAGTGACCAGAAAAGTGACCAAAATGAATATAACAAATAAATAAATGCCCCCCCACCGCCGCCGCCCTCGTTTCCTGCTTTAACCTGAGTTATTACTTTGAAGTTGCTGGCCCCTCAGCATTTTAATCTCAATTGTTAGAACTACGTGGGAAACTGCCCAGAACTGAATATATATATATATTTCCCGAAGATTCCTCGGAGGAGAGCCGCGCCGGGGCCCACACAGCTCGTACTTCTGCGGGTGTGAGCGGCTGAGATGATAAAAAAAGTTGGTTGCGTTATCAGACTTCGTTTTCACTGGTTCCCGACACATTTTACAGATGACTGTGGTTTGTTTTTTGTCCGACTTGCCATGACCGAAATACTGCCAGACTGCCGAACTACAAAAACCTTTCTTTGAAACAATTTCCTCCGCCTCTCCTTGCTGCGACATCTTCATGTGCTCTGTGTTGTGGTTTGAGAGGGCGGCGCTTGGTGACGGCGTGCCTGGGTCTGCGATTGTGATTGGTTGGGAGGAAGCAGTGACTAGCATAAACCTACATGCTAGGCTACAATGAGAAGGAAGGAAAACTGCGTTTCTTTTTTATCGAACTTTTATCGACCATCTTTTTTTCTATTGCGCCACACGTCTATCGATCGATATATATCGTTATTGAATTATCGCCCAGCCCTACTATGGAAATACTGACTTGAAATATGTCTCATTTCTTTTACTTCTATATCTCTATATTATATCATAAATGTATCTGTCAACACTCTTTCCTGGTCATGTTAATCTTGTCTGCCTCAACTGACCTAGTATGTTTTTTTGCACATTTTTTTGCAACTCATAGAATGTTCTTTGCACAATTATCTTTATTACTCTTACTTGTACATAACCATTTGCAAGGATGTACTAAATGATTGGGACATGTACAAAAGCATTTGAAATTTGATGAAAGTTATGATAAATGCCATTCTGTTGTGAGGAACTGCAAATTAGTTTTGGGATTTGTCCATGTTTTGAGAATGACATATCAATTTCAAGAAATGGGCAAAACCAAGGGAGAAAAACTGTAACACACTGGGAAGAAGCTGTCTGTCCCTGTTTGTCTTGGCTGTTACCACTGTGAGGTGTGACCCCCTCACCCCTCACCCCACACATGGCCCATAACAGCCTCATTACCATGACAAAATGAGTGATTAGTGTATTCGGGAAAGGCCGCCGGGTCAATTGACCCCTCTCTGGTAGTTCTAGGTAGGCAGAAAAATCCTGGTATTTCTAGTGTTAATTGTTTAAGTTGTCTGTCCTTTTACAGATGGATAAGAATAAAAGAAACAGATAGGAAAGATAGGAAAGGAAAAAAACCTGCAACTGTCTTTATCAAAATATGTTAAAGGAAATGAGAATTTATTGATGCTTCTAATATATATGAAGAATATATAGCTTTTCATATATGAGAATGGAATGCCAATTAAGCTGTTGTGACTGACTGTGTCATATTTAAAAGAGGGTTTTGTATTTGTAATTACCGAACTGATTTATTAGGATACGGTGTGTTTGGATGTCTTTTAGCTCTTAGTAACTACAAGAAAATTCTCTCACACTACACTGTCATGTGGAGCAGCTTAGGTAAGAACATATCTCAGTCAGATTTGAGGCAGATTGTGATGTCACAAACTCGACCCAGACTACAATTAACCTGCCTCCCTATGTTTATCTATAAACACTGTTCACCATTCGAAGATACACACCCAAAGACAGAGCTAAAGAGGAAGGATCTATGAAGGAACGAACATTCCGTCTTAAAGACTTAATCTGTACAGGTATCGTGCCAGAAGATTAGAGGAGCAGGGGGATTGTCCTCAAGATGCCAAAGCGATTACAAAATGGAGAGGTTGAAGAGGTCATGGTGGCTGTCAAAGCTGCTTGAGTAAAGAACCAGGGGAAAATGAGGATTAGGGGAATATAACATAGTGTCATTTAGCAAAAAGTCAGAACTGACAGTCAAATACAGAATTTTTCTTGGTTGAGGCGATAAAATAGCTCTGCTGGGAATAATGCTGTTAACTATGTACAGTAAGCAGAGAGTATATAAAATGCCTGGTAGACATTAGTGTTACATCATCATTGGAGTTGAGTTTTTGTTTCACTTTAACTACTGGTGAATAGGAATTCAGTGCTAATAGTATTTTAGCACTAAATAAAATACATTATTACATAAATTCTTGCGTTCTCTTCTCTTGAAATGACTAATTGTTATTTGAAATGCCATATAGAATATGCATTAATCCCAAGAACTGCAAAATGATCCCCCTCAAAAGTTTTAAAACAAAAATCTTAATTGACAGCAAATAAACACTCATAAACATGTGAAAACAAAATTAATAAAAGATGATGAGTTAAATAAAGAATATTGATGACAAATAATGAGAGGCCATTTTCAAGACCAAATTAGTTTAATTATCTCATGTTTTTTGTACGAAACTCTTAAAAAAACACCTTAATGCATATTTACATTTAGTCAATTATACTTTTTTGACAAATTTGGTGCTTAGTTCTAGTTTTGGGGGAAGGAGATTGCTTTGTTTTGCCAAGTGGGAGTGGCATAGAGCTTGGAATCCTGAGGTCCTGTTTTCAAGCTTCACTCTTGGTCTCTGAGCAAGAACCTTAGCCCCACAGTGCTCCCTGGGCACCCCACGATGGCGGCGGATGGCTCCCCAAGGGGATGGGTTAACTGTAGAGGTAAATCAATAAAGTTCAGCTAGATCAAGGGGTAAGTCACCTGTCCTGCAAATAGGAAGCCTGGGTTTGTATCACAGCTGCCAGTGTGGGTCCTTAACTAATGTCTGCTTTGGGGAGTGGCGGCATTAACCCCACACTACTCCCCAGGTGCCGCACAATGGCAGCCCACTGCTCCCCAAGGGAATGAGAATACAAAGAGTTCATTTCATTGCTCGGTACTTGTGACAATGTAATGACAATAAAAAATGCTGGAACTAGTAGCAAATGTTGCTCTCCATGTTTTTCTCTTTGGGTTATATCCCAAAGTAAGATTTTTAATAAACTGAATTGTAAAATTACAATTTTTTACGTAAAAAAAACATACTTTACTATGTTCAGAGCTATTGCTGTCACATTACAGTTTTTTCAATGTTTGTCCTAATAAAATTGTTTTATTCTTGAAGTTCTGATTAGTCAGACATACAAATTTGAATGTTGCACTCCTGAAACAGAAATGACTCTGTCTTATTAGACCCATGCTGTCTTATTAGACCCATGCTGCACGTTTTTTCTTTTTTAACATTGTTCTCTCTGGAGCAGCCCGGCATGGACATGCAGATCAATCCATCGCACTCTTCTTCTTCAATTCTTTTTCTGCTTCTCCCACCACTTACATTGACGTAGAGCACAGATCAGATGTGCCTAAACATCAACTAGATGCGATGTTCCAAACAACAGAATTAGCCAAACAATTAACGGTCACGTTAAACAAATCAATAATACAGCGAACAAATGTAATATATCGAAATGAAATGTGCTCAGGGTGCAACATGAAGTTGTAATTACACCATAGAAAGTTACTGAACACCTTAGAATTGTATTTAATTTAATCCAATTCAGTTTATTTCTATAGAGCCAATTCACAACACATGTCATCTCAAGGCATAGTGTCATGATGGGTTCTCAAATGGAGACCCAGTTATGCAGAACACCACAAGGCGGACACGAGGATAAAAGTTCAACAGTTTATTAAGCACAACACAATATGAACTGGGATCTGGTTCGGGCCTGGGTCCTGGTTTCACTGGAGTCTGCGTGAGAGACAGAGCTGTTATGAACTGCTGGCAGGGCTTGGTTTTCAAGTGAGCTCAGATAGTACCTTGAGGGTTCTTGAGTAATTCTCCTTGGGGGAGTTTCTGTTGGTTCTGGAGAAGAGTTTATCAGCAGAGTCCGTAGCTGCTTCAGCGTCTCAGGTCTAGCTTGGGCAGACCTTAGTTTGGTTCTTCCAGCTCTAGTCCTGAGCTGCTTGGGATTTCTCAGAAAGTCTTCAGGGTTTGGCTCAGAGGGTCGGCTCGGCAGGTTAGCTCTCCAAGAGCTTTCACAGAAGAGACTCGGGTTTCCTGGGAACACAGAGAGAGAAGTTAGAATCCTATCTGGATTCAAGGTCATGGGGATTCACAAGGAGCAAGGCTTTAGCGCTGACCAACTGGAACAACACTGCGGCGTTGAGGTAAGGTCTGAAGACAGCTTATGTAGTGGATCCTCTGATGGTCTTGATGAGCTGCACCTGTGCAGGAGGCTCCCTCAGAGGATCCACGGCGGACTCTGCTGGAGAAAGATGGGATTTTCTCCAGCTCCCAACAGTACCCCCCCCTCAACGACCGCCCCTTGGCGGTCCGGAGGAAGTGGATGGACAGGAACGCTCGTACTCCTCTATGAGTGTAGGATCGAGGATGTACGAGCCTGGGACCCACTGACGATCTTCAGGCCCGTAGCCCTCCCAGTCGACGAGGTACTGCCATCCGCGACCTCGTCGACGGGAGTCTACGATGCGGCGCACCGTGAAGGCCGGATGGCCATCGACCTCCAGGGCGGGTGGTGGGGAGTCGGACGGTGGGCACAGAGGGCTCGAGGAAACAGGTTTAATCTGAGAAACATGGAACGTGGGATGGATACGGAGGGTCTGGGGAAGTTGCAAACGAACAGAGGAGGGGTTGATGATGCGAGAAATCTTGAAAGGCCCAATGAATCTCGGGGAGAGTTTTCGAGACATCCCCTTGAGGGGGATGTCTCGAGTGGAGAGCCAAACTTCTTGGCCCACAGAATACTCAGGGGCGGGGCGTCTCTTAGCGTCAGCGAAACGCTTGACTGACTCGGTTGACTGGTTGAGTGTTGCGATTGTTTCCCTCCATATCCTCTGGCAGCGACGGATGTGATGGTTAACGGACAGCACCGATATCTCTCTCTCATCTGCAGGGAAAAGAGGTGGTTGGTAACCGAGACTGACCTGGAACGGGGACTGTCCAGTGGATGCAGAACGGAGAGAGTTATGGGCATATTCTATCCACGGGAGGTATTGACTCCAATCCACAGGGTTGTTGGAAGTGAGACAGCGGAGGGTGGATTCCAGTTGCTGGTTCATGCGTTCTGTCTGGCCGTTTGATTGAGGATGGTAACCTGAAGTGAGAGATGGTTTGCAGCCGAGAGCAGAACAGAAGGCCTTCCATACCTGCGAGATGAATTGTGGACCTCTGTCCGATAGGATCTCCTGGGGGATGCCATGAAGCCGGAAAACATGTTTTATTAATAGCTGAGCAGTCTGGAAGGCCGTGGGAAGTTTCCTGAGGGGAACCAGATGGCAGGACTTCGAGAAACGATCAACAATGGTTAAAATAGTGGACATACCTCGGGAGACTGGGAGGCCGGTGACAAAATCTATAGCTATATGAGACCATGGGCGCGAGGGAACAGGAAGTGGTTGAAGCAGGCCAGAAGGAGGTTGGTGTGAGGCTTTGTTGCGGGCACAGGTGGGGCAAGCCAACACATACTCCTTAACGTCTCTGTGGAGTTTGGGCCACCAGAAGCGCCTGGAGATGAGAGCTATAGTCCTACTCACTCCTGGATGAGCGGTGAATTTGGCGGCGTGCATCCACTGGATAAGACGGGACCTGACTGAAGATGGGACATATGTGCGGTTAGGAGGACCGGTACCTGGGTCTGGTTCAGTGGCTAGGGCCGAGTTGATGAGGTCCGATATCTCCCAGTTGACCACTCCAATGGTACATGAAGCTGGGAGGATGGGTTCAGGTGTCTCAGGATGATCCACAGAGTAGAGACGAGAGAGAGAATCGGGCTTCACGTTCTTGGATCCGGGTCTGTAGGAAATGATAAGGTTGAAACGTGAGAAGAAGATTGACCACCTGGATTGGCGAGGATTTGCCTGTTTAGTTGACTGGATGTGAGCCAGATTCTTGTGGTCTGTCCACACAAGAACTGGATGCTCAGCTCCCTCCAGCCAATGCCTCCATTCCTCCAACGCCAGCTTAATAGCCAGGAGCTCACGGTCGCCCACGTCATAATTCTGTTCAGCTGAGGAAAGCCTACGGGAGAAGAAAGCACAGGGGTGTATCTTTTGATCAGAATCGAGCCTCTGGGAGAGAACTGCTCCAACTCCGGAGTCAGAAGCATCCACCTCTAGGATGAACTGTTTTGCTGGATCAGGTTGGATGAGAACAGGAGCTCTGGAAAACAATGATTTTAGTTTTTCAAATGCTGCTTGAGCCTCAGGGGTCCACTGAAAGGTTCGTTTGATGGAGGTGAGAGAGGTTAATGGAAGGGCGGTTTGACTGTAGTTTCTTATGAAACGTCGATAGAAGTTAGCGAATCCAAGAAACCTCTGTAGCTGTTTTCGGTTCTCAGGGACTGGCCAGTCTAAAACAGCTTTGATCTTATCCTCAGAAGGTTTTACCTGACCGCCCTCGAGCACAAACCCCAAAAAGGTGACTGACGGTTGATGGAATTCGCACTTCTCGGCTTTCACGAACAGCTTATTCTCCAGAAGTCTCTGTAAGACAAGGCGGACATGTCTCTTGTGTTCATTGAGGTCCTTGGAATAAATGAGAATGTCATCAATGTACACAAAAACAAACACGTTGAGGAAATCTCTGAGAACATCGTTTACTAGGGCCTGAAAACAGGCAGGTGCATTGGTTAAACCAAAGGGCATTACCAGATATTCGAATTGACCCAAAGGAGTCTTAAAGGCAGTCTTCCATTCATCGCCCTCTCGTATCCTCAGAAGATGATAAGCGTTTCTTAAGTCCAACTTAGTAAACACTGTAGCTCCCTGCACAGGTTCAAAAGCAGAAGCAAGAAGAGGCAGAGGGTATTTATTTTTAATTGTGATCTGGTTTAAACCCCGATAATCAATGCATGGCCTCAGGGAACCATCCTTCTTGCCCACGAAGAAGAACCCTGCACCCAGCGGAGAGGAAGAAGGACGAATAATTCCAGCAGCTAATGATTCATTGATGTATTTCTCCATAGTTTCTCTTTCAGGCTTGGAAATGTTATACAGTCTGCTGCTAGGAAGAGGAGCGCCAGGTAAAAGCTCAATGGCGCAATCATATGGTCTGTGTGGAGGTAGGGACGTAGCACTGACCTTACTGAAGACAGGGGCTAAGTCGTGATACTCAGAGGGAACTGAAGAAAGGTCAGGAGAGTCCATCTCCCCCCCACCACTAGGAGGCCCCACCATAGGGGCAGCTGAACGAAGGCATGTTTCGTGGCACGTAGTGGACCATGATTCCAGGAGACGTTTAGTCCAGTTAATGTGAGGATTATGCTTCTCCAACCACTCAAACCCGAGGACCAATGGGGAACATGCAGAGGGAAAAACAAAGAAGGTTATTGTCTCTCGGTGGTTACCTGATAGAAGTAGCTCGAGGGGCTGGGTTTGATGGGTTACGCGGTGGAGTCTTTCCGTCGATGGCTGAAACACTGAGAGGCTGGGAAAGGGGAACGGTCTTTATGTGAAGTTGCTGGACGAGGTTAGAGTCTATTAAATTACACTCACAGCCTGAGTCGATGAAGGCGGAAAAAGAAAGACTCTGGTTATCACAGAACAGGGTGGCTGGAAGCATCAAACGAGGAGATTTTGTTGTGTTTAATTGGCCCGCCAGACTCCTCAGATCCACTGGCGGGCCCCGGCTTTTGATCTTGCCGGGCAGGAGGCGATAAAGTGTCCACTCTCACCGCAGTAGATACATAGTTTACTTAGGAACCGCCTCTGTCTCTCCTCAGGAGTGAGCCTAGTGTGTCCCACCTGCATGGGTTCGGAGTCCCTTTCTCCCGAATGAGAGGCTTGAAAAGGCAAAGAAAGAGACTGGAGCTTAGACCTCTGAGTGGGCATCTGCTCTGTAGAAGGAGAACACACAGTCACGTTAAGAGAGGCAGGAGAGAAATTATTCTGCTTCTTAGAACTGTTTCTGGCTCGAATCCTATTATCAAGTCTGATGGAGAGGCGGATTAAATCTTCGAGGGAAGCTGGTTCGTCGAGGGTTGCTAGTTCATCTTTAATCTGTTCATTTAATGCCATGAAGAAAGCTCCCTTTAAGGCGCTTTGATTCCATCCGGAAGCTGCCGCCTTAACCCGGAAGTTAATCGAAAAATCTGCCACAGATGAATTTCCCTGTTTGAGGTTGAAAAGAGCTCTGGAATCAATAGTTTGGTCAGTTTCCTGGTTGAAGACCTGGGTAAATTCAGCTATGAAATCAGAAAAATGGCAGTTTAAACTGTCGTCGATGGCAAATCTTGCCTGAGCCCATTCCAAGGCTCTTCCTGTTAACTGAGAGAGAATGAACGTTATCTTCTTGTGATCTGTGGGAAAGCTACCAGGGGAGTTCTGAAAAATCAACCGACACTGGAATAAAAATCCTTTGCAATCCTTCATGTTACCGGAGAATTTCTCTGGAAGACTAGGGCGGAACTCTGATGACGTCACAGGTTGTGACCTCGGGGGAGGGACTGGACCCGGAAATGGTTGCTGTAAAAACGCAGCATTAGCGCTGTTGAAGTAATTTACGTAACCTTGGATAGCTTGATTCTGTCTTTCAATGTGGGTGTTTAACTCACGTAGAGCCAGGCCATGTCCATGGATTTGGGCAGCCTGTTCCTCTAATCGACGGAGTTGGTGATCTGCTGGGCCTTGAGTTTGGCCGCAGTGTTCTGTCATGATGGGTTCTCAAATGGAGACCCAGTTATGCAGAACACCACAAGGCGGACACGAGGATAAAAGTTCAACAGTTTATTAAGCACAACACAATATGAACTGGGATCTGGTTCGGGCCTGGGTCCTGGTTTCACTGGAGTCTGCGTGAGAGACAGAGCTGTTATGAACTGCTGGCAGGGCTTGGTTTTCAAGTGAGCTCAGATAGTACCTTGAGGGTTCTTGAGTAATTCTCCTTGGGGGAGTTTCTGTTGGTTCTGGAGAAGAGTTTATCAGCAGAGTCCGTAGCTGCTTCAGCGTCTCACGTCTAGCTTGGGCAGACCTTAGTTTGGTTCTTCCAGCTCTAGTCCTGAGCTGCTTGGGATTTCTCAGAAAGTCTTCAGGGTTTGGCTCAGAGGGTCGGCTCGGCAGGTTAGCTCTCCAAGAGCTTTCACAGAAGAGACTCGGGTTTCCTGGGAACACAGAGAGAGAAGTTAGAATCCTATCTGGATTCAAGGTCATGGAGATTCACAAGGAGCAAGGCTTTAGCGCTGACCAACTGGAACAACACTGCGGCGTTGAGGTAAGGTCTGAAGACAGGTTATGTAGTGGATCCTCTGATGGTCTTGATGAGCTGCACCTGTGCAGGAGGCTCCCTCAGAGGATCCACGGCGGACTCTGCTGGAGAAAGATGGGATTTTCTCCAGCTCCCAACACATAGTTCATCAGATCATCCAGTAAAAATTAATTCAAAGTTTTCTATCTACGGAAAACCAGCTGATTGCATCGACTCATTGACTCTAAAGCAATCCCTCCCACTAAGCATGCGTGTAGCGACAGTGGAGAGGAAAAACTCCCTTTTAACATCAAGAAAACAAGGCTCAGTGTGAGCGGCCATCTGCCAAGGCTGACTGGGGTTCAAGGAGACAGAAGCAGAGATACAGAAAGAAGCAGAGATACAGAAGGCAGCTGTCAACCAGCTCCCAGTCCAGGAAACACAGAAGGGCAAACGAGCTCCGAGCCAGCTCCCATGTCAGAGGATGAAGAGAGCACATCCAGTTAGTCACAGTCAGAGAAACAGGACTACACTGAAAAATAGGCCGATCTCCAACATCTCATCAGTTTATGACCCAATCTGCAGCTCTTTTTTACTAACAAAAGTATATCAAACACACATTACATCTTTAGTCTGTGTTGAAAAGCCTGCATGACCAAGGGTGTTGTATATCATCACCCTTTAGCCTCTGGGAAGCCTGCAGCTCAGCTCCACACTCTGGCTACACTAGTGGACCAATGTAAAGGGGAAAAAACACAATTGGGAAGAGTTTCTCTCTTGTGAAAGTACTAAATATTTGTCAGGTATGCTGCCCTCTTTCTCAAAGTTGTTTTCACTTTCTGTTTGGTATCTTGATATTTTAAATGGAAAGAAACCTGAGCTGTAAACAGACATGTATGTTATGGGTAGTACATTTTGAGTGACTCTGATATTTCATCAGGAAAATACAGAATTTTATATATTCTAGATGATGATTGGTGCAAAAATCACTAAAATAACTTTTATAAAAGCCTCCTGAAAACCTTTTATTATATGTGAACAATATTATCTCTACCTTATTTGTATTTTGACTGGAAAAAGCTCCTCCACTCTACATCACAGCCACATCTAGTCCCTGATTGATTGTTGTGATGTGAAAATACATAAAAGTTCAGAATTTTCCTTTTCTATTCCAACTTCATCCACCTGTAAAGGACTTACAACTTTCACCCAACTACATTTCAAAGTCAAATATTGTACTTCCTACTCCACTACATTTCGAGGAAGCTGCTAGTTCCTTGTTCCTTTTAGCTTAGCTTAGCTTTATAATCTGCTGTTGCTGTTTTTCTTTCTTGAAATGCGACATGGCAGATAGATCCCTTAGGACTGAATATGGAAACCGCAACTTTAGAAATTTGCTTGACATTCCACAAAATGTGAGAAACTCAGAACAGATATTATTTATAGTTTATAATTTTATCAAGGTGTTAGTTGTTGCTATGTAGTCAAATTGTTCAGTAGTATAATTTCTCAGATAACAGTTATAGTTTTTTGTATTAATAGATTCAACCTCAAACTTCTTTTCCATAGTGAAAGTATGAGGAGAATTAAGACACTCCTGTTTTCTTTTTGGTTTGTGTTGAAGAAAGAAATAATAATCACAAAAACTGTCCTTATTTTTTTTTGCATTTTTAAGCTTAAGTTCTTTCCAGGTAGTGCAGAATCTATAGCAGGTGGTTCTACGCATCAATACATCAAGTTGTTTCTGAAAGTTACAAGGTTCTTTAAAATAACTCGGAAAATGATACAGAAATATATTGATATTAGAACATTTTAAATGTATTTTTTTAATACCAAAGTACATTTAAAAGCATGTACTTTTGAATACATAGGTATTTTCAAAAGTGCGTACTTCTATACCTTGAATAGATGTTGGACCTAATAACTTTTACTTCAAGTTGAGTAAAATTTGACTATGAGTATCAATACTTTTACTCAAGTGCTACTGTTGAGTACTTTATCCACCACTGATTAAAATTGTAACTATTTCAATCCTTCATACTGGAAACCAGTTCATCCCTGTTACATGTGTCCAGGTTGTATTGTTTCTTTTGAGATCTACTGTAGTAAAATACTCTTTGCACACTGGTAGATGACACTTCCTCAACATGGCTTATCACTGCATTATGTTGCATTATTGTGCATGATTTGTTTTTCTTTCAAGGGAGAACCCGATTACTTCCTCTCTTAAATCCTACAGACATTCCTGAAACTGTTCTTACACCTTCTTACATCCCTTGGATCTAATCTTCAGACAACCACTTGTAATTCATTTGCTGCGCAGGTGGCTAACCCCCACTAAAGCCCACAGTAATCTGTGAAATTTCAAACGTAGTTAGTGTCTCCACCTCAGACTAAAGGTAGGATGCAACTTAATCAGAATTGAAAATGACATCATCCCTCTGTCGTGAAAGGGGAAAAACAGGTCAAGGATTAAAGCAGGTTTCCAAGAAATTCATAAAATTAAAAAGAACACAAAAATAAAACCGAAGGCAATGTCCTTTGCAAAAGATGTGCAGTTACACACACCTCTGTCCACAATAAAGAACAATTCTTTACGATGCATCATTCAGATGGACAGTTGACCTCTGACCTCTCCGGTTAGAGATTTACCACTTTATCTTCTGTACAGACACAGAAGCTCCAGCTTAGAGGGTAGTATGATTAACAAGATGCACTAATAGTAAGCCTTGTTCTTTATCTGCTGTGTGTGATGATTATAATATATACGCTCTGATTTAAGAGACAGCATTGTCCTTTTGATCTCCAGTCAAACAGGCACAATTTCTAAATTAGTAAGAAATAGATCCAAGGCAGGTTGGGCTAAAACAACTGATCTGATCTAAATCAGCACTGACAGCTGGTGTGACTACTTTGTTCAGTTTACTCTGCTGCCTTTGTGAATGTAATAAACTACACTGAGAACTGAATGTTCTTTAAAATGGGTTTATTGTATTGTATTTTATTATATTTATTATATTTTATCATTATATAAAAAATGTTAGAACTGTAAATTTACAGTTATATTACTGTTAATATGTATTCTGTACACACACATACACACACACACACACATATATATATATTTTTTTTTTTTGTAGATTTTTTTTTTAGATTTTTTTAAGGCTGCACTTTAAAAAAAAGATGAAATTGTCCAGAGAGCTGTTCCAAATGAATTTCTTTTAGTTTTACACTAAACAAAATGATAAATAAAATCTGTCTAAGTCTAACCAGGAAGCTGAACATCCTCTTAGTGAATAAATCTTCCTTCAGTTATGTGCAGGTGGAGTTAAAGTTATTTATTAATGAGCAACATGATGATTATTTCCTGTTTATCATGCATTTTTATCTTGTTTTTCAAAGCTTGTTCATTACCTGCAAGATTTCAACTATTTGCCCGTTGCAAACAGCCAGACTCATGCAAGCTACAGCATGAGTCTATTTTTGCTCTTACACTGTTTCAGGGAGCAGTAGAGACCCGACATACAAAAGGGGAATTGTGCATAATAAGTCCCCTTTAAAAGTAATTTAAGTACACAAAGACTCAATTAGTAGCTTCATCTAGGAAAAAAACAAGTTTACCAAAGGAACACTGAGTTGGTAATATCATTAGTAGAATCAAAATCTAGTTAACATAGAACAGAATAGAATAGAATTGTGCTATCCTTTATCGTATGCACACTGTGCACATTACACCAAGAAAATGTGAAAAGAACAGAAAATAAAAAAGTTAGAATAGACATGCAAAGGGAAAAACACACAATGTTATCTACAGTTAACAAAAGATGGCATCATATGTTACAGCAACGGCTCTATCTTTTGGTTTATCAAGGTAATTTTAAATACACCCAAAGCTCCAACCCTAAATGGCAACTGCAGTCCATTTTTCATCCTTCATTTTAATACTCGCTCATATCCAGAATATACTTTGTGACTTTGGTCTGTCAGACAAAAAATTATGATTAAAGGAAAATCATTGTTGAATCTTTGGTCTAAGTCTGCATTGTTATCACTTTTGTAAGCATCCATAGAATCCAATATCAGATTTTTAGAAAGAATATTACAGCTACGTTGACCTACTTCTACTAATCAACCATAGAATTGCACTTAGCATCTCAAATATTATTTTTGCATAGCCTGGTCAGCCAGACTGATAAGGGGGATTAACAGGGGCTGGGTCATCTGGTCAGAACCAATATACAGATGTTACATGAAAACTCTAAGCGACACGCTCTGTTTTTGTAGTTGTATAGTACATGAGAGGACTCTACCGGTCTGTTGTGGTGAAGAGAGAGTTGAGCCAAAAAGCAAAGCTATCGATTTACCGGTCAATCTACAGGTGCTGGTCATAAAATTAGAATATCATGAAAAAGTAGATTGATTTCAGTAATTCCATTTAAAAAGTGAAACTTGTATATTATATTCATACATTACATACAAACTCATATATTTCAGATGTTTATTTTGTTTAATTTTGATGATTACAAATGACAACAAATGAAAATCTCAAATTCATCATATCAGAAAATTAGAATATTGTGAAAAGGTTCAAAATTGATGGCCCCTGGTGCCACACTCTAATCAGCTAATTAACTCAAACCACCTGCAAAAGCCTTTAAATGGTCTTTCAGTCTAGTTCTATAGGCTACACAATCATGGGGAAGACTGCTGACTTGACAGTTGTCCAAAAGACGACCATCGACACCTTGCACAAGGAGGGCAAGACACAAAAGGTCATCGCTAAAGAGGCTGGCTGTTCACAGAGCTCAGTGTCCAAGCACATTAATAGAGAGGCGAAGGGAAGGAAAAGATGTGGTCGAAAAAAGTGTACAAGCAAGAGAGATAACCGCACCCTGGAGAGGATTGTGAAACAAAACCCATTCAAAAATGTGGGGGAGATTCACAAAGAGTGGACTGCAGCTGGAGTGAGTGCTTCAAGAACCACCACACACAGACGTATGAAAGACATGGGTTTCTGCTGTCGCATTCCTTGTGTCAAGCCACTCTTGAACCACAGACAGCGTCAGAAGCGTCTAAAGAGAAACAGGACTGGACTGCTGGTGAGTGGTCCAAAGTCATGTTCTCTGATGAAAGTAAATTTTGCATTTCCTTTGGAAATCAAGGTCCCAGAGTCTGGAGGAAAAGAAGAGAGGCACTTCATCCACGTTGCTTGAAGTCCAGTGTAAAGTTTCCACAGTCAGTGATGGTTTGGGGTGCCATGTCATCTGCTGGTGTTGGTCCATTGTGTTTTCTGAGGTCCAGGGTCAACGCAGCCACATACCAGGAAGTTTTAGAGCACTTCATGCTTCCTGCAGCTGACCAACTTTTTGGAGATGCAGATTTCATTTTCCAACAGGACTTGGCACCTGCACACAGTGCCAAAGCTACCAGTACCTGGTTGAAGGACCATGGTATCCCTGTTCTTAATTGGCCAGCAAACTCTCCTGACCTTAACCCCATAGAAAATCTATGGGGTATTGTGAAGAAGAAGATGCAATACACCAGACCCAACAATTCAGAAGAGCTAAAAGCCACTATTAGAGCAACCTGGGCTATCATAACACCTGAGCAGTGCCACAGACTGATCGACTCCATGCCACGCCGCATTGCTGCAGTAATACAGGCCAAAGGAGGCCCAACTAAATACTGAGTGCTGTACATGCTCATACTTTTCATGTTCATACTTTTCAGTTGGCCAACATTTCTATAAATCCTTTGTTTTTATTGGTCTTCAGTAATATTCTAATTTTCTGATATGATGAATTTGAGATTTTCATTTGTTGTCATTTGTAATCATCAAAATTAAACAAAATAAACATCTGAAATATATGAGTTTGTATGTAATGTATGAATATAATATACAAGTTTCACTTTTTAAATGGAATTACTGAAATCAATCTACTTTTTCATGATATTCTAATTTTATGACCAGCACCTGTATATTCCCACCCTCATTTATGGTCATTAGCTCTGGGTCATTACCAAAAGAACGAGGTCCCAGATACAAGCGGCTGAAATCTGTTTTCTCCGTAGTGTGTCTCGGCTTTCCCTTACAGATAGGGTCAGTAGCTCAGTAATCCACTGCTCCTCCACATCGAGAGAAGCCAGTTGAGGTGGCTCGGGCATCTTATTAGGATGCCAGTCTTATTATCCATCCATCCATCCATCCATTTTCAGACATGCTTAATCCCAAGTGGGGTCACACACACTAACGTGAGTTTAGAGAAGCCAATTAACCGAACAGTCATGTTTTTGGTCTGTGGGAGGAAGCCGGAGTACCCAGAGAGAACCCACGCACGCTCAGGGAGAACATGCAAACTCCATGCAGGCCATTATTTAACTATTGATAATAATTTAAAAATTATAGCTGCCCATGAGCTGCCACCTTAACATGAAGGGGCTGTTGAGTGCCCGAATGATCCAAGGAGCTATGTTATCCAAGGCATTATGCCCCTGATACGGTCTCCCATGGCAAAAAGGTCCTAACACTTGCCAGTTAACTGGGAAACCTAATCAGACCTTGAAACCAGCTCCACTTTTTCCCATACCGGCTGCTGGTAAACCTTTTGAACACTTGATCGTGGACTGTGTTGGCCCACTGATTCCTTCAAAGTCAGGATCTATGTATTTGCTGACAGTTATGTGTAGAAGCACCCGTTATCCTGCAGCCTATGCTCTGAAAAGCATTACGACAAAGTCGGTGGTCAAAGCTTTGTCGAATTTAATTTCAGTGTTCGGAATTCCAAAGACCATTCAGACAGACAGAGGAACCAACTTCACTTCACGTATGTTTGCTGAGATTTTGAAACAACTTGGTGTAGTTCATCAGCAAATTAGTGCTTATCATGCTCAAAGCCAGGGGGCGCTAGAGCGTTTTCACCAAACCCTGAAGGCATTGTTGCGAGCATACTGCACAGAGTTGAGTAGAGACTGGGAAGAAGGTCTTCCTTGGCTTCTTCTGGCAGCTCGTGAAGTTGTGCAAGAAAGTACAGGGTTCAGTCCGAATGAACTCGTGTTTGGACATCAGGTGCGTGGTCCTCTCGCTCTTCTAAAATCGAACTTGGAGAGTTCTGATCCACCATTAAATTTGTTTGAATAAATTAATGGTTTTCGTCGCAGACTTTTCTTGGCTGGCAAACTAGCCTATGAGAATGTTAAAAAGGCTCAGAGAAAAATGAAACGATGGTTTGACCAAAAAGCTGAAAGAAGAGTGTTTCACCCAGGAGATAAGGTGCTTGCCTTACTTCCCATTCAGGGTTCACCATTTCAGGCAAAGTTTTACGGTCCATATTTTGTGTTGAGACAGGTGTCTGAACTAGACTACATGGTTTCTACCCCAGACCGTAAACGACCAACTCAACTGTGCCATGTAAACTTACTAAAGCCTTATTTTGATCATACTCTGGAGGAAAGAGATGTGAAGGCAGTTGCTGCTTCTGTGAAAGTAGACTTGAGCTGCACAGCAGGATTAGATGAGGATGTGCAAACTCCAGATGATGCTGTGTTTCAACCAAGACTTAAGAACTCTGAGATATTGTCTAACTTACAAACTTTATTGAGTCATTTGTCTACAGAAAGAAGTGAGCAGTTAAAGCAGTTAATTTTGGATTTTCGTGTTTTGTTTAGTGACACTCCAACATGTACTAATTTAAATGAGCATGATATTGATGTGAAAGATGCGCAGCCCATCCGTCAACATTTTTATCGTGTTCATTCAGAGAAAAGCAAGTTTTTGGAGACAGAAATTCAGTATTTGCTGGACAACGGCCTGGCTAAACCATCTTGTTCCAGTTGGGCCTCACCATGTTTGTTGGTTAAAAAACCTGACGGTACTTATAGATTCTTTACTGATTACAGGAAATTGAACAGCATTACAAAACCTGACTCCTACCCACTCCCTCGGATGGAAGATTGCGTTGATCATGTTGGAACAGCGAAGTATGTGAGTAAATTTGATTTGCTCAAAGGTTACTATCAAGTACCCTTGTCTGCGCGAGCCCAAGAGGTTTCTTCCTTTATTGTACCATCTGGATGTGATGGGTAAGACTAAGAGCAGCTCAGAAGACCCTTATGGAGAGAGTCATATCAAGGACAGTGACGTCGCTCGGTATAGCATAGCAGGGGCCCCACCCTCGAGGTAGGCCTTGGGTTGGGGCTCACATACGGGGCCCAGTCTGAGCAGACAACGTGTGGCCGCCCTCCTGTGGACCCACCACCAGCAAAGGGATCCGTAGGGGTCGGGTGCGGAGAGCACTGGTTGGCAATTGAGGCGGTGTGCCTTGAAGACCCGGTCCACACACGCTGCTTCTGGCTGTAGGGACTTGTAACGTCACCTCGCTGTAAGGGGAGGAGATGGAGCTTATGTGGGAGGTTGAGAGCTACTGGCAAGATATAGTCGGGCTCTCCTCCGTGCACAGCTTGAGTTCTGGGTCCCAACTGTGGAGAGGCTCGAAGCCCCACTACTCTGGCATTGCCCACAGGGAGAGGCCGTGGGCAGGGGTTGCCTTGCTCATTGCCCCCCAGGTCAGTCACATGTTGGAGTTCACCCTGGTGAATGAGAGGCGTCCCAGGCCTTCGGGTTGGGGACAGGTATTTTGACCGTTGTCTCGGCTTACAGGCCCAACATCAGTGCAGAGTACCTGGCCATCCTGGAGTCCCTGGAAGGGGTACTAGATGGTGTGCCAAAAGGGGACTCTATTGTTCTACTGGAGGACTTCAATGCCCATGTAGGGAGCGACAATAAGACCTGGATAGGGGTGATTGGGAGGAACGGCCTCCCTGATCTGAACCCCAGCAGTGTTCTGTTATTGGACTTCTGTGCTAATCACAGTTTGTCCATAACGAACACCATGTTCAAGCACAAGGGTGTCCATAAGTTAACGTGGACTCAGGACACCCTAGGCCAGAGGTTGATGATCAACTTTGTAGTTGTGTCATTTGATGTCCGGTCACATGTCTCAGACACTCTGGTGAAGAGAGGGGCTGCACTCTGGTGAAGAGGAAGCTGGTCAGATCTGGCAGGCCTAGGCCTGTTGTGAGGGTCTGTTAGGAATGTGTGGTGGATCCCTCTGTCAGTGTGGTCTTTAACTCCCACCTCTGGATGAGTTTCTCCCAGATCTCGAGCGAGGTTGGCGATATGGAGTCGGGTTGTTACATGGTCTCCTCCTCCATTGCTGATGCAGCCGTTATAAACTGTGGCCAAAGGTCTCTGTTGCCTGTCATGGCGGCAATCCCGCCAGAAGGAGGCCTACCTGGCCGACATGCAGCGGCAAAAGTTACATTTACTGAACTTCAACGTCGAATGCTCGGGTGTCTGGATGCTCTGACAGTAAAACACTTGAATGCGTTGCTCCCGACACTCGGACGTGTTGTTGGACCTCTCCACGTCACCCCCCCCTACACTTTGCATGTATATCAGACGCTTTGACACCCAGAACGCGCCCAGTGTGAATACAGCTTTAGGAAATGAGCTCTCCCTATTTTTGCTTAATTAATTAAATAACTTGATACAACATAACACCATTTGATGGGTGCAAGGCTTGGTGGCAAATCACATACAAATAGATTATTTACTTGTTTGACCGCACACTAACTTATTTTTTCTCTCTGTAGGAACCCTGTGCTCTGCCACATCAGAAAAATGTTTGTCTGCACCTTGCCAGAATGGGGCTACATGTGTGGACACCATGGATGATTATGCCTGTATCTGTGCCAGAGAAGGTGTAATATACATGGGAAAAAACTGCGATGAACTCTACGATGGTTGCTTCTTTGTGCCATGTTTAGAGTGCACCAGTACCCCAGGAACAATGGAATACCAATGCGTATGCCCAGATGGACTTACAGGAGATAACTGCACAGAAGAGGTGGATGACTGTCTGAGCAACCCTTGCTCAGAGCCTCATTCACTGTGTGTTGACCAGCTCCATGGATATTTCTGCAGGTGTCCAGCTGGATACGGAGGTCAAGAATGCAAGACACGTGTGACTGATTGCATTGACAAACCCTGCATGAATAATGGCACTTGTGTGTTACAACCAAATGGCTTCGAATGTCAATGTGCACCAGGGTTCAAGGGCATGACTTGTGAGGAAGATGTGAATGAGTGTTTATCAGAACCCTGCCAGAATGGTGCCATTTGTATTGATGGAGTGGCAGAGTACCATTGTTTCTGTGTGCCAGGTTTTCAAGGACACAACTGTGAAATAGACATTAATGAGTGTGCTTCTCAGCCCTGTGAAAACAATGCTACCTGCATCAATGAGAAGGACCATTATGAATGTGAATGCATGGTAGGCTTCACAGGTAAGGTCCCACTATCACACACACCTGTATCCACTGTCTGGGTCAACATGTTTTTTAGAGTTGCTTTTTTTCTTGCTATAGTGTTGTGTTCAATATGCTTTGCACAATTAAGTGTGGCTGTTGAGACAGTCCATCCATCCATCCATCCATCCATCCATCCATCCATCCATCCATCCATCCATCCATCCATCCATCCATCCATCCATCCATCCATTCATCCATCCTCCATAGGTACTGTTGTACTGTTATACTCCATCCACTGACTACATTTGCCTTGCTGAAGTAAAAGCTGTGATGATTACAGTCTAAAAAAAACCCTCTAATGACTCCAATCTAAGAACTGAAATTAGGAATGCTGTTCTTAGAAACTGGTATTTGAGCTGCCTCATCGATTTCTGACTTGTTCTCAGTGTCTCCTCTCATCCATGGACTGTGGTTAAGTTCTAAGTATGAACAGTATATATTGTGCAGATTTACAAAGGTATTTTTATGTCCAATAGGAGTCAACTGTGAAACTGAGATAGATGAGTGCGACTCCCATCCCTGCCAAAATGGAGCCACTTGCCATGATTTAAATGGTATGTACTCTTGCGACTGCCTACCTGGGTTTGACGGCATCAACTGTGAGGTTGATATAGATGAGTGTGTCAGCCAGCCCTGTCAGAATGGAGCATTCTGCCATGACATGGTAAACAGGTAAGATAGCGCTGTAGAGATTTTTTACCCTACAGTAAAACATATTTCATTGATATTACATCCGTATCACACAATTGCATATTAGCCAATTATTTTCACAGAACCAGATCTAGTTTATGACTGGAAAAATATGACCCAACCAGCCTTTCACTATGCTATAGCCAGTCTGCTACAGCTGTTATTACAAAAACATCGACAGTGTGTATCAAAAGTAAAGCACATCACATACAATCACTACTGCACCAGAATTAACCAAAATGATGTCAAAAATTTTACAGCCATGGCGCAACAATGGCATTACATGGCAGTTTAGTCACCTCTGGCTCCCTATTTTTCAAAGTATTTTAGTATAAATTATTTTAAATCTCTGGTGAAGATTCTCTGTCAACTTGGTCATAGTCATCCCGAAAAGAATAAAAAACAATCCACTGGACTTTGTGTCCAAGTTTGAAGACGTTTCACTTCCAATCCAGGAAGCTTTTTCAATTCACAATCTACTGGATGTGAAGCGAAACGTCTTCAAACTTGGAAACAAAGTCCAGTGGATTGTTTTTTTTTTTACTCTTTTGGAATATTTGAAATCTCATTCAGTCATCAGTCAGTCCTATATGAAAAAATAAAACCAATATTATGATAGAAAATGAGCTTATTAGGTGTTGGAAGAGCAGATATTAACTCTGTATACATACCAGCACAGAATGCCATTCAGTCCACAGATTTAACCCACATGGCATGTTAAGGTGTGCTAATGATACATATATTTTTAGACCTTTGCTGTAATGATACTATTATAAGTTATAGGAGTGCTGATAGGAGTCCATTTTACACCAACATGCCTTTATTCATTTTGCAGTTTTCCTCTTCTCTATTGAACAGAATTTAGTGTTTGTATACTGAGATCAGGAAATGTTTTAAGGTCTCAGAATGTCGACTCTCTCCAGTCTAATCACCAGTTTTTGTCTTTTCCAGCTATGAATGTAACTGCAGTAACACTGGATTTGAGGGCAAGAACTGTGAAGTGGATATTGCTGAGTGTGCCTCTGATCCCTGTCAGCATGGTGCCACATGTCTAGAAGAAGTAAAAGGATAT
Organism: Cyprinodon tularosa; assembly: GCF_016077235.1. Classification (NCBI taxonomy): domain Eukaryota; kingdom Metazoa; phylum Chordata; class Actinopteri; order Cyprinodontiformes; family Cyprinodontidae; genus Cyprinodon; species Cyprinodon tularosa. The sequence continues at coordinate 569,038 of NW_024039338.1, forward strand.
ATGTGTCTCTGTTGGCCAGGTACTGAAAAACTCTCTGATCCTTCATCCATGACAGTGAAACTACAATGATCACTGTCCATTGTGGTAAAAAAGATTTTTGATTTTACAATACTGAAGGCACCTGGAAAATTGTGTTTTAAAGTATTGTATTGAATTTGAATTTTTTTTTTTATAAAAAAAGATGATTTTAAGCTGGCATCTCCTGTACGTAAGACTTTGTGTCTTAATGAGGGCATTTGGATCATAAGGTTTGGGGGGTGAGCTATTTCACTGATTTTGTGTTGATAAAACAAACTATCAACAAGAAAAATGCATCTGATCTGAGATTAGATGGAATAAATTCTGAGTTAAACTTCTTTTCAATGTGGAGGAGTTATGCAAAAGACTGTCGATTAGTGCACCATGAGATAAAAAGCTGGTAGTCGGTATGTAAAGGCTTAATTGGGTTCAAAAGTAAAAAGAATCAGAACTGTTGGGGTTGCAATTATGTATAGGATGAATTAATTTGTAAAAATTAGTAGATTATGAGTGATTTGGGTGTTAATTGGGATAAATATAGTTTATAAACAAGGAAAGAGAGGATGAAGGGGTGGAAGGGGAGTTGTAATGATAGAAGAGGAGTGTTGAGTGTAATAAAAATGATGGAGATGACTATAAAAAGAGGGGCTTAAAATGGATGTAATGGATGAGTGGGATATAAATTAATCAGAAAAGGGATTGGGGGATTTAGATACTCATTAAAAATGGAAAGGGAAGGGTTGCAAAGAAATATGAGAAAGACAGAACAGTGGAAATAAGAAGAAATAAGACCAGAGGTGACAAGTAACAAAGTACAAATACTATGTTAGATTACTTAAGTAGAAATTTTACTGGAGTCATTTTTTTTAGACAACTTTTTACTTGGATACAAAACATTTGAGGAGAAGATCCTTACATTTTAAAAATAGACTCGTTAGTTTTGTTTAATTTAAGCTCATTTTCATCATGGCCTTTAGTTATTTAAAAACAAATAAAATCCATCAAAATAATTTGTTTCATCCAGACAAAAAAATTAATTAATTGGACAATTAATTTCTCTTTTGTTGGAGTCGGTGCTGCCCCAACTTGTTGTTCGCCATATACCAAAATAGCTTTTCAAGATGATGAAAGTTAAATTTGACACTGTTACCATTAGTTATAAAACCAATAAAATGAAGTATAAGGAAGTTATCATCCAGAATTGTAGAAAAAAAAACCTTTAATAGAGTAGCGCAGTAAAGCGTCGGTCCTTAAAATGTTTTTCCTGCATTACTCTTCCTTTTATAATTTAAGCAGTTATATAAATGGTACTTTTACACTTTTACTTGAATAAAAAGCTTGACTTTTGTAAAAGTTGAGTCTAACTTTTACAAAAGTGTTTATAAACTGTAGAATTTAGGACTGAAACAATTAATCCGATTAATCGTGATTATTTGATTATTGAAATAATCATCAACTAATTTAGTAATCGATTAATAGAAGCTCTAAAACACATCTTTAGATGACAGAGCGACCCATAGCAGTAATTGTATCAAAATTGTAAAAAAAAAAAATATATAAACTTATTGCATTTAAGTTTTATTTATTTCTTTTTTTTATTGTTTGGAAATATGCTCTATCCAGAACTCCTCTAGTGGAAAAGTTTTAGTTTCACCCGGTTTGATATCTTAAAAAAAAAAACTTCTTTAAGGAAACTTTGGTTATCCGATTATTAATAAATTAATTAAAAAAATTATAATTAGATTAATCGATTTGGAAAATAATCGTTAGTTGCAGCCCTAGTAGAATTTATACTTCTACATGAGTGATAACTATTAATACTTCTAAATTAGACAGATGAGGGGAATAAATTGGGTTTATATTAAGAGGTGAGGAGAATGGGTAAAAGTTGTGAACATGGAGAAGACTGTGAAAAAACCTGTCAAAATCAAATATGGATGATCAAAGTCAGTTGTGTAAATATTGGAAGAGACATAAATTAATATGTGCTTTTTCTGTCTAGGTTATGAAGGACCTAACTGTGAAGTTGACATTGATGAGTGTGCTAAGCAGCCATGTCAGAACGGGGGGAAATGTTTGGAGCGCTCAGATCCGTCTCACTGGGAACTGGATTGGGAGCTCAGCTTTGCAGATGCAGCTGGGTATACCTGCCAGTGCCAAGGAGGGTTTGCAGGTTGGCAAATCTGAATGAGACAGTGGTGAAAGAATCTTTCATATTTAAATTCTAGTAAAAATGACTGATGTTTTTCTCTGTTTTCCAGGAGAGAACTGTTCCATAAATATAAATGAATGTGAATCTGAACCCTGTCAGAATGGAGGGAGCTGTGAGGATGAGGTCAATGGCTACACCTGTGTGTGTCCTGTTGGATTCTTAGGTAAAGTTTTAAATGACAAGAGCACTAGGGATGCGCCCCAAGGCCTGGATTAAAATATGCCTTTCATCACAGTATTAATCTAGCTGCTGTTTAAATGATAAATAATATAATAATAATTATAACTATTATCATAAAAATCTAATAAATAAATAAATAAAAAGAAAGAAAGAAAGAAGGTTTCTGGTGGCAGTTTGTTTGTGGTTGGCGTGAACGAAGGGAGGATCCATTACACTCACCTTCTCGCTCACCCTATTATGGGGATGAAGCCACGAGGAGAACTGACAGTTTCCTCCTGTGGACCCCCTTTATACTAAAATGCTGCCAATACGGCACTATACAGTAGCTGGAAGTTAGAAACAGAGATAAGTTCTTGATAAGTTACACATCAGTTACGCACAAGTTACTTATAGATTTAGGATAAGCTAGACGCCACGACTTATGAGTAACTTACAATTAACGTATGTCAATGATCAGATAACTTACCTGGAACTTATGGCCTACGTATTGAATTGTCGTATGTCGACGTGTGTCAGCGTGCTTCAGTGTGCTTCAACGTGCTTCAACGTGCTCATAAATTTGTAAAAAAATACCCATAACTTATCCAAAGTATGCCAGCATTTTTGCCAGATTTTTCGTATGTCAGACATAAGCTGGCTAAATCGTCAAGGTGTGACCGGGCCTTTACTGCCACCAGTGCAGAGCTAGCTCAACATCGCAGAAATTTCGTTGGTAGGAGGAGATGTTTGGACACTTTGAGAAGAGGAGAGGCAAATATGTGACATTTTTTCAACTAAAACTTCAGGGAAAGTTACATTTTCAGGATATCTGGGTTTTTTTTATTTCCAAAGAAAAAGTGAGTTTTATAATTGGCCCTGTCCTGTACTGAGGTTGTTTCTTAATTCAGCACTTCTGTGAACAAAGATCATATGTCCTGAAAATAAGTCCTGTGAGAAATAATTGTTACACCAATCTATGCAATTAGGTGATGGTTTGGAGATTTCCGGTCTGATGGTGCCCTGTGTCCTGAGATTAAGATAGTTTAAGTAGCTCTATGATCAGAACATTGACATTTTGGTACTTTGGTCAGAAAAAAATCAACAGATCAAACAAACTTTGATCAGTTCTAAACACAAGAATATAAATATAGCTGACCATCACTACGGACTTTGGGTGAAGTGTTGATATTCAGTATGTCAGCAAGTGTAAAAAGCTATAAGGAAAAAAGTAAAGTTTTGCATGAGCTAACCTTTATATCAATTAATAAAGTCCTTCAAAATAAATCAGATAACTCCACTTTTCCTTGGCATACAATGAAAAGGTGAATTTCGTCCATTAATGGGTGGTGGATTCCTTCTTCAAAACTAAATGATATGGAATTTGAACAGAACAGTAAGGTTAAAATTCATTGCTGTTTTTAAATATCTGGTTGTTGTTGTACCTGTTCAAGTTGCCATCTGCTGCTTCTTCTAACAGAGTTATCTTTTTCTACAGGTGAGCTGTGTGAATTGAACATTGATGAATGTGAGAGCCAGCCCTGTCAAAATGGTGGCTGGTGTGAAGATGGCAGAGCATCGTACATCTGCCATTGTCCTGAAGCCCCGCCTGGTCAGCTTCCATGGGGAGGGGATGACTGTGAGGTTAAACTCTATGGCTGTGTAGGCCACGAATGCCAGAATGGAGCCAGCTGTCTTCCGACGCTACAAGATGGAAGGCACAGCTACACTTGCTTGTGTCCGTATGGCTTCTATGATGAGCAATGCTCTACGAGAACAACATTCTCCCTTTCTACCCCTGGGTTCATTCATATCCAGGTTCCTCTCAAAGAAAAGGTCCGCAGGGAGGTGGAGCTTCGCTTTCGGACAACTTTACCCAGTATGTTGATTTTCTACAGAGGGGATCTGGATACTTATTTTCTCCTGGAAATTGTGAACGGTGGTCTCCATGCAAGAGCCTTTTCTGAGGAGTCTGAATTGGATGTAACATTTCCCGGACCTGTTAATGATGGAGACTGGAGGAATGTTCATGTGTTTCTGGATAATGGAGTTCTATTCTTGCTCCTTAAAGGTCCTAACTGTGACAAAGATGGATGCACAGTTACAGACGTTGGTGATGGGGAACCCCCTTTCCAGCCCTCTACAGCCTTTACTAATGTTTACATAGGGGGAGCACCAAAAGAGCTTTTGGAGCTCTCTTTAAGCCGTGCAGGATTCCTTGGATGTATTGAAGACCTTATTATTGACTCAAAACCTATTCTACCCCAAGCACTTCCAGAGGAGCAGTATTTTGAGTTGGGATGTCCCAAGACTGAATGGTGTAAACCTGACCCATGTAATGGGCATGGCCATTGTGTGGATCTGTGGACTGACTACCAGTGTGACTGTACCCGTCCCTTCCACGGGGACAGCTGCTCTGAAGGTAAGAATATGCTCCCACCTGGTTTCATCTTCTTCATTTTCTGTATGCTTTCTGCATTATTGTTGTCAAGGTTTGGTGGAAGTCAGCTGAGGACCCAAATGCAGAGATGAGGAGGCAGACATGGGGTCTTGCAGAGTTAATCAAAGAGGGTAACAGAAACAAAATACAATTATAAAATACAATAAACAAAAGAAGCAGCAGATGCCAGAGGAAAACAACATATGGAGAGCAAAGCAATGAAGAGAAACCAACACTGAGGAACTGCACAGAGAGAGTACATATGGAAGATGACAGAACAAAGTATGGAATAATCAGCTGACAGGGAGCAGGTGTGGATAGAAGCAGCTAGACGAGGGAAAAGAGACTGCCATAAGAGGGCAACAGAGAGCAACACAAAAAACACAACACTGCTTAAAAACAACTAGAAATCAACTACAATTGCACAAAATGGGAAAAAACAATTACCAAGAAAAAAGACTGACATAAATCTCAGAAATGTAAACTTAAATAGTCCACAAAGGGCAGGATCATGACAGTAGTTAAAGAATCAGCATGCTACAGCTACGAAGTCCCATACGCATTAATCTTTCCCTAGATGGTGATAAAAGGGTGTAAATTTCTCTATATTAGCTTCAATTTAGTATTGGCTTAAATTCTTGTTGATTTCACCTTATTAGAAACCCAACAAACAGTGGCAGCGGGAGTTATTTATTGGGAATTTATAGTATCATTGCTGCTTTTAACTCATTCTAAATAATCATGCAAATACCTGGTCTGTTTTTCAGTAATGTAGCCAGCTAAGGGTGGAGATCTAGTTTTCCCTGTTAAATGTTTGGGTTTTTAGAGTTTTTTGTTCATTTGGTAATCAGTTCACACAGACTGAGTGCATCCAGATTTGCCTAAAGAGATACACAGTTACAACTTTGAGATTGTAGTTGCAATGAAGTTAGGATCTAGTTAGCTCCGCATTACTCTGATGGAGAACAAGTGTATTTGGCTGACCAAAGAATCTACAAATACTTCCAAATTAAAAGATGGTGGTGGCTATTAGTACAGGTTGTTGCATATCTGCGTTCCTGGTGCTTCAAGCAGTCTAGAACTGCCAATTTGTCCATGACATGATAAATGCACTTCTAAACAGATCGGTCTTTTGAGAAGTTGATGAAGAACTGAATGTGATGGCTTCATGCTAAGCTAACCATTCCCAGACTGGGCTAGCACCTTTCAAAGTATTTTAGCAGTTTGGGATAATGAAAAACATGGTGTCAGCCTAATTTTTCAGCCATCATTTCTAAGCTGCCTTTTATTTCTAAATTAGTTTAAATTTATTTTCTTTTTTGAAGTGAAGTCCTATTTAGACAACTATCATTTATTGGATGTTTTTAATCCAGTTTTAAAAGTTTAAAATCAAAGCACAGAATCTGCTTCAGTGCATGTTTTTATTGACAGCCACAAATGGCTGAACGATTGTGGCATTGGTTTGAACGCGCAGGCACCAATCCAAGCTCGTACTGAGACAGGTATTCAGCCAGACAGGTTATGAGCATGCATGTGTGGTTTCGAGCACCCACATGTGATGTTTAAATGCTGAATACCAGTCTCACCGCGTGCTTGGATTGGTGCCTGTGCACTCAAACAAATGACACAATCGTTACGCCTTACCCATATGGCAAAAGATTCTTGTGAATATGTTATTCTTGCTCTTCTTGCCTTAATCACTTTAAAACAGCGGACCAAAATATTTTGTTCTTCCCTTTGCAGCACTGAGTATCTGTGGTACCAAATTAAACTGGTGTAGGTCTTTTCTAACAGACAGAACTGTATGTTAAAATAAACAATTTAGCTTCAAACTTGGGTTTTAAGATGAACAATGATGTTTTTGTTAGATACCCAGGTTATAACAAAGGTACAACAATAGACCTACAGTACCTTGAAGTCAGTCCTCTGATGACTGACAGGCATGCTTAGTGTGATGGATTGCCTTCGAGTCAATGAGTCTATGCAATCAGCTGGTTTTCCTTTGATAGAAAACTTTGAATCAATCTGACTGGATGATCTGGTGAACTGTAAAGTGCCTTGAGAGGACATGTGTTTTGAATTGACACTATATAAATACACTGAATTGAACTGAATTGATGGGCCAGAGTGCTGTCACTAGGCTTCTGAGGTAGTAAATGGAGCTCATCACCCCCACCATGGCTTTCCTCCACTGGCTGCCTGTGCATTTTAGAATCCAGTTTAAGATTCTGTTATTTGTTTTGAAAGTTAAAACGGTCCTGCCCCTCCTTACCTCTCCGAGCTGCTCCATACCTGAAACCAGCTGATGTTGTGGTCAGAGCATGTGAACAGAGCGTAGCACCACGCAGTTCCTGCTCCCCACTCAGGAAGACGTTCAATCATTCGCTCACTCATTATCGCACTGTTTCCCAGCTGTGAACGTAACACCTCGCATCAGAGCAAGCTGGAGCGGAGCGAAATCCTCACTCCGGCCTTTGATTTAAAAACCGCTCTGCGCTCCACCATCTTTCTTCTGCTCCTCCCCAACACTCGATCCACGCTCCGCTCACATGCTCTGTGTTGGGTGTAAGTGTTTAGAGCCACTTAATTCAGAGATATCATCACATACTATGGGATATTACACACTTTCTTTTGTCCCTGTTATAAAACTATGATCCAATAAACTGAAGAAAAAAAAGCATAAAGCAAATTTGGCAATTTAAACACTTATTTGGCACAATAGTGGACCAATTTCGTATAAAAAGACCTACAGCATCAACATACATTGTACTATCGATATATTTGGCCATGTTGTTATTTGTCACCATGTTACGAAAAACTAGACGGCCTGCACTTTAAAATACTTTCACCTGCAAGCTTTATGTTGTATAATTGCTTTTAATAGGCAATGCCAACTTTAGTGGACAAGCTAAAATCATACAGGTGGTGAAAAGTTAAAAACACCTTATTTTCCTGCGGTTTACACATTGCATTAAACTTATTTTGTTTACTCTGTTTTATTGTTTCTACTGTTATTTTAAGTGTGTGTTCTCATGGTTGTTATTTGCATTTTTATATTTCTATATATAAGAGTAACATGTTGTTGTCATGATTTTATTCAAAGATCTGACCCACATGCAGAAAACCAAACAGAGAGACCAGGGGAAGGTTTAACAAGTTTATTGAGAACTGGTAGAGATGGGTCCAGTGCTGCTCTGAACACTGGTGAACTGGGACTAAAAAAAGAAGGGGAAGTTCCTGTGGTTAGTTCAGGCTCAGTGGGAAATTTGAGCTTCGATTTGCAAAAGGGAATAAAGGCGACAGGACTCACTTTTCCAGAAAAGGTGTCTTTCTCTGAATCCAGTCGGTGAGGGTTGTTCCAGTAATTGACTTGCTCGTTGTAGGGCGGACAGGGTTTACCCAGGTTGAGGTGTTTCCTTTAGGAACGGAGGAGCTGACTGCCACTAAGATTTCCAATGGTACTTGAACGGTTTCTTGTGGAGGTGAATCCCTTGCTCAGTGTGAAGCTCAAACAATTCCTTGGGGAAAGGTAGATCCAAACCTCCAGTTTGAATCTCCAGCTCAGTTTGAAGCTCAGATGATCAGTCCAGGGAGAGAAGGTCCAAAACATCCAGTTTGCAGGATGACTTCCTGCCGAGAGGCAAAGACAAAAACAACAAGGTTAAGACTCAGGAAGACAAAAACTCAATTTGACTGAGCAAAACTCAGCTTGGCTAGAGTACCCAAAACTGGCAAACACTCTGGCGTGGAGGTAGTGGCAGTCAGCAGCTTAAGAGTCCTCAGGTAATGAGGCAACCATCCGCAGGTGTGTGTCGGAGGATCAACGAGAACCAGGCGCCGCCTGGTGGTGGAGGGAAAACAAACAAAAACACAACCCACACAGACTGGATTCCTAACAGTTGTCACCACCATGGTTGTTTTAAATGAGTAGGCTTTCAAAGATACTTTCTTGCATTGTGAGTAGCCACTGGGAGACAGAAGGATATACTTTCTTCTTTCAGATGAAAAAGTTTAAATAAGAGCACAAACAAGTTGGAATGTTACACATACATTATTAGCCTGGGCTTTAGAACCTCATATTAATTCCCTGACAGTGATTGTGGAAAATATGAGTCCATTATTATTACTTTTAAATGGCAAAGGACAAAAAGAGGCAAAAGATTTATCATGTTTTAACTGCTTATTCTCTTTACTAAATGCTGAGGTAATTCCTAAATGTGACATTTTATTGTCTTCCAACAGAATACTTTTCATGGACTTACAGCCACGAGGAAACAGTGAGTTTTAGTTCCTATGACATCAAAGACAGCCATGGAAGCAACTTCAGTGTCTCCTTTTTTCTGAAGTCCGTAAAGCCAGATGGGCTGATATTTCAGCTGAGAAGACCCTCTGCGGAAGATGAGGGGGAGGTCTACTTTTCAATCTACCTGAGGACGGGAAGGGTTTTTGTCAGCTCACTGCCTGACAGCTTCCCACTGACAGCTCCAGTGTTTGTAACCAATGGGCAGAAACAGTTTCTTTCTGTGGAAGTCAAACACACGTCTGTGATTTTTGATCACGCAGGTCTTAACTTTGGAATAGGAGAGATCCCTGAGGTGACGGTTTTGGGCGGAGACAAGGCGTATGTTGGAGGGCTTCCAGAGGGCTGGGACTCTGATAGGTGGGGGGGACATTTTAAAGGCTGCCTCCAGGACGTTCGTCTGGACTCCGCACATTTGGATCCGACTGGCTGGAGCCGCTCAGATGAAATAGTTTATGTATCAAATGAATCTGGAAATTGGACAGAGGGCTGCATTAGTGATGATACCTGCAAGGTAAGAAAAAGTTTTTTTTTTTATCTGCTAATTGACCATCAAAACTATTTCAAGCAACTTCATTTCTTTTATTCATAATTTTTTGTTTTAGTTAAATGTTCAAAGTCTCTGAAATCATGGCAATGAAGGCACAAGATCAAACCAACTAAAACGACTGTAAACTCACCATAGCTCCCAGACCATAATATCAGCTTGAGGATTTTTTTTATTTATTTAACCTTTATTTACCCAGGAAGTCCCTTGAGATTGAAATCTCTTTTTCGAGGGAGACCTGGCCAAGACGGCACACCAGTTAAAATACAAACAGAAATACAACATAGACAAAATCTCACATAGAGGAAAAGACAGGTCACATAGGGCAGTAACATTTTTGAATTACATGACATTTTAACATGGCCTTAAATTCATTCAATGGGACTAGATCATTTAAATGGAGCAAGTTTTGCAAATTATTCCAGGACCATGGAGCAAAGTAAGAGAAAGTTTTCTTCCCCAGCTCAGTAAAAACCACTGGAACCTGGTAAGAGCACCAACTGGTGGAACAGAGATGAAAATGGCTGAAATTTAGCTTGAGGAGATTACATAAATATGCCGGCAGTTTACCCAACATGGCCTTGTATAGAAAAATATACAAATGAAGTTGTCTACGTAGACTTAGTGACGGCCAGCCAACCAGTTCATACAGCGTACAATGATGAGTACGGGAATAGGAGTTAGTTAAGAAGCGCAAAGCACTATGGTACACAGAATCTAACAGGTGGAGAGTACTAGAGGCAGCATGCATGTAGACAACATCACCATAGTCCAAAACACTTAAAAAAGTAGCCTGCACAAGTGTTTTTCTGGCTGACATGTTAAAACAAGTTTTATTTCTAAAATAAAACCCCAGCCGTAGTTTCAGCTTTTTCAACATGAACTTTGAAAGAAAGTTTGTTGTCCAGCCAAAAACCTAAATACTTATATGAAGAAACATTTTCAATTAAGTCTCCATTTAATGTGTTGATAGTTATATTATCTGGGGATTGGGAACGAGCCCTTGAAAACGTCATAAATTTGGTTTTCTTAGTATTTAGCACTAACTTAAGCCCATGTACAGAAACTTGAAGCTGCTGAAAGGCCAACTGAAGGTCATGCATGCCTTGGTTCAGTGAAGAGGCAACTGAATAAATCACAGTGTCATCTGCATAAAGATGCAGTTTAGCAGGATTGCTGTTTTAATCCAACAGAAGCTTTTTTATTCTCACCACTACGTTTTAAACTTGGACTTTTTTCTGAATGTAGAAACCAAGAGAGAGGAGGAAACATTTTAGCCAAACAAAGAATAAAAACTATTACCTACCAGGAACTACCAACCAGGAAATCCTGGAACTTGCAGCAAATAAAATCTCCAAATGGTAAAGCCTTGTGTCCCGGTGTTCCTGCACACTGTACCTACACCCTAATCAGCGGTGAACTGGGCACAGCTACAGGAACTACTTGAGCTGCCTATTCACTGCATTTAGCTGAGTGATAGCATAATGCTAATCATTAAAATCAGATGCATCCTAGTATTTGTTTAATAATCATCGCCAGAATAAACATTTAGGAAACATTCAATGCATTCTAATTGTTTTAGGTATTTTCAATGTTGCTTCATTTATTTTTAAGAGTTTTTGAACCTTTAAATTAGTGTCTACAAGCTGTCAATTACAATAAGTCATTTAGATCCTGAAGCTGCAATACAGTCTCTGACCATGATACCACCAGCATCATGTTTGACAATCACAATTAAATTCTTTTCTGCTGTGTTGGTTTTGGGTGAACTAACTATGGTCCAAAAGGAGCATCAAGATGTTTATTATCAAATTCGAGACACGCTTATTTTACTCAGTAGTGGTTATGGGCAGTCCGTCTGCCTGTGAGGTCTGCAGAGCTCTAGATGTTTTTGGTTCCATCGTCTCCTCTAGGATGAGTTGATACCCTGTTGTTATAAACTTAGTTGGATGATCGGCTGCTCCCAGGAAGGTTAAATGTTTTCTCTGTATGTGGGATCTGGCTTCCACTTTGATTAAAGGTGAAGTTCACTTTTTAACACTTTAAGCCCATTTTCTGTTGTGTCCAGGATGAAATCGAATGATCGACACCAAAATTTTGACAATTGGTCCTGTCTCTGCTTTTTGGCTCATTTAGAATCCCCCCCTGGCTGCTTTAGAATGGCTTCCATAGAGCATGTCCGATAATGTCCTTAAAACAACCTTAAACGTTCTTTTTTTTAAATATGCTACTCACCGGGTCGTCAGCGCTGTTCAATGACGTTCCAAAAAAAGTTTTGTAAAGAAAAAACGTTCCTGTAGTGTTTTATTTAGCATTTTGTAAATCCCATCGAGTTCTGTAGGAATAGTCAATATTCCCCTGCCACCGGAAACGGAAATGGGGCCTGTTTACACAGTTGTAGTCTTTTCGCTTCACTCTGTGTACTCCGACGTCGAGGTGCTAACGTCTCTGTTAAACACTTTAAAAAACTCTGAAAATGGAATACGAAAGGTGGATTCTTGATTCTCGACGTAACATATTTTAAAAAAAGAACGTTTAAGGTTGTTTTAAGGACATTATCGGACATGCTCTATGGAAGCCATTCTAAAGCAGCCAGGGGGTGATTCTGCATGAGCCAAAAAGCAGAGACAGGACCAATTGTCAAAATTTTGGTGTCGATCATTCGATTGCATCCTGGACACTACAGAAAATGGGCTTAAAGTGTTAAAAAGTGAACTTCTCCTTTAATTGGAGTTTCACAATCTCAGAACTGTCTTTTTCTAGACAGAAATTGTATACTAAAAATACTAGAAACACATGACATTTCTACTTCAAACTGTCATGATGGGTTCTAGAGTTAAGCCCAAAATGCAGAACACACACGGAGAGACTGGGTGAAAGTTCAAAAGAGTTTATTGAAGCACAACATGAATGATGAAACTGGAACTGGTTCAGACAGAGGAGCAGGTTCACTGGAGATTATACTGGTACGGGAGATTGTAGGTTAGCTGAGTTCATGAGCAAGCTAAGCATCTAGCTTCATACTTAGCATGGCTGGCCTTGATCTGAGCTTCCAGCTCACTGCAGAGAACAACAGGGGATAAGCACAAAGGATTCTTCAGGCTGAGCTTCCAGCTCTTAGCAGGGAACAACGGGGGGAAGTCCACATAGGATTCTTGAAGCTGATTCCACATAGGAACCTCCAGGGAAACTCCACATAGAAGTCTTAGGTTACATCCACGTAGGAATCTTCGGGTTGGCTCACCAGGGCAGATTAGCAGGTTAGACTCTCCTAGAGCTTCAGGCTTGAGACTGGTTTCCTGTGATGCAGCTCTTCCAGAGCTTCAGACCAGAGACAGGGTTCCAGAGGGGCAGCTCTTCCTGAGCTTCAGACCAGAGACAGGTTTCCTGTGAGGCACAGGCAAAGGAGAGATTAGAATCTGATCTCACACTAGAGACAACCAAGATTCAATCAAAAACAGAGACTCTGGAAGCTAACCAACTAAGATCAACACTGCGGCGTGGAAGCAAGGTCAGGCAGGAGCTTATAAAGGAGAGGTCTTCTGATGAGAGGATTAGCAACAGGTGTGCAGGAAGATTCCAGCCCTAGGGGAAAATACACAGAACAGAAGAGGATCCTCGGCGCCCTCTGGTGGGCAAACCTGAGGATCCCAACACAAACAAAACACTTGGTTTAAATCAAAACTTTCATCTTTAAAAGAAAAATTAACATTTTTTTTTTTCAATAAAACTTATCTCACTTTAGCTGGAGGAGTGCCCTTTGAGATAAAAACAACACAACCTTACTACAGTCTATGAAGTTTTTCTGTTTATTACAGGAATATTATAATTTCGTTGTATGATCATCATTAGGACATATTCCTACAGCCCATCACCATGTTGAGCCCACCAGATGAACTCTCTGGTCACCCTTGAAATTATTTGAAAGTTATTCTGTATTTAAAAATAGCTCACCGTTCCCACATAATAAAAGCTGCTAAAATTATTTTTTAACCTATGGTATCTTTTGATCAAAATTATAAATTAAGTCACTTTTAGCTTATTATCATTATTGCGCAAAAAACTGTTCCACTGGCAAAAACCATCATATTAATTTAAACATGTTCATAGGACGTTAATCATTTTTCCTTACAGCTCATATTTTTATTTTCCTTTTACATGGTTTTGTTAGGATAATTATCATTGAAGATGTGTGAGTTTATCACACTGGAAAAAAATGAAATCTAGGTATGTCATTTTTTCTTAAAATAAGTTGTTCTTGAATTGAGGAGGAAAAAGAGACATTTTGCCAATGGAACAAGACAATTTACACTTAAAATAAGAAATCACAATTGCATTGTCTTATTTCAAGTCCATTTTTATCTAATTATCTTATTTTAAGAAAATAATGCTAATGCCATTGGCAAACTATCTTATTTTCCTACTCAAATTAAGGGTAAATACACTTAATTTAAGAAATCTGTACTTATTTCTAGATCGTTTTTCAGAGCACACCGTGGTATTGGCTGCCTGTTGCACGTCAGAACTGACGTTTTAATCTAATTAGGACATTTCCTCTGTCTGGATATACAGTTATAATGTTCATTTTGTACGTGGCAAAGATTGGAAATAGAATGAGAGCGGTGTCCTATTTTGATTAGGCTGGAGCCATGGATGTCTAATCATCTGCTGATGTGTCTGATGTAAAATATGATGATGTGTCAGACTGGAGTTGTATAAAATGCCTTTTTAACTGTTAATCAGGGTCACTTCCTGAGAGGTGAGCCCAGAGGTGAGCAGCTGCCATTCTGTAACCCTAAGCAATTTCTCTGATCTGAATAAGATTACCATTTCTATCAAAATCTGTTGTCATGTCTGCTGGTTATTTAATACATATAAGTTATGAGGTGTTATTTAAAGAGTTTGTCGGAGTGATCTCTTTTCAGGGAAAATAACCAGAGTTTAACGGTTTGCATTTTTTATATTGCTCTGTTTGTACTAAGTCATTATGCTTCCCTTTGCAGACCCAGCCTTGTCAGAACGGAGGAGAATGCTCCATAACCTTCAATGATTTTATCTGTTCCTGTCAAGAGGAATACACAGGAAAGACCTGCCAAACACGTGTTTGGTGTGTCAGCAATCCTTGTATCCATGGCGGCGTGTGTGTGGACCTTCCTGATGGATATGAATGTAAGCAATCTTACTAACCATCTAAATACTACTGACTTTACATTTCTGACTCCCTAGCTGCATTGAGTGGGTAAAAGATGAATGTGATCATCAGCTCATAAAACAGGATGAATTTCAAACCCCACCCCTATCTGTTTTTCCCCCTTGGGAAACTGTCCTCTCCTCAAACATGCAGACTAACCACTCGCCTCATGCATCATTTTATGTATCTTATAGTCACAGATAAAATGCTGTCAAAGCAAAAAGAAACACACAGTTTATTTATTTATTTTTAAACAGTGTCCTGTCTGGCGATGTGGCAATAAGAATCATTGTCTTGATGCCAAAAAAGGGTTCAACAGATTTTGCTTTCAGAAGTGGAGCAGTAGGGCTATCGCCATAGTGTTCCACTTGATTTATGCATATAAATTACTTTATTATAATTCATGCAGGGAGGATTACAGATTATATGGACACTGCAATATAAGTAGAACAGGAAATGAAAAACAGAAAAAAAGGAGAAAAGTTGAAAGAAAGAGGAGATAAAAGGGAGATAACAATAAAACAAGTCTACTTCATCACCTGCAAAGACATAAAAAGAACAGCACAACCAACAGATATAGTAGAAAAGATACAATAAAGTAACACCTTGATACCTTCGCTGAAATATACGTATACGTGGTATTATTCCATCTGACATGTATACTGTGGTAGCTGAAGATCAGAATATGGGCTTTCTGTATTGAAGTGAATCTCTAAGTAAATGGAACCAGGTACCTGTAGTTGAGCATGTAAAGTTCATCCAAGGGAAAAATGCTCAATAGCAGTTGTGAGGAGCCAACCGCTATTGAGCGGAGCACCGAGGTGAGTGCCAGGGCCGGGGGGCCCAAAGCACCAAAGGGATCTCAAGAGCAAAGGCGCCCAGGAGGGGCCAACCCAGGTGTGACCCCCCACCAAGGGAAGAGGAGAGATGGCCCAGAGGAAAACCTCCAGCCATCGAAATGCTCGATTCCCCAGGAGCCCCGGGGACAAATCCGCGGGCTCCGCCATCGGCCCCTCCCGGCGGGAGTCACAGAAAAAATGGAACTAAAGCAAAAACAAACACACAGCTTAACTGCTGTTGACATTTTAAAACATACAGTGAGGGAAATAACTATTTGGACAATATATGCTTCTCCAAGTTCTCCCACTTAGAAATCATGAAGGGGTCTCAAAGTGTCATCGTAGGTGCATGTCCACTGTGAGAGACAAAATCTAAAAAAAGAATCCAGAAATCACAATGTATGGTTTTTTTTAACTATTCATTTTTATGATATAGCTGAAAAAACAATTATTTGAACAGAGAAAATGAGAAAATCAATGTTAATATTTGGAACAGTAACCTTGGTTTGCAATTACAGAAGTCAAATGTTTGAGCTCCCTGGAGACTGGCTAAGCCAGGCCAGAACATTGATCTGCTTCTTTCAGAGTCTCTCCTTGCTGTCAGCTTCGGGTCATTGTCATGTTGGAAGACCCAGCCTCGACCCATCTTCACTGTTCTAACTGAGAGAAGGAGGTTGTTCCCCAAAATCTGGCAATACATCGCCCCAACCATTCTCTCTTTAATACAATGCAGAAAACCACCCCCAAAGTATGATGCTACCACCCCCATGCTTTACAGTAGGGATGGTGTTTTTCCACCAAACATGGTTAGTGGAATAATCACCAAAAAGTTCTATTTTAGTCTCATCTGACAACATGACTTTCTCCTGTGACTCCTCTGGATCAACCAAATGGTCATTGGCAAATTAAGACAGGCCTTTATGTTACATGTGCTGTTTGAAGCAGGCGATCCTCTTGTGCCATGCATGGTTTCAATCCATGATGTGTTATTCTAAGTTCAGACGACAAGCGCTAGAAGCAGCAAAAAAGCTTCTGCTGTTTAATTTTTGACGCAGGTTCACATTAAGGTGTGATGCGCCACAAGTGCATCTTTGATGCTCCTAAAGTGCGTCCAGTAATGTGTGTCCAGATGCATCTGATGCTTCTGCTGCTCCTGTGTTCAGTTGCAGAGAGTGGATTTGCTATATTTGCTGTGATCAGTTTGTAAAAAGAAGTTTTAATATGTTTTTAAGTGAGAAAGTCCACCTGAAAACTTCATCTGTTCAGTCAGTTCATCAAGATTATCATCCTGCCTTCAAATTCTATTTTGCTTTCGGAGCCGCTTAGACCCCCGTACATGTGCTCTGTCACTGGGAATCCGGTTTAATGGCAGCCTCTGACCCGGTTGCCTCTTGTGGAATTTCCGCTACTGTTAGTGGCCGCTGGAAGCTGTTTTTCCACGTACTTAATCCAAACTGCAGGCACCAGAATAATAAAATCTAACATATTTTGCTGGCAGATTTCACGGTTTTAAGTTAATGTAGGTGTTAATAAACTGTTTCAGAGGAGTAATCATAGCAATCTGCATCAGCAGTGCTGTCTTTTTCTCTGCCAGCTCCCAGATCAGCTTCACTGATTGGTTGATGATGTAGATATAGTGACGTAATATCACAATGTTTTGTTGTTTTTTTTTATCACTGCTGCTTACCTTATCATGGCTGCACTTCAAAAACTGTCTAGAGTGCTCTTTTTCTTTACACTTGTGTATACAAAATGACAAAATAAATCGGTCTTAGTTTAAGTCTCTAAGTCTATAAAAAGTGCTATATAAGTACAGGCTTTTTACCATTACCACAACTCAATCTTTGTCCTTTGGCCATTAATTCTACCCCCAGTGTTCTGTCAGATTAGCATACCAACAGTCAATGCGCAAACATAAGATTTGAGTTCATCCCTTTAGCTTTGTACAAAAAATAGACTTTAAACTACTTCAACAGTGTCTATCGCTTTAGTCATGTACAAAAAAATACATTTCTGAAGCCATAGGCTTCAAAAAACACCAAAAACTAAGTAATCAATTAGTTATTTTCTACATCACTAAAAGGATGCGTGCGTGCTGAGGCAGTTTGAAATCTTTTCTTCGTACTAAAATAAAGGGATAAACTAAAGAGATAAACCAAAGGGATAGACAGGTATTGACTATGGGTATGCTTGTCTGACCGGGAATGCTCATCCGACAGAGACATCGGTCTCTCTCTGCTGTCTTAGACATGCAATGGGTTCATAACTATAGAGTAGTGGTCCATCACATATGTAGGTATAAACATTTCAAGTCTTTTTGTTGTCTGAAACAGCATTGGAATCCATTGTTTACTGCTGTAAAGCTGAATGGACTCATCTGCGTTACTTCACTTGGTGCCCTTTTTTAGATGCTGATGTAAAACTGTCCACAAAAACAACCCATAAATAGTTTATATATTAGTTCATTCAATTTAAAAATGACACACATGCAACTTAAATATCCGACAGGGATGCTGCTGAGGCTGGTTACTGTGCAAATCATTTGTCCTCATTACCAGACATATATTTATTTCCTATTATATAAGTGGAGTAATCACTTAAGAAAAGGGGAGTAGGGCTAAAACAAATACATTAATAATGCATATATAATATACAATTTAAAACACAAGAGCTAAATTAAATATAATATATCAGAAATACGTACAAAAATTTTTTTAAAACACAACAAACAACCCAAAAAGAAGCAGCTGCAAGTGTCTGTGAACAAGGACGATATAATTGTTATGAAGGATGCAATTGAAATTAGTCTATGCAGTTTAAGAATATTTTGCAGAGCGTTCCAGTTATAGAGGGCAGCAGATTTATAAGAAGCAAGACCAAAAGTAATGTTGGTTTTGGGTTAAGTAATTCTAGATGAAGTGAGGAGTGACAGGTTTTAGCTGCTCCAAGGTGACGTAAATACAGAGATGGGAAGTAACGAAGTACAAATACTTCGTTACTGTACTCAAGTAGATTTTTCTGATATTTTTACTTTACTTTACTACTTATTTTTATGGCGACTTTTTACTTCTACTCCTTACATTTTTACACAAATATCTGTACTTTCTACTCCTTACATTTTAAAAAATTGGCTCGTTACTTTAGTGTCGTATCATTTCAATGGAGTTACCGTTATTATTTTTCACGTCATCAATACCAAATTCAATCTAATTGGATGGGAATCTAAGTTGCATTTGACGCACCACTACAAGATGAATCGACAGATTCGGCGGTATTCATTAGCGGCAAATCATTGCAGCTTGGTGGCGGTGGCGTTAGCATAGTAGCATGGACGACGAGATGATTGAAAATGAACACAACGGAGATCTAGTCCTATTGGCAGACATCCATTTAAAATGTAGGCACCGGCATGAAAAAAGTGGTTTCTACTTTTACTTTTATACTTGAAGTAAATTTACAAGCCTGTACTTTGTTACTTTTACTTGAGTAAAGAATTTTAATCAGTACTTCCACCTTTACCAGAGTATTTTTTAACACAAGTATCTGTACTTTTACTCAACTACGGAAAGTGAGTACTTTCACCATCTCTGCGTAAATAAGGTGGTGAGTGTCTTGTATATAAAGATGAAACAGTGAATTCTGCGTCGATTGTGATTTATACATGTCATGACGTAGCAAAGCTCTGTGAATTCCACCTCACTGTTCTTGGTAAACACACATTGGGTGTGTTCGATTTCAGAGGCTGCATACTCCAAGGACCCGCTCTACTTGGACCGGGTCTTTGAAGGTCCATTAGGAGGTCAGAAGAGTTTTGTCTATGGATTCAAACACGTCCAGCCTTCTCCATCTTTCACCACTCATATGCTCTGTCGCCTCGCAACCGTGACAGTTGGCACACAAATTAGGCAAAGAATGAAAACCAAACTTCTCACTACTGTGCTGTGTTTAATCTACATTTTCAAAGAGCTTCAGCAGCAGCCCTGTCTTTGGAAATATCCAATTTATGGTCCCTACACTGCAGAGATATTAGAATCTCTGCTTAAATGTCAGCCAAACCCATTGGTTGAGTCACACAAGAAAGCGTCTTCCAATCAGAACAGGCTTCAGCACCACGCTATCACATAATCGGCCTACGAATCAGGCCTTCAGAGGATGCAGCCGCTGAATTTGAACTCAGCTGTTATTCAGAGGTAAAGCAAATAGAAATTATTGCAAACATTGCATTGCAAGCAATACTTTGGGCTTAGAATTTTTTATTTTATTTTATTCCTACTTGCTTTGATTCTGTTTTATTTTCCTATATTTGAATCATGTAAAGCACTTTTGTTGTCTTTGTACTGAATTGTGCTATACAAATAAATTTGCCTTGCCTTGCCTTGCCTTGTCTTAAGTATAGTTTAAGAATATAGCGTCAAGTTGAATGAATTACTTTATTTGGTAACAAGTAATCAAATGAAGTTTGCCGAACTTAATTAATTTGCTTTGGTTTACCTTCTTAGATTATAAATAAGATAAATTAGGCTTGATAAGCTTAATTCAGTCACTTATTAATTAGGCGATTGATTACAGAATAACTTGATGTATTTTCCCCTTAGATTTGAAAATAGTTGTGAAAAAGGAAGTCTGATAATCTGTGTTTAAAGTGACCTATGTGATTAATTAAATATCCCGTGTTGCTCATTTTAATAACCAAACAGGTTTAATACTGTTTTGTATTTAGTTATTCAGTAATTCTGTGCTAATCCTGCTCCAATCAGATTTTGCCTATATGTGCTTAAAAGCAAATCAAGTGAGAGATCATGCTCTGATTTTTTCTTCTGTACGCTGATGTGCAGCACATTGATGGTACCTCCATCTACTGGTGGAATATGCTTAATTCACTTTACTATTCCATTTTTTTCCTAAACAGTGGAAATTTTATTTTATTTTTTTTAAATGAAGTAGGACTTCGATTTTGGCATAATTTTGAGAAGAAGCAATATTTATTAAATCTGCCATTTGTTTAACCTGAACTGAGCTGTGAGTAATGTTAGAGGGGAAGGCTGGTTCAGTTTTCTATCCTCAGTAACATTCAGGAAAGCTTAATGATTTACTTTTCATTTGACAGATTATAAATAAACAAATGTTTTCCCTTTTCTATTGATAGGTTTGCATAACGCCACATTTCAAGGCAACCCTGTGCAGTACAGTGCCGGAGGCTCCCTAGCCGAACCTGTCTCTAACATTTACATGGAGCTGCGGACCCGATCAGAGAATGCGGTGCTCCTGAGGGCCTCTTGGGGATCCAACCTGCTGATGCTGGGCATCTTGGATTTCTCAGTTTGGGTGGAAATCCAGACAGACAGTAGCATGAAGGCGCTGACCTTAAAAGGGATTCTTCCTGTGGCTGATGGCCGCTGGCAGCGCATCAACATCTCCATGGCTGACTGGAGACGGAAGGCCTCCCCCTGGATCATCACTTTGAATGGAGTCACTGATGTCACCAGCAAACAGGACCGTGCAGGAAGTCTGAGTTTCCTCAATAAGAAGGGGGCCATGCTCACTGTTGCAGACAGCTTCACCGGATGTTTGGGTGCAGTGAGGCTCGGAGGCGTCTATCTCCCCTTCGTGGACGACCATAAAGCTCCGCAGCCCTCACAGTTTCACCTGCTTGGAAAACCAAAAGTCCATCTGGGGTGCAGCAGTGCGCCCGTTTGTGAATCTGGTCCCTGTCTAAACGGAGCCACATGTGAAGACTTATTCAATAAATTTGGTTGTGTGTGTGACACTGGCTGGGAAGGAGAACGATGTGAGATGGACACTGATGACTGTGCATCTCAGCCCTGTGTTTATGGCAGCTGTAAGGACTATTTAGGCAGCTTTGAGTGCCACTGTGACCCTGGATATGCTGGCACACTGTGTGATGAAGATATTGATGAGTGTGAGCTTTCCCCCTGTGAACATGGAGGGACTTGCCTGGATGGTGTCAACATGTACACCTGCATGTGCCCCAAAGACTACAGGGGCCCTCGCTGTCAGTGAGTTCTCCCTTTATTAATTTTGTGAGTGACCCGTGTTTATTGACATAAATAACATGAGAACAAGATGAGCAAAACGTTGCAGAAACAAAATATCTTGCTGACTCTTTCTGTCCCACATCTGAGCTGTTTTTACAAAATGTAGACATTACCTATCGTTTAAAAAAAAAAAACAGTAGATTTTGCATAAAAATATCCAAAATGCAAAGTAGTTTCTCCTGCAGTCGTAGCCTTTCAAAATGTCCCCACTTTCCTTGCTGGGCCCTTGATGGTCCCCTAAGTTTCCTTATTTAAACATCAATCTTTGTACTAAAATATTCTTTCTGTCATGATTTTTTGGACATTAAGATCTAAAAAGAAGTGTTGTCTCTTGGTCAGACCCTGTAATTCAGTGAAAGGGTGGAGTCATAATAAAAAAATATGCATACCCAGGAGGAGGAGGGGGTCACTTCAGTGGTTGGAAGTTAGCTGCCGTTTGGCTGAAGTTTGACTGGGAAGGGTGCAGTAGCAGCCATTTTTGAATGGCTGCTACCGTATGTCCAAACTGATTTGGCTTAAGTTTTGGCTGTGAGGAATTAGCAAGGTTACTGATAAAACAAATCTACCATACAATACATTCAAAGTATTGATCAAGTTTTGCATTTAAAAAAAAAATCCTTTCCTTGTCCTTTCTTTTAGGTGGGACTATCCTCCGTTACAGTGCAAAACAGATGTCCAGTGTGAAAATGATGGAATCTGCAGAGACGGGCTGTGGGGAGCTAACTGTACCTGCATGGCGGGTTTCACAGGCAGCAGGTATCACAATCTTTAATTAAAAGGATCCTTTTAACAGATATCTGAGGAAGGCTTTTAGGGATATTTCTATTCCGATAGCTCTGGGAACTTGCAAATTCAGTCAAACACAAACGGGGGAAAAAGCTGTTCAATTTTCACATTATTTAGGTATCTCCTAAAAAAAAAGGAGTAAAAGGCCAAGTCAATTTTATCTATTAAGTACTTTAGAAATAGCAGGGATTGACAACAAGAATTATTTTAAACCAATAAATTGGATATATGGATAAAAACAAAGAAATACAAAAATGAGAGCAACAACAAAATAAGACATAGAAAAGCTAAAATATCAGGATGAAATGATCAACATTATACATGTGAAAGAGAAAAGGTCCAACACCTTACTAGGAGAGGGGTGGGTGACAAGAGAAACATAATTTACTTCTGTTCATTCTCCGTTCTTTAAATTGATTGCTTTAAAACCTCCCTCCCACGCTTATTCAGACATCACTTTCTCAATTTAAAGGAAAGGTCGAGTCAGCAAGGAATAATCAAAGGATCATTATCTATATATAATATATATAAAAATATACATAAAACTAATACATTTGCTGTGATTTAATGAATTTGGTAAAACAATAAAAACAATCATTTTCGTTAAAAATATATTTTAATATAATATCATTTCCGAGCTGGAGAGCGGACATTTTTGCCCAAATCTAGTAACCCCTCCCTCCTGCCATCTTCCAGCAGTGACGTCACGGTGCGGTAAGCCTAGCGCCATTCTCCCCGATTTACAAGCAAAATCAATGGGAACTACTAGACAATCAACAACAATTATTGAAGATTTCCAGAGGACTTCACCATTGAAATTCACCAGAGCTATAGTGAAACTGACAATGCCCACGTGCATGGCAGCTGGATCTTCTGGCCAGAGAAAAAACACGTAATATGTAGCCAACATTTGGAAGAAGAATGTTTTCAAGATGACTTGGATAATAGCGCGTTGTGACAAACACCAGATACAGCACTGGGACTTGATCAACAGCCGATACCGCACCGTGACGTCACTAACCAGTAGGTGGCAGTAGTGTTCTTTGACAAACATGGATGCCTCCAGTAAAGCACATTTAAATGAAAATTACTCTAAATTAAAAACACTGATCAAGTACTTTCAGAAGTTTGTATTCTGAATATGATCGAACTTTTCCTTTAAAATGAAATAAAAAAAACAGCTCTTTCTGAGAAAAAAGTTTCCAACTCTGAAAACAATTACCCGGGCTTTTTTCAAGTGCAAATTATGTCTGAAATGGGAAAAACAAATTAACTAAGGGGACACGCTGAACTGTAAAAGTTGGTTTTATGACAAAGTTTCTTAATTATTCAAGCGAAACTCTCTGACATGGTTTAGGTGCTACCATTGAGACGCTACGTAAAGTTCCACTTATTCCAACAGTTTTTGACACAGACCCACTTCCAATCAGTTATCATGATACATATGCTTAAAATAAGAAACAAACTGAAACAACCGTTTTAAAGTTTGCTGAAAAAGTGCATATTAGAACTAATAAAAATAATGTGTCTAGAGCCCAAGGCTCTTTTTAAAACTGGATCACATGTGACGTTATTGATTAATGTTTTTTGTCTTAAGTCCAATAAATCCAGACACAGCTATCTGTGCACTTGCTTAGTGCCTCTAGTCCAGTTAGACAACAAATGATATTCCATCATTGCAGCTTTAAAATCAAGGTTTGGTCCATTTAAATACAACATTATGGCTCCTAGGATGTAAACAGAAAGCAGTGACACAATCTACAAAACACTTTTATCCTGGCTCACATGGTCCTTCATATTCTAGGTGCCAGGTGGTCATTGTTCTAGCAGACTCAAATGCTCCTGTCTTCACATATTCCTTATCTCTTTAAATCCAATATAGAGAACGTCTAAAACATGTTTAAATGCTGGAGGTACTTTAAGCTTGGGGAATTACAGGGTTACCTGCCTTTTACATGACATCATGTTTTCTTCTTTTAGGTGTGAAACAGAGATTGATGAATGTAACTCTAACCCCTGTCAGAATGGGGGCTCCTGTTTGGATCGGTTCAACATGTTTGTCTGTGAATGCCCACCTGGATACAGCGGCCCAGTTTGTGACGTCAACGTATGTTTGTTTTATCTGTACTGTCTAATGATATTTGGATTTTTATAACATAGTTTTATTAAGCTGATCATATAAACTAAGAATATTATTGCTTCAGCAATAAGGCATAATGTTGTTTTCTGTCCATTTGCAGAAGGAGGCCAATAAACAGGGAGTCTCCTGGCTGATGGTTGTTATTCCACTGCTCTGTCTATGCGTGGTGGTCCTGATCATTGGTTTGACCTTTATGCTGCTCACAGCAAGGAAGAAGCGCCAGTCAGAGGGGGCTTACAGCCCCAGTGCTCAGGAACTGGCCGGAGCCCGGCTGGAAATGGACAGTATGCTCAAAGTCCCACCAGAGGAACGACTCATTTGACTCCAGGCTGCTGGATGAAAGCAGTTAGATGTTATCGAGGTGCTGCGGTATCAACTGACTATTTAAATGCCTTTATAAGGCAATGTATGTGGATGCCAACACTTACTAATCCTAAAAACTTTGCTTATTTACCAACCTTTTACTAGTTGTCTACAGACAGCTGGTGGAATGCATGTTCTCAGCACCTCAGCCTTGGAGGTCTGATCCTGCATCTAAGGATTACAGCATGGACTGTACACTGGATTTAAGACTTAAATCTCCAGCTTTATACCCAGAAGTTTAAAAAAAAAATTCTAATTAGTGTACAGTGCCTTGCAAAGGTATTAATACCCAGCGGTCTTTATGGAAAAGTCATTCAAAAAACGCTGCTCTTTAAATGGACATCACAAGAATTTCTGTTTTCATTTTGCAGGAAACAATGGGGGAGGGCTCGTTCATAATCTGAACAAAATTAAACAAATTAATTACATTTACAACCAAAGGTAAACTGATGTAAAATACCTCTAGAGACACTTTACAGCCAATTTAATCAAATCATACAGAAAATATCATGAAAAGTTTAGGAAAACAAATAAAACCCTAAAAAAAAACTGCATTGAGTGTTTGACTTTGCAGAATTTCCTCCTGAATGACCTTGGGGCAACAGTGGACGGTTGTTTCAATGTTTTCCTGACTTTGCAGCAACAGTGGAGAGGAAAACTCTCCTTTAACAGGAAGAAAGCTCCAGCAGAACCAAGCTCAGTGGCAGCAGACCACTACCAACAACCAACTGCAGTGAGCAGACAAACTAAAGAAACATAGAAGCACTAATCTAGGAATGTTTTCTATCTGGGAGAAAAATAAAAGTTTAGTTACAGAAATAGCTCCTGAAATGTCTTTACCTGGGAAAGAAACAGAGCTCAGTGGATTAGCTCTGAGCCAGTATTCATCTAGAAGACTAAAGAAACCACACATTTGGTCCTACTAAAGCTCAGGCAAATGGACAAATGGATCATCTATACAGCAGGAGAATATGAAGTCCACAGCTAGTTATAACTACTGCTACCTGCCCTCAGGTGATGAGTAACAGCTGAAAAAAACATGATATAGCTATATGAGGAAAGTGAGAAAAAAGCAGCAGTCACTAATTTCATGGTGAGATCTGGCAAACATATAGAGGTCCATAAATGTGGTGCTTAAAGTAGACAGAGCACTTCACATGCCTGCAACAAAACAACAGGATGGTTTCACAGCCAAACAGAAGCAGACCAGATGAAGTTACTATGATGAGAAAAAGTAGAGAGAGAATAACATCAGAGGTTGAACTAACAAATGCTGCAGAATAGAGATTGAATGAAACAGAGTAATGAAAAGGGGTCCCTATGTCCTCCAGCAGTCTAAGCCTATAGCAGCATAACTATAGAGATAGCTCAGGATAACCTGAGCCACTCTAACTAGAAGCTTTATCAAAAAGGAAAGTTTTAAGCCTAGCCTTAAAAGTCGACAGGGTGTCTGCCTCATGAACTAAAAATTGTAGTTGCTTCCACAGGTTGTTTACATGACAGATTTCAAAGGTGGCAATAAGAGAGGCAGTGTAAAGAGTTTAGAACAGATCAAATAACTATGGATCTAACGCAAAAAACAGAAATTAATTCAGCAACCAGCTATTGAAGTTTTAAATGTAATTTTAAACAGT
Source organism: Cyprinodon tularosa (assembly GCF_016077235.1). Taxonomy (NCBI): domain Eukaryota; kingdom Metazoa; phylum Chordata; class Actinopteri; order Cyprinodontiformes; family Cyprinodontidae; genus Cyprinodon; species Cyprinodon tularosa. The sequence continues at coordinate 595,720 of NW_024039338.1, forward strand.
TCTGTCAGGACATAATAAAGGACATCATTACATCATTGCTCCTTTACAGTTACAATCTTAACTGTCACAGTAACAGACAAGCACTGTTGCATTATGGGCCCTACCTTTCTGTGATTTGTCCAGTTTGGTTTAAAACTGAGAGTATTGAGAATAAGTTACTCCACGTGTAAAGGGTGTTTGGTTGGCCTGAATATCATGCCAGGAAATATAGTAGGGTCAGAGGTACGTGACAGTCCTGGAAGAAAAATTATCCTTTATATGCCAGTTTTGAAATTGTGCCACTGGTGCTAGAGCTACATAGCGCTGGCTTACCTCAAATCATAGCCATTTGTTTGAATCCCTCAATAACAGGCAGGAACTGAATCTATGTGATGCACAATAAAAATACAATAGGAATGGGACCAAATGTTCTAAGTTGTTGAGGTGTACCCCAGAAAAATTCAAATTCTCTGCTCAGGGTTGTTCTATGTTGTTAAGTGAAGTTGTTTTTCTTTTCTTTTCTTTTTTTTCTTTACCTTATTTTTTCAACTTCTCATCAATGCTGTTTTAAAACCTCTGTTTCACATTAAGCACTTCAGACATACCTTGATCAGCAGCACTTTGTATAAACCCTTTAAAATGTCATGTTTGTACTGGATGGTTATTTGCAGCAAAATTGAATCAATCGGATTAGAGTGATTCTATTTATACAGCGTGAATCAGAACTCATTAATATGTTTCAGTTCAAATTCTGTACAAATCAGATAAATATATCTGAATATTCCAGTTTAATCTAATAGTCAAATTAGCTCCAAATACTATTACAGAGGTTCTGTATTTAAACAAAGCCCATCCAATGGCATTGAGAGGTTGGTTTTTACAGCAACCCATCAAAATAGAGAAAGCATGTTGAGTTAAGGAAGTACTGTAAGTTATCGTGCAAAACAGAGACCTTTTTTTATTCTCTAATTTCAGGGTTTCAATCTACTATTGTGGTAAACCTACCAGTAGAAAACTATGACAAAGACTTAAGTAAACACCTACTCATATCTTGGTTTATTGTGTAATTTTTAATGCTACTAATGATCTAATATTTATAAATACAGACCAGTTAACATTTTGAGTTGAAAAGCAATTGCTTTTTTCTTATTCACTTTTTGTCTGTTGAAAGCAGCCATGAACTGAACCGAAGTTGTTTGAGCACGAAAGAGTAGAACTGAATGAGAAAACTGAATGAGAAAACCAATGACACTTATAGCCGTAAAAATCATCTCCAACAGAAGAAACATCACCGTTGGTCTCCAGAATTCTATAAGAATGCAGGATGCGACTACAAGCGACCGAAATTAGTTTCCTTTGCAGAGTGGCTGTGGAGTAGAGTTGTTGCTCCTTTTCCACGTCAAAAGGAGCCAGCTGATGTGACTCGGGCATCTGATGCCTCCTGGTCGCCTCCCTCTGGAGGTGTTCCAGGCATGTCCTATTGGGAGGAGGCCTTGTGGAAGGCCCAGGACACGCTGGAGGGACAATGTCCCTGAGCTGGCCTGGTGTCGTCCCAGGGTCCCTCCAGAGCAGCTGGAAGAGGTGTGTGTGGATTGGGAAGTGTGGGCATTTCTGCTTAAAATGCTGCCTCAGCGACCCGGCCCTGAATAAAGCGGAAGAAAATAGATGGAAAAATGTCGGACAGTATTAACCGGCCAAAACACGAACTGTCTTTCTAGTCTTTGCCTCACCTAACATCTTGATGGCCATCACACCTAAGCTATAAGAAAGTTTGCAAAGCTTCCAGGGCACACAGCATTGCATGCAGACATGCTTGGTCTTCTGTTTGCAAGCAGTATCATTACATATGTTTGCATTTTTTTTACCTCTTTAAGTTGGGGTTAGGTACGGTCAGGTGCTCTGTGCCCATCATCCGCAGCTTCTTGATCTGGCAGACCCTTCCTCTGTATCCTGGCCTTCATCACCCTCACTTTCTTTATCCTAATTGTCTGTATCTCCATCACCATCATCATCATCATTTCTGTTCTTCTCTGCCAGCCTCTCATCATAACTGTTGGCACTACACTCTCTGTCCTCATGACAACTGGAGCTGGATCTTAAACTATTCTCTAGGCTGCCCTATTCTTTGATGTGTTAGAAGTTTGCAATATACATAATTGGTATAGTTACAGAATCTACAACTAATTTACACAAAAAGTACTAAAATGTAGATTATAAGTGAATGGCCTGTCTGTGTAAGAGTAAAACAATCATAAGCCACAGAAAAGTGATACCTTCTGTTGAAAAATTACAATGGGTGATGCATGACGTCCACTTCATTGGACACATGGTTAATCGTAACTTTATACATATTGGATAATACATACTGTTGGCCTTGGATTGGATGCATACTGTTGGGCTTTCTGGATTCAGAAGACATTTACTTGCAGTATCTGACCACTGAATTGAACTCAATGGAGTGTGGCAGCAGAGAGCATTTTAAACACTCATGGAATTTCATTAGAGAAATCAATGCATTAAAGAGATATTTACTTTTTTTTAGCTGTCCACTACATTGACCCCTTCAGAGGGTTAGGGGGTATCTTATTTTTAATTGAAACAAATTAATATGTATTTGTAAACATATTCTATAAAGAATCCCATAAAAATGGACGGTTCAACAGAGTTATGGCTCTGGATGAGTTTAGCAACTGCATTAAAAAGATATATAGGATTATTCTTATTCTCCTCAATTAAGGAGGACAAATATGCTGCTCTTGTGGTGTCAAGTCTGACATAGAGGAAAAATTGCAAACCTTCTTTTGGAAAGTACCGTAAGCTTGTATGAGCAATGCAAACAGCAAATTTTAAACAGTGTGCGTGAGGAGAAATGTGCTTGTGCACGCTCTCGCCCGCATTTAACAGGCGTTCCCCCTAGGAAGCGGGTACAGGGTTCTGCATGTGCATTTTTTTTGTGGAGAGGGTTGGTATTTTCAAAAATTTGTGAAAATCCTCCACTATACCTTTAAATTATGAATCAAAAGTTCCATCAAACAGCTGATGATACAAAAGTGGGAGATGACCCATGAGGTCAAAAATGAACACAGAAAAAACAGAAAGAAGTGTTTGTAAAGGAAGCAACATACATTAAGTGTAAAGTCCACTATAATTTCAATAACTCAAAAAGCAGAACCTCAAATCTAAAGCACGTCATTAATGTCTGTTCTGTACATGCGTCTTGTGGGTAGTAAGGGTCAGGTTGGGTGGCGTGTAGAAAAAAAGCTGGTTATGCAGCAGGTTACCATGACAGAGTGCATGAGGAAAGCTCCAAACTCATCCATTCTGGGAGAAGGTTCCAGTTGATTTTTTATTGCCTTTTCGTGTGGATGGGACGCCCTATCTGACCAAGATATGCATGCACCCCCCAACCAGGCTTCTTCTGGGCGTTTATATATCAGACATCTTACACTAAATGTAATGATCTCCAAGGTCAGTGAGACACAAAATATCAGCAGCGATGCTTTGCAGACACTTTATTACACAAATACAACAGTTACTGAAAATAGCACTCTTGTACTTAAACAACTGTAGGCTATATGGTAGGCCATATGTGACAGCGTAGCTTAATATCTATGGCATGCGGTAAGGAAAGCCTTTAAAAAGTCATAGCAAACTATGAGCAGTGGCAGAAAAAAACAGTTTAAAAATAACAACTAAAAACAAACAACACATAACCTGGTGATACAGAAAGCAACTGAGTGGCCTGAGCATATAAATTTATACTTTTTTTGTTTTGTTTTTCGATGCATCTATACTGAATTATTCACTTTCATTTGCTAAACAAAGTGTCTAAATAGCAGTTAAAAGGAAAATAAATTCTTAGTCTCTTCATGCTGTCCTAAATACAGTATCAGAACAAGTGTGCTGTTTTTTGTAAACTCATTAAATGTAAAGAACCAATTTATCAATCTAACCAACTGCTGCAACGAGTTTCAGCAACCAAAACACTACAGAAGCATGAAGATACAGAATATTTTCCTTTAAGAGAACAACAATGCAAATGGAGGAAGGCACAGAAGTACAAATCAAATGATACGCAAGTACAACATTAATGCAGAAAGGACATTAGATGTTACCATTTCAACTTCAGCTACACGTTACAGGCTTCTGCTCTAAAATCCTGCTTGATTTCTGTCCCCATCATAAAAATATTGAAATTTAGGATGAAATTTATCGACCATTTTCCAGCAGAGTGAATCATGTGCAGCAGCCACGGGGTGAAAAAAAGACCTGACAGCAGCCCCACCTAGCATTAGCATTGGTCTATGCACTTCAGTCAGATATAGCTGAAAATTGTATTAAAATGATTTAAAAGAAACAAAAAAAGATAAAAAAAAAAAAATATTAAAAACTTTATGAAAATCATTCACATAATAATAATGCAGATTTTCTTTGACTTTTATGGCTAAACATGAAATTAGTGGACATTTGTTTTAGGGACTGAGCTAATATTTTCCATAAAGGCAATTTTTATAGAAGAAAAATATAAATATAATTATTTTGTCTCCAACACTTTATCAAGATGACAATAAAATAAATTTTATATACAAGAAAACATTTAAAAATATAAAATAAATAGCATTATTGGCAGCTGACAACATTTACAAAAACATTGAATAAGCAGGTGTGATAAATGAGAGGCAGCTGGGCCTGGGCCGCCTAAGAGGAGGACTGAGGAGGAGGTGGACGAGGGGGAGGAGCAGAATACTCCTCTGTGTCAGAATCGCTGCTGTCCTCCACGTTTCTCTCCTGGTCACTGCCTTCAGTGCTCAGCTGGTCGAAACCCTGACGACTGTAGCCTTTGTGGGAAGCAAAGAATTTCCCCAGGTTCAAAGTCCCCACAGCTTTACCTGAGAGCGAGGAGAAGAACGGAGTTAGCTCCTGTTGACATCAGGTCACCCTTCACTGCTGATTTGTTTATATGCAATATATACAGCTACCAATTTCAAATCAGATATATTCTCCTCTAATTAACCCTTTATAGGGCAATCATTGAAATACTTTAAAATCTAAATTCCAGCACAAGACCTTATTACCTTTGTAACATTAAAAAATATGGATATTTTGATGGCAAAAACGTATTAATTAATTAATTAATGTAATAACAAGAAACGCCAAATTACCCAAATATATTAAGAAAAATAACAAAAGTGTTTCTGTAAGAAATTAATGAAAAACACAGAGTAAAAGAAACAATTTTTATTTATTTTTTTTTTGGTGCAACATAACCTTAGAGGCATTAATGCTGATACTGGCACTTAAATTCTTTGGTTTATAAACTTAAATATAATTGTTAACTAGGCTTATTAACTTTTTAACTTTACTTTTTAACTTTTCACTTAGCTTTTTACCTTTTTTCTTGACTTGTTAACTTTTTTTCAACTTTATTTGCTTAATGAGTGGAAATAGATCTTGTGCTTTTAGACCTCACTGAGGGACGGAGGGGGGGGGATTCCATTTGTAAGGGGTCTGACAGTGATCAAAAATGGTAACTTGCCCTATAAAGGTTAAAAGTCTTTCCTGGTATAATGCAATTCTGAGTCAGCTGCTCTATTTATGATAGAACATGAACATAAAATTCAGTTTTGTTTTTTTAATGCTAAACTAAACTTGTTTGTCTTTCTTATTTTTACTTGAACCGATCACAAAAAGACTAGTCAGGGCAAAATCAAAATGTCCAGAAATCTCAGACTAAGCAGTCAAAGTATTTATTTTAAAATCTCCACTGTTCCCGCCTAAACTGACTCAACTCAGATGCTCACCTTTGCTCTGCAAAATCAATGACATTCCAGGGATCTATCTAATACATCCTGTAAGTAAATTATTCTACACAAGGAGAGATAATACAGAAATTATGCAAAACTTTTGATCAGAATACTAGATGTTAAATCAAACACAGAAATGTGGCTTCAATGCTGAGAGGCAAATTCTAAAGGCCAGAACAGCTAAAGAAAACTCCAACAGACTATAAACCAGTGGGGTAGATTAACACTAATTAAGTTAGAATATCTTATTTGCTTAATTAAAAGTTTTAGAGAGTGACGTTTGATCCTCTGCAGAGTCCACCATAAGTATCTGTCAGGTAGGGGAGGTATATACAACTTCACAAACTCTCAGCTCTTAAATAGTTGAAGTTTTCAGTTTCTGAATTTAGGGAAATTAATCTAAATATAAAATACCTCTCCAGCTTCCTGCAAACCGTAGCTGCTACCTTTATCAAACTCCATCACATGCGGGTAAATTAACTGGATTCTCTACTTACTGCCTGATAAAAGTATCCATAGGAGCTTAGTTGTCAAATTAGCTCCTAAATCCTTCAATAATCACGTAGAGGCAATGAACAATGGCGATCATCTATTTTCAGTTTTCTATCTATGTAAACTACAGACCCTGCCTAATTTAAAAAGTCAGTAGTAAATTTGTCTTAAAGTAATATTATTTTCCTTGAATCAAGAAGGTTGGCAAAACTACAAACTAATTGAATTCTATTGTTTACGATTAAAATAAGAAGAAAATCATCTCTGTTATCTTAATTAAATTCCATAATCTCCAATTACCTTAGTTTAAAGGCAGAAACACTGAGATAATCTGATTTACCCTCTTAAATTAAGGGCAAATATACTCATTCTAAGTATTTTTCACTTTTTGGAGGGTCAGTTTTCACAGTGCCACAAATGTTGATTGTTTCCAGTTTTCAGTTTTTACTATGATGAATAACTTACCTCGAATTTTCCCCAGGACTCCACCCATAGAGTGCGGCTCTAGTTTAATGTCATTTCTCTCTGAAAACAAAGAGAACCCTAAATTAGGTCAGGTCACACAGATCCCCACCACTTTAACACCTCATTCACTATAAATATTTAATGTTAGGTTCACACTAGTTGGTGAGCGGGTGACGAGACGTTTAGAGGAAGCACAGAGCTGCTTCCTGTAAACTAAATCTTCATTTCTCTTCTTTCCCTGAAGGAGCTTTGAATTCCATGTAGGGCGTTTGATAAAACTGATGCCAGTTTTTTAACTGTTATGCCACCAGGGCACATCAGGTTAGTATCACGAAGGATTAACAAGTGGAGTTTCTGCTCTAGCTGTCAGACAATTTCAGGGAAGCTTATCTGCATGCCGATTATCTACTTTGGGTTTTCAGTCTGACGGAAATTCTTTGCAGGCAGCTTGATGTCTAATCAGCTTTTCTAAATGTGCAATCACCACCTAGAACTAAGCAAAAGAATTTTTAAATTAAGTGTATTTACTCCTAATTTGTGACAGGGAAAAAAGATGATTTGCCAGTGGAATGGGTATTTTTACTCTTGCCCTAACAACTAGGCCACTAACTCTCCCAAATATAAGAAAATTAGATAATATGCACTTCAAATAAGACAATGCATTTGTTTTTCCTTATTTTAACAAAACTAGCAAAGTAACAACTGTGTTGAAACACTACCAAACCAAACATCTGGTTTATACATGTTGAATCCCACCTCAAAGTTATTACTGAATCTGGGCCTGCATAAGGCAAAATATTTACCAAAATAAAAGCTTCCAGTAAATTTGACTTTCTAAGTTTCTTCCAGAAGAAACTGTTGCTTCCAGATGGAAAAAAAACCTGGGGTGGCACACTGAAACTATTATAGTTTCAGGGTTTGAACCTATTGAATTCTATTGTGGTACACCTGCCAGTATAAATCATAAAGACTTAAGTAAACATGTCGTCATATCTTTGTTTATTGTGTGATTTTTATTGTTACGCCGCTGGCTGTGCATGATGGGATGGAACGCTTCATCGATGCTATAATTTACCCTGGCCAGTGGGGTGGCCATGGCATTTCACAGGGTGGCCACCCCCTGGTGGCGCCACTGCACTCTGGAAGAAACTTCCAACCCTGCTATGATTTTTCTTCATACTTACTGTTTTTACTCCAGCACATGAAGAATCCAAGGAAGACGATGACCAGCAGAAGGATGAGAAGCAGAGAAACGACGACGGCTGGGAGGACGCTCTGTTTTCTGTCGGCTTTAGGAGTGCTTTTCCTCGGTTCCACTTCCACCAGTGGATGGGTTTTTTCGGCCACAGTTTGCTTCTCCTTGATGGTGGCTACCTTTGAAATGTTGAGATGTGGTCTCAGCTTGGCTTGAACAAATGCCTCGACTTCTACATGGAGAGATTAAACAAGCAATATTAATTATCACCAGCTTTTACTAAAGGAAAAAAAAATATTTGTGAGCAGAGAAATATAGTTTGAATTGACTTGGTGATCTGGTTGATTGTAGTATTTTTATACTAGAATCAACCAGATCACCATCAAGTTTAGGATCTTAGTTTGAAGAGAGAAAATAAAAATGAGTCAGAAGGTTAGGGTCAATGTCAATAATTACACAGTAAAATGTTTGGACAGATTATATATCTTATAAATGGTCTTCTTCTCTTAGAGTATAAAATTCTCCAGACATTATTTATTCTGGGTTTTGAAAGTAGTAATATATTTGAGTTATAATCGCGATACAAAATATATATTACATTATGTTTAAATTACCTTCATAAACAATAGAGCACATAAAATTGCACTGATATACTCATTCAAACATCTGTTTTTAAATTTAAAACAGTTTATTTTAACCAGCTCAAAGCTTTTTACAAATGATACTGCACACAATACCAAATAAAATGTGACATCATTCAGAATGAAAAAAGAAATTTCCCTCGCAAATTACAAAAACAAAACTCAAAACTGTCCAAAAAGTAGAGAACTATTAGAGTTTATGCGCTGCTCCTTTTTCTCATAGGCGAAGCGTTTACACTCCAGAGCAGAAGGTGGCGGTACTGCGACCAAAGCCAACCACCAGTAGTAAACAAGAAGAAGAAGAAGCGAAGCAGCGTAGCCGGGTGTAGCAGGGAAAAAAATCAGTTGTGGAGAATTGTGTGGGTATGGCGAGAGGGAAAGAACAGGAGTTGGAAGATGCGCCAGCAGCACTTTATAGGTCTGGTGTATGGGACCACTTTGCATTTAGAGTGACCTACGATGAAGGCGGAAAGAAAGTTGCGGATAAAAGTGCAACAGTGTGCAAGCATTGTGCAACACGTTTTGTTTATGCTAACAGCAACATGACCAACATGTCATGCTAACCCTGAAATCCCTCATACTCCGTCAGCGCTCCGCCCCGCTGCGCTCCAGACCGCCTGCACAAAGCAAAGCCTACAGCCTCCACTGTGGCTCCCGATGGCTCCGCTCTGAGTTCCTTGGAGATCGTAGAGAGCATGCGCCAGATGATTAAATTCAAAGCAGAAAAACATACGGAAATGATCCAGGGTTTCATTTAAAATAATAATAATAATACTAAATAATACTAAATAATCCATTATTTTTTGGGGGATTTTTTTCATTAATTTCATAAATTTTTATGGGATTTCGGGGTAACAATCAACATATACCGAATCGAACCGAACCGAAAACCGTGACCACGAAACCGTGAATCGAACCGAACCGTTGATTTTGTCAAGTTTAGAAAATGCCTGCAAAAACTCTGAACAAGACCACATAACATTGAAAGTATTAGAGCATCTAAGAAAACATGGAAATAACATAATAAATAGCGTCTGTGATTTCCCTCCATCGCTTCCTGTTTCTCTCATGGGATCACTTTTTCAAACGCCAAGGTCAACCTCATCAACTAACAGCGGATTTATTATTTTTGTATATATATATATGTATATGTATATATCTATATATATATATATACATATATATATATATATATATATATATATATATATATATATATATATATATATATATATATATATATATATATATATATATATATAGAATTTGTTTCTGTTTCTTGATTTTTCTGGCTTTCGTTTTGTTTAAATATCCTCTTTTTTATTAGTGTTAAACCAAAAGTATAACTAATTTTCTGTGTAAGAATGGAAAAAAAAAGAACTGTAAAAATACCAAGTCTCAAACATCACTTTAGTATGAAATATTAGGAACATTTCACATAAAATATTACTAAAAATATCAGCAGCTAAGTTACATTCTGCAGAGCTTACCTTCAAGTTCCTGGACTTCAATTCCAGCTTTCTTGACAGAGCGGTGCAACTCTGCAAAGTACAGACAGACAAGTTTCTAATAGAAAGTAAAGAATGTAGTATGCACACATCACAAATGGAACTTCACATCTAATAACAACAAAAATCGATTATAGACAATTATTCGGATTCCCTGCCTGGAAACATTGAAAAGCAGGAGAACTTTTACAGAATGCTTCAGAGTGGCAATAATGAAGATGAACTTACTTTCAGCAGAAAACTTAAAGACTGATTTGTTTCCTGCATCCCCAACAAAAATAGTTCCATCCTTAGTTACAACAATGTCATGAGGCATTTTAAACTCCTGTTGAAAAGGAAAACACTGATCAGTTCATACTTCAAAGGAGGACGAAACATCATGAATATCTAAAAAGTTTTCAAAATTTCAAAATTTTCCCAGTTGACACAAACTTTAATGTATTTTATTTATGCTGGGTGCCCCTGTTGTCTGTTCATGTGTTGTTCTCAAGAACATACTTGGCGAAGGCACGAGTCTGTACTCACATTCTTATGAAATGAGAAACGGTCCTTGTTTTAAAGCTAATGAAACTGGAGGAGCTGCTGCTCATGTGAATGGGCGTCTCAGGCTTATGGCCTCACAATGGAAAAGCAAACAACAAAGCGCCGAGGGAGATTAAAGGTTGCATGAAGTTGTGTTGCAGAGAAGGTCTTTGATAATTTGAATTAGGGTTGCAATTAAAGATTATTTTGCTAATCCATCAAACGGTTAATAATCAGATAGCAAAAAGTTATGTAGAGAAGATTTTTTACAGAACTGAACCAGGTGAAACTAAAACTTTAGTTTTGTGGAGTTCTGGATAAAGCATAATGGCAGCTGAAAAAAGTTTTTGTTAAACTTACATGCAAAATACTTATGTTTTTGTTACAGTTTTGGTATAATTACTGCTCTAAGTGGATCTCTCTTTCAGCTAAAGACATGTTTCAGAGTCTCTATATTCTAGTTAACGATTAATCGATTACTAAAGTAGTTCACCATTATTTGAGGTGTGGGCAGTGCTATCCAAACCTTGAACAAAACTTTCACTATTGTCTGATGGGTCACTGATAAGTCTGCGTTTTTCCTGGGGTGGGCAATCACCTTTGGACTTGCTTGCAGAATCTGAGCCGCTTCCTACCGACTTCTCATTATTCCCTCTCCACCTGGATCGCTATCACCAATATTTTAAAGCATTTCTAAAGCCTCTTTTGCTGTTAGATTTTTTCTAAAAGCCAATTTTCCGTATTAGCCAAAGAGTTCTAGGTAGAATGTTGGCTGCTAGGCAATGGTGCTAAACGTCAATCACCGCTGGAAGAATTTCAAATGCAACTAATAGAGCAATCAAAATGAAGGCCGTGGGAGATCATGTAAAATTAACTACATTTTAAAGTTTTTATTTTATATTTTTTTTAAAACTATGTGAAAATGAAGGAAATATAGAAACAGGAAAAGTCAGTTAACATTAGCAACATATGATTAATGTAAATAAAGTTCTTTGCCTTTAAAATCTCAGACCATCAAAATGACGGCATTGGGAGTTCTAGTGCTAATGGTTTCAGCCTAAGTTTGAATCCGCCTGTTTGGTTCCCATCTTAACCTCAGAGTGCTGCATCCCTCTATGCATTGTGGGAAACTGCAAGCACATTATTTAATTATCCCTCCTGATTCCCTGAAGCTCTTACACATTTCATTGCTACATTTATAAGTAATGTTCTTCCTCATTCGCCTTTCTATTGAAATCAATGCTAAGCCTTTGTCTATTTGCCTTTGAGTCAAACCCTTTGATTAAACAGAGCTCTAAGAGCTGTTGAGCATCCTGACCCTGTTTTAAACCTCTCTACAGCAGAAAAGCCAATAGAAAACCAATAAAAAATCATTTTAAAAGTAAGTTACTGCATTCAATTGGTCGTAAAACAGGCATTTAATTTAATTATTAATCGTAATCTCAAAATATCAACCCTTCCCAACACTTTTAGCATTTTTAAGGACTGAAGCTACTAGAACAATTACAAAAATACAAAATAAACCCAAAATTTGTAATAGTAAAATGCATTTTAGGCCACGGTTTTCTGGTCTCTCTTTATTCAGTAGGGTGTGGGGCTGGTTGAAGGTGAATTCTTTGTTTATGTAAGCATGTTGCCAAGTGTTTACCTTTTGGGTGGGGCTGAAGGAATCCAAAATTTGCTTAGTTGAATAACCCAGAACAAAACCTCTAAGAGGAGTAAAATGGTTGGATGAGTCCCCATTCACTGCAAAGATCAGGCCATCTTCATTGAGGAGAAATAAAGAGAAAGGACCGAAACAACCATGAAACACATCAAGCATATAAAAAATCCCCTAAATGAAACATATACAAACTCAATTACAAATAACATAAGTAAAAAAAAAAAAAAGTTCCAAATGTATTAAATTGCACCAAATTGAGAGAGAGTGAGACTGAAATTTAAAATCATAGATTAAAAAGAAAGGATAACTTGTGGATGACTGACAGGATACTAACCTTCAGCAGGACTATAGGCGATGGCGAAAACTTCTCCTCCAAACTCTTCATTTTTTATTTCTTTGACAAACTCCCCAGTTTCTGCTATGAAGCACTGGATACGTCCATTTTCCCTGTCAGCTACACAAACTTCCTTTCTGTCAGGAAGGAACACTAGGCTGTGAGGGATCTGAAATGGTGTACGCCTCCTTCTGTCTGATGAACCTAAACCAGAAGAAATGACACAAGGCACATATGAAAGATTTCTGTCTCCAGTGCATCAGAGTTAGTGATGAGTAATCCAACTAAATTACACTTTCATTACTGCTCTGTCCAAAAAAGCTAATAAACAATCCACTGGACTTGGTTTCCAAGTTTGAAGACCCATCCAGGAAGCTTTTTAATTCAAATGTACGGAATAGCGTTGAGTTGCTTTATACATTACCCTACACAGCCTTGGAATGGGGGTTGACCCCCATTCCAAAGGGGTGGACCCGTTCGTCTACTGTATAAAGCAACTCAACTCTATATTTGCTATATTTTTATAGAATTTGTGAAGTGAGCTGGTACCTGCACCCCACTGAGACAAGTATGTGCCATCAGCAGTGAACTTCAGTATCCTGGCATTGCAGTAGCCATCGGACACAAAGATGTTCCCAGTTTCAGGGTCGACTGCAACATCAGTTGGTTTGCAGAAGTGGTGGGTGTCACTGCCAGGCATGAACGCCTCACCCAGGACCAGCAGGGTTCTGTCTCTGCCATCACTGCTCACTTTTAACACCTGAAGAACAACAAAGATGGCAAAAGTGAAGAGAGCCACTTTAATAAGACACATCTGTTCTTAATTATTTTTATACATCTAAGGATGAAGTGCCTTTGTACCGTATTTTCACGACCATAAGGCGCACCGGACTAAAAGGCGCACTCTCAGTTATGTGTCCCATTTCTGTATTTAACACACACATAAGGCGCACCGGACTATAGGGCGCGTTTTTTATATACAGGTACAAGTCCTCTACTACCTTTAAATACCTCTACTGCGTATTTAAAAATACAGCGGGGGCAAAACTGAGTATGATTGTGCTTTATTCATGTATTTATTACAAAGTATTAATCAAACCTGGCAGCTGGCCGTGAGACAGAGACATCGCAGATGACACAGCGCTGTGGTCACTCCTAAATTAACTTAAAATCCTGAAACCTGCTGACGGAATATGTTCGCTTTTATTGCCGGTATCCTGGTGCCTGCAGCTAAAATTATTTAGATGAAAAACACCTGCCAGCAGCCGCGGTGAACCCCAGGCTGCCCAGCCTACAGGCTGCTGATGAAGAGATTTCTGCTGTCAGCGCACCGCTGGTATGTGGGGGTCTGAGCGCCTTCGACAGAAATAGATAATCTGGATGAACTGACTGCAATTATTAAGTTTTCAGGTGGACTTTCTCACTTAAAAACATATTAAAACTACTTTATTCCCACTGATCACAGCAAATATAGCTGCAAGATTTAGATTATTTAGATGAAAAAACACCTGCCAGCCACCGCGATGAAGAGGAGGAGACGCGCCGGGGATGCTGTTGAATTAAGTTTTCAGGGAGAAAAATACAGCGGGAGCAAAACTGAGTATGATTGTGCTTTATTCATGTATTTATTACAAAGTATTAATCAAACCCATCAAAGTCATCATCCTCTGTTTCTGAATAAAACAGCTGCGCTAAATCAGACATGCCAGTTTCCCCTTCTTCGCTGTCAGTCACTTTCCGTGCAGCGCGGCTCCTCAGAAATAATGCCGGCTTTTGCGAAAGCTTGAACAACAGAGCCAGCAGACACTTTAGTCCAAGCATCTACAATCCATCCGCAAACTGTGGCGTAATCTGCCCGGCGCTGCCTTCTTATCCTGAAACTGTGGTCTCCGTCGGTCATCCATCGCTCCCACGCCGCTCGCAGCCTTACTTCGAACGGCTGCTTCACACCGATGTCGAGCGGTTGAAGTTCCTTTGTCAGACCCCCGGGATAACGGCGAGCACAGCGTTCATTTGATTCACCTTTTTTTCACATCGGCTGTGAGATGGGCACGCAGCGATGGTGATGCGTGGAAAAAACCACCTAGTCTTCTCACATACACCTGCCTCAGCCACGCATCCATCCAGCCTTTTCCATTTGCGTTAATATCATATGTCATCAGAGCGCTGTCTGTCTCGCTGGCAGCTCCCAGATCAGCTTCTCTGATTGGTTGATGCGGCGCGTCCAGCAGCAAAACTTCAATTTTTCCATCTCGAGCAGCAGAAGCGCGGCGCTTCAGATGCTTAAACGCTCCCGACGTGCTGCACCAAAATGCGCTGCGGGACCTTTTGCTGCACCTATATGCGCGTCAACCATTGACTTTGCATGTAAACTCGCTGCTTCTGCTGCACCTGCTGGGTCCGGTTCACACCGATGTCGAGCAGCGTTAATTTGTTTTCCCATGTTTTTCACATCAGCTGTGAGATGGGCACGCATGGAGTTACATATTAACAGCGATGGTGAGGGGTGGAAAAAAAACACCTGGTCTCCTTACATTCAGCCACTCTTTCATCATCTCCTCAATGAGGTGGTCTCAAAAGTCGCAGTTACAACACACATAAGGCGCACCGCACCATAGGGCGCACCGCACATTTTGAGGGAAAAAAAAGACGTTTAAGTGCGCCTTATAGTCGTGAAAATACGGTATCCTGCTCCTATGAGTCAATACTTTTATGAAACTAGTTTCGTCATTATTGTAGCTTCAAGACGTTGAAAAAGAGTCATTTGCCCGAATAAGCCTCTTTCACATGTCTGGATCTGTTCCTGTTTGGCTGTGACTCCATCCTGGAGAGAAATATCAGCTGTGCTGCTGCCATCAACACCTTTGTTTCTAGAT
The DNA here is from genome assembly GCF_016077235.1 of Cyprinodon tularosa. Taxonomy (NCBI): domain Eukaryota; kingdom Metazoa; phylum Chordata; class Actinopteri; order Cyprinodontiformes; family Cyprinodontidae; genus Cyprinodon; species Cyprinodon tularosa. The sequence goes on from NW_024039338.1 coordinate 611,199, forward strand.
GTTAGAGATCTGCCTTTTTTTCAATGTAGTCCTTTTTCTCTGACTGTGACTAACTGGATGTGCTCTCTACATCCTCTGACATGGGAGCTGGCTCGGAGATCCTCTGCCTGGCTGTGTGTTTCCTAGAGTGGGCCGCCTTTTACAGTTTCCTTTCGTGTCTGCTTCTTTTTCTATGTCTGCTTCTGTCTCCTTGAACCCCAGTCGGCCTCGGCAGGTGGTCGTTCACACTGAGCCTGGTTCTGCTGGAGGTTTCTTCCAGTTAAAAGGGAGTTTTTCCTCTCCACTGTCGCTATAAGGATGCTTGGTGTGAAGGATTGCCTTCGAGTCACTGAGTCGATGTAATCAACTTGCCTAGATAGAAAACTTTGAATGAACTTGACTGTATGATCTGGTGAACTGTAAAGTACCCTGAGGTGACGTGTTGTGAATTGGCGCTATATAAATAAACTGAATTGAATTTTCTCAGATACACTTTAGAACGATGCGTTTAAACAACTAAACTATGTCTCACTGTCCATTTAAACAGCCGATCATTAGCTTCAGATTTGGGTTTTCATGTTAGCTTCTGCTAATGGTGTTGGATCTAGGTAATACTGTGATATAGCTCTTCTTTTAGTGAAGTCCAGCAATAAGTGCTGGAAGATATTTTGTTCTGTTAGCAGTTCCTTTAATCCGCTGGTTTCGGTTAATCTCAGAGAAATATTAAAACTTGGGTCTATCCAGTACATTTACAAACAAGCCTCTCCTGTCAACTTTGTCTTTTACTATTGTTACACATGTTTTGCATAAAGCCTAGGGGTGTAAATATCAATCGTTTTGTATCGATGCATTGATCCAACAACCGACGATACAACAAGCATCGACACGTCTGCAAGTATCGATAAATTTATTTATTATTTCCTCCGATCTATTTTTTCCACTTGCTTCTGGACGTAATTCTGACCCCCGAGCTGCGGTGGCGCTAAACCTATTTTGCCCTCCTACCTCGCTTCCTTTAGCCACTACCCACTTTCCGCATGCACACACAGTGGCGTAAACAGTAGGCAAGACGGACATGGCGGAGATAGCGGAGGTGAAAGAAGAGGCGGAGGAAAAAGAAGATGATGTATTCTTGAGTATCGAAAATAATCGAATCGTTGGGTCAGGAAATCGATACTGATGGGTGTGATTTACACCCCTAATAAAGCCCGTCACTTTTTAAGGGGTAGTGAGCTGCCTCCAATTCATTCGGACAGTAGCTGTCTGTACTGTGGTCTGATCCAAGATGGCCGCCCTCTAGGCTTGTTGCCGACAGTGTCCAATGAGGCATCTGCATATTAATGACTATGCAGTGAGTGACGACCAACGCATTCTAGTCACCAGCCTTTCCAAAGCTAACGCAGGTCAGTTCTTTCCCTCTCAGTAACTAGCCCGGTCATCTCTTTGCTAGCAGTAGCTGTTCAGTTGCCGGTAACTGCCAATCACTGAGCAGCTCACTAGCGGGAATTGGAATAGAAATAGCACAGAAATGGCATCAAAATTAAGACTATTGCAGACCCGGTGGTGCCTATTTCCTAAGCGCAGGAGGATTTCCAGGTGATCAGAAAAGCATCAACTATGAGGAAGCTCTTCTACTTCAAGCCAGACACTTGCTTGACACGTATTTAACTCTTTTCTATTGGTTTGCACATGGAAGGCAAACAAAATGAACTGAGAGTTTATGTCTAGAAAAAAATGTTAAGAAAAAGAAGGGCAAAATATTCTTAAAGTCTGTGAGGCACTTCTTGTGTTGCTTTTTACTTAACTACCCCAGACTTGTAGAAATATTGCTTTCTAAAAACACAAAAGCAACTACAAAAATTTATAACCATTATATAACATGCATTACGCAACATAAAGTGATTAGAAAAAAATATGTTAGTAAATTCACGATAGAAATGGTGATTTGACCAAAAAAGTATTTCATTCTATTATAGTTTGATGCTACTATAAATGCTAGGTTTGTGAAAAAGCAAAAGAGCGCAAACGCAAACAGCAGCTCACCTGATGCAGAGCCACATCTGTCACCCAGTAGTTATTGTCCTTGTCTGTTGTTATTCCATGAGGCAAGTAGAACCTGCAACGTCAGAAAATGGATGATCAAAAGGCCAACTTTTAAGGACTTTAAACCCAACAATAATAACCATCAAAGGAGCGATAAGACATAATCTATTATTTTAGATACAAAGAACAACTAAATAGTGATGTTAAAAACTAAAGGTCTACACCCTATGGACAAAGGACAATCTTTAAGGACCAGAATGTTCACATTTTGGACAAAGAAAATAGGTGGTTTGAGAGGAAGGAAGGAAGTCATTTATGTTAAGAAAGAAAAACCAACCTTAAACAGAGGGGGTGAACTCAGGTTCCAGCTTTCAAAAACCTACAATGCAGCAATTTAGTTGATCCCTTCCCACTATCATTGCAACTCCAACCCCTTTACAGGCGAGCAGAAAACCTTGCCTATTCAGCCAGGCCAGCAATTCTCTTAACGACCGCCCTTTCAGAGACCTAGACAGGTATGGGGTACTGCAGACTAACAAAGAAGCAAAACGACCCCCATTCCAAAGGGGTGGAGGCATTTTTCTGGTTCAATTTGCATGTTTTTTAAACAAAAACAAGGCGTGTTAAAATCGCCTCAGTTCCGATCAGTATGCTGCGGGAACATCAGACCCAGGTCAGACCATTGAACGCAATGTACAGATGTCAACACACCGCACCAGACCTGTCTGACCTAACAAGCCAAAACAACCCTGTTTACATTTGATAAACATGGAGCAGCACTGGTGGGAAGGATTCAGATACATAAAACAGTGAAACAATACAGCACACTATGCCCTGGCTTCCTTACGTGTTGCTCTTCATTGTCTACTTTCCTGATTTCTGTCACACTGGTGACATCATCAACACTAACAGAGCATGACGGTGTAACCAGACACGCAGCTGCGGGGGGACAGAGGCCACGTTGCTTTACAGCTTTTTTTGCCAGTGGGAAGGGAGCCAAATGCTGATTGTGAGCGGGTCGAACCATGTTTGAAAAACAGGCGTAAACCCGATATTTTCAGCGGAAAACAAAATTAATAGAGCAGTGTAGCATTAGAGAAAAATGGCCCTCTGGGAAGAGGCTTCACAGTATTCAATGCACGACCAGCAGATACAGCAACAGCTTCTTCCCCATTGCCATCATACAGCTGAACTGTTGTGAAAACTTGTAATCATGTAACTGACTCGCCATAACACTGAAAACACCAATCCAAAAATTCTGTATATTTGCATCATACATATTTAATGCTCTGAACTTCCACATCAATGCGTTTTTTTTTTTTTGCACTACATTTTTCCCCCCACACTGTTTACATTTGATCACTGCTGCACTTTAAGAAACGGAAATGTTATGAAATTAGTGGCGGCCTAGTGGTTAGTAGCCTGGGTGCCATTCCGAACTTAGTCCCGCCCACAATGTTTGAGGTCGGGAAGTTCGGTCTGGCATTGCTCAATAGTAGCGCGAATATGCTCGCCCAATATCTGGTCGGGCCAATCAAATTGTCAGGGCGGGCTTTATACGATGATGGACGGATGATCAACAGTATTGTAATCAACCACGTCACCAAAGCGCGCTTGGGAGACAACAACAATGTCTGCCGCTGGAGAGTTGAGGTGAGTAGATTCTGCTATTAGGTCTGTTCTAGAAGATATCGACAGCAAATTAATTTTAAAAGAGGAACAGAGAAACGCGATCAAGGCATTTGTTGAAAAGAAAGATGTTTTTGGCGTCCTTCCTACGATTCGGCAAAAGTTTAATTTACCAGCTGGCTCCCTTGGTCGCTTAACATACGTCACGCACTCCGTTGCTCTTATTGGTTGTAGGTCTATCCAATTGAGTGCAGAGGCATTTTTTTCCCCTGGTCTGTTTGAAACACGCCCCATAATCACAGCTCTATGGAGCAGTATCAGACTCATATTCTGACTAGATTTGAGTAGGACTACGTCAGGCTTAGTGGTTAGGGCATAGAGCTTGGAATCCTGAGGTTCTGAGTTCGAGCCCCACTCCCACAGACTGCCACTCTGGCTCTCTGTCAAGAACCTTAACCCCACACTGCTCCCCAAGGGGATGGGTTAAATGCAGAGGTAAATCTCTCCAATGTGAGATCAATAAAGTTAAATTATTATTATATAAAAGTTAAAGTCTAACAGCATTAAAAAGTAACACGTTGCTTAATTCTTTGCCAAACATCAAGTTGATGCTAATTGGCTGAGCATCATTTAATCCAAATATGTGACTGGTGCAAAGAGAGGGGGATAGGGGAGGGGTGGGGTTGAAGAAGGATTTGTAACTGGATTGGAGGTACAGAGAAGCATTGCTTGTCGCATATCTTGTTTCGGTCTACAGACAGTTTACAACAGCCAGCCTTGTGTATAACAATATACATCTTACATGTTTCGGCCAGAGGCTTTTAGAATTCTGCCATTGGCGGGGTCCACAACCAAAATGGCCGACTGCTGGATGGGCCCCAAGAACCTCTGCTGGTATCGAGCCTGGCTGTTGAAAGAACTAAACAAACACAAAAGGATCAACATTTAGTGAGCAAGACAAGAAATGAGACAAGGGATTGGCAAGATTTCAGCCTAAATACAACCTTTTACATAAAAGCTTTTTTATAACACAATGCTAATATTACAGTATCTATGATATAATGCTGTGCTGCTAATAAAATAGAAGTAAACGCTAACTGAGAGGTTTTGGTTAATAAAAATATTTTGCATCCAGCATAGGGCTTTGTGGGATAACCCTTATTTGGATTGCTCTGACTTAAAATATGCATAGAACTATTTTTGTTTTTAATGACAAAACTTAAGACTGAGTCAGAAGAAAATGTGTAGGAGGCTTAAAATCTGATAAATAACAGCAGTATTTAGAGGGATAAAGTTTTCTTTTGAAGTGCAGCTAATGACTCATCTACAGGCAATGACTAACATTTTAGCAATACTTATTTAATGAACAACAGAGATGCTGTTTGATTAAAAAAGGCACCAGTAGCAACAACAAAAAAAACCCCATTAGAGTCGTAGGGAAGCGGTTGTTTCAACTGTTGCGGTTCCGAATTCTCCCGAGTGGTGCATGACTTTACACTTGTGAATAAAGTGAATGTGATTGGTCGATTGTCAAGGGGGCAGGATTGTTGTGGCAGAAGGTTCGCAAGCATGTTTGGTTGTGGCCGGTTTGTCGGAAGCATCTTGCTAAACAATTAGCAACTTAGTGCTAGCAGGTTCCCAATGGGAAATTCCATTGGGACCAAGTAGCACTAAATTGGTGACTGAAAAACGACGCTGTCAAGGAACGCTATGGACAGAGGAAACATGCAAGAGGAGGAGAGTTTAGTGTCGGAGGTCGTGGATGAGTCTCCTCCGTCATCCATTTTTTATTTAGAGGAGGAAAGCGGGGACGAAGATGTTGTGGAAGAGGACGCCAGGGCGGCAGAAGCTTGGTTTGGTGTAGAAGGCTTCCAGCTCCAGCTGATGTATAACTAACATGCCTGCATAAAATAACGAAAACCCCAACCCCCAGGTTTTAAAATAGGATTTTTTTTTAAATAGAAATTTTCTAACTTTTGGGACAATATCGTCTGATAAAGAGTTCATTTATATACATGTTAAAGCCAGAATGAATGGACATTCAATATTTACAAGCTGATGTATAACTAACTGGCCTGCATACTCTAGACAGATTTTTGTCAGCACTTCTTAGCACTTTGATTCCAAAAGGGCGTTATGCTTATCTGCAACAAAATTATTTTCCTAAAGAAAGTCAATTATTTGTAAAACCAGCGAGGACTAAAAAGCCGTTTTAACATTCTACTAAGGTATCTTTGGGAGGGGCTTAATGAGGAAAGTACAGTTAAGCCGAATCCGCCTTTTACAGCTGCTTTTGTATTTCTGTTTCTGTCTCCTTGAACCCCAGTCGGCCTCAGCAGATGGCCGCTCACACTGAGCCTGGTTCAGCTGGAGGTTTCTTTCTGTTAAAAGGGAGTTTTTCCTCTCCACTGTCGCTACAAGCATGCTTAGTGTGAGGGATTGCTGAAGAGTCAATGAGTCGATGCAATCAACTGGTTTTCCTTACATAGAAAACTTTTAATCAATGTGACTGTATGATCTGGTTGAACTGTAAAGTGCCTTGAGATGACTTGTGTTGTGAATTGGTGCTATAGAAATAAACTGAATTGAATTGTAAATTGTGCAAAACCTGCACATAAAACCGATGTCTATGTTGAGGTCTAAGACTAACTAATAGTCAATAGCAATTTAGTTAAAAAATTCTATTTATTAAAGCATCTAAATAAGATTAAAAAGGAAAATCAATAGAAAGAAAGACATACTCTGCACCCCAGTGGTGGTCACCTCTGTGAAAAATGACTAGATTGGAATCAGAGTCGAGGGCGAGTCCTGACACCTGTCCGAGCTGAAGAGGACTCTGTGGCCAATCCGACACGTGCTCCAAATGATAATCTGAAACCATAGCAAATTTTTAGAGACACAGACACACATTTGGGAGAACTTTCAACATTAAGGAAAAGCATAATACTTTGCTTGTATTTTTCTTATATTCCAAGAACGCATTATGCTTTTTTAAGGGTTAGAAAAAGATAATTGTTTTTTAAAAATTAAATCATCTTTTTTTTTTTTAAGAGTTTATTTTTTCTATAACTTTTAGAGCTAGCTTAGCACACAGCTATACAGCATAGCCAGCCTTTGATTTTGTATGGTCATATATCCTTTCAGATGTGTACATTAATATTTAAATTACTCTCTTGTTTTAATTGAGAGTATCTATTCAATCATAAACGCAGTTTGGCTTATTGTTTGATGGTATATTAAACAAACTACAGAAGTCATATCTGTCCTTAAAGTAAGCTAAAGGTGCAACTAAAGCTTAATTTCCTAATTAATTAACCTCTGATTTTTAAAAATATAAATAGATTAATAATTAGACAGCAGAAAGTGTTTTTAGTAGCAACACTGCATAACCTTTGACCCAAACGCTACCTTAATTTAAATCTTAAATCTATGACAATACATAAGGTCAGAACTTGCTCTTCATCTATGTTTAAAATATAATAATAAAAATTATTTAAAAAATAAAGTCTGAAACAGGCCTGGACAAGAATGATGGTAGCCCTATAAATTAATTTAATCTAAGAGAAATGTTAAATTAAGGCGTGTTCACCAATTCTCTTCTAATCAGTCAGTGGGCCTACATATGGCACTAGAGGAGGTGACAGTGCAGATTGGAAGCATGGTGTGTACCACACTCAACATGGACCAGAGGGACTTAAAGGTGCTGTAACTGATTCTGCAGTTTTAAACCATGAGTGAAGAGAACAGTTTAGTTTAAACTGTAAGCACCACCCCTAATCTCCCATTAGGGGTGGTGCTCCGTGCAGGTAATAAAGCGCACATCTTGTAATGAAAGTAATGAAAAGACACCTGTCTAGAAGGACTACAGGCAGTTCAGAGTCCAGATTTAGTCCTGCAAACAATCTACATCGGCTGGTCAGAGATTTAAACAGGTTTTGTTCAGCCTTTGGTCATTCTTGCCTTTAAATGCTTTCGCCTTCCCCCATTTATACCCATTTAGGCTGCTTTGCTGTATATGCAATGAGAGCATCGCAACTTTCCCCTTGTTTGCTACCAAGCTTCTCAGTTTAAAAGTTGTGACGTGGAAACTCTACAGAAGGAACCTCATTGGCAGAGAAAACGATTACGTTAAAGTTAGAATCCACAATAAATTGGCAGGGACTCCTGCATATCAATGAGTAATACGTTTTAATAAAATGACTCCTTCTGCAACAAACTATACCATGTAAAAAGCATTTTGTTAGAGAGATTTAAAAAAAATCGTAGGCATGGTTTGAATGGGAGACAACAAAGGAAGACACTATTTCTGAAGCCAATCTGGAATTTGCCACACTACGTGTTGACAAGCCACAAAGCTTCTGTTCCATAGTTAGATGAGACAAAAATGAGCTTTTTGTCAAGACACATCAGCTCTATGTTGACCGACTCCAGAGAGAAATTTGCTGACCAGAGTCAGAAAGCTTGGTCTCAGCTGCAGGTCATGGGTCTTTGACAGGATAATGACCAGAACACACAGCTAGAAAAACGATGTGGCTTGTCCACACGTAATTTAGCTGTGACCTAAATCCTATTGAGGAATCCTGGAAGGAGCTGAAACAGGCCAGCTCGAAAAGGCAGCCTTCAAACCTTGGACAACTGAAGCAGTTTGCTGATGAAGACTGGAAACAAAACACGAGCTGAGAGCAGCAGAAGTCTGTTGCAGGAATTGATTAATTGCAGTGATTGACCCTTAATGTTGGACAATCAAATATTAAGTTCATTTAATCCAGGCCTGGTTCATTATTATTATTTTTTAATTATTCTGCTAAGGTATGTTTTAAAAGCAATTTCTGACTTTTATTTGTTCATATTCATAGAATTCTTATTTATAATTTCTGAATACTTTATTTATAATTTCTTTGTAACAAAATACATATCTGGGACCACGGTGGGTTTTTTTAAATTAAACAAATGGGTACAACCAATTCTGTCCATGGGTGTAATATAAGATCGTATTGACCTAATATAAAGCAGTTTGGTGAGTATCAATTCTACAACAAACTTTAGTTGAGATTGTCAGTTTTGTAGCTAAATGAATAATTGGAACTTCTCTGATGTAGGATTAAACCTAAAGGGATAATTTGGTCTTTTTAGAAGTAACTGCATGACTTCTCCATCTGCTGGTCTAAAGTGATTTCTATCAGATTTGCAAACACAGACTGTTTCATTTTACACCAATGAAGTGTTGCTAGTTGCTTTTTGAGGAACTAAACCTGGAAGTTACAGATCAACCCCCCCTAGTGGCTAAAGTTACACAGTCTACACAGAGACTCAGTTACAGTTATTTCATTATTCGATTAGGGCCTGTCACACCTTGCCGATTTAGACAGCGTATGCCCGACTTCCCAAAATCTCCTAAAACGCTGGAATACGCCAGTTAAAGCTACGCCCCTCAGTTACAACGCTGCTCCAGAAGGGCCAGCGATACGTCCGGAGGCACCCGGTCTGCATAAAAAGATGCCTTTGATTGTGGTATTAACCTAGCTGCTGTTTACCGCCTGCCCCCAAAAATAGACAAAAAAGAAAACAAAAAAAAGAAAAAGAAAGCAGGTTTGCAGTCGCAGCAGATGCTAGGAAGTTTGTGGGTGGTGGGCGTGAACGCAGAGAGGATCCATCACTCTCACCTTCTAGCTCACCCTATGATGGGGATGAAGTCTGGAGGAGAACTGACGGTTTCCTCCTGTGGACCCCCTTTATACCAAAACGCTGCAAATACGCCGTTAAACAGTAGCTGGAAGTTAGAAACACGTTCAGCGCTCGTCTGGAACACGTCAGATACCTTGATATGCATTGGAGAGAAGTTCTTGATAAATTACGCAGAATTTATGTACATGTTACTCATAGGTTTAGGCTAAGCTAGACGCCACGACTGATGAGTAATTTACACTTAAGGTATGTCGATCAGATAACTTACCTGTAACTTATGGCCCACGTATGGCATACGTCGGGAAATTTTAAGCATGCTCAAACTTATGCTTGCATACTCCCCGTATGTCGATATGTACCAGCGTGTTTCAGCGTGCTCATAACTTATACAAAACGTACCCGTAACTTATCCAAAGTATGCCAAAGTTTCTGCCAGATTTTTCATACGAAAGGCATACGCTGGTCTGAATCGTCAAGGTGTGACAGGGGCTTCAATCATGAACAATCTGATTAATCTGTTCAGTTGTTTCAGCCCTACTGCAAACCATAACTAGTTCTCTCTCTGCAGATTAAAGAATGTTTCTAAATGATGTGAATATTGAGGCTGCTTAGAATTAGAAAACATGCAGTTGGACATTTTTGTAACAGATGATGAACGGATGATCAGTTTGTATTAACCCCACATTTTTCTCCCAATTTTAATTATTATTATCTCATTATGTTTTCTCATAGCTACAGCTTAATATTTGATTGAACTTACCCTGATCCAGATCTGTAATCTCTCTGTTTGTTAAAAGCTGCTTGTCATCTTGATGGATCAAGAAAGAAAAGGAAAAAAAAGAAAAATGTAGTTTTGCAGCAAAAAAGAGATAAGAAAAAACAATACTGATGCTATTTTTGCAAAGATAACAACATGCAAATCAATTATGTCATAAAATTCCCAACTTCTAAACTCGTCAAAAAAGATCAACCTTTCGTAAAATGAAATTTCAGCTAATAACTAATCCCGTCTTTAGCTTTGATTTATGCTATTTTTCATTTTCAAAGGGCCAGTCACCCAGATAGACACACACAGTCCACAAAACTTCACAATCATAATGAGAAAGTGAGTAAAATGCAGACTTAAGACTTTAGTGCGGTAAAAGATCATATCATCAAATAAACCACTATAGAATGTTATAGGCTTGGAAAAAACAATGTAATAGCTGATATTTGCAGCTATAATGTGAAACTATAGCAACAGCTGCTTCCTTTCTGCACAGGGTTTCAAAGTACATTAGCCGAAGCAGATAATGATTACCTGGAAAATCTATTTCTTGGCTTTTATTCCATGTTCTATTCACACGCTATCTTTACAACCTGAAATGGGCTCACTTCAGTTTACCATATTCATACAAAATAAACCATAAAAATATTCACTAATCACTTTGAAATGAGTTAATGTCCCAGTTAAGCACTATGGAGAATCAAAATAGACATAATCAAAAAATAAAAGCAGAAATATATACATTGTATACATTTTCCGTTTTTATCAAGAAATGTATATATTTTGTTTTTCCTTTTCCTTACATAAGCCTTTTAAATTTCCTCCTCTCCTTTTTTTTTCTTTACAGTATCCCGTTCTGCCTCACATTTTTCTGTAATTAGCTTTTTCCATTGCCTGTTTTTCCTCCCTGTGCAGCAGGAACAGTAAAAACAGAGGGGACGTGCTTGTCTCCTATTGGTCAGTAGCTGCTGGTGGCTGCCTGGCTATAGAAGAGCTAAAAGCAATGGCTACCTCCCATCCTGTTCTACATTGGAGAGCAGCAGCAGATTAGTATTGTTTGGCAGCAGGCAGTGCAATTAGTGAGATACTTGACTGCTTTTTGCTGACCAATAAATATAGGAACTTTATACTAGATACATATTTCTGCTTTTAATATTTAATTATGTCAGGGTTGGTCCTCCTTACTGAAACGCATCTCTCATCTGCTGTCATCATTTCAAACATTTTGCTTTCACCCCTTGTAAACTTAGCCAGGAAGAAAAGCTACTAAACACACATGGAAAAAGGGTCAGTAAGTGATTGTGAAATATTTGGGGGGAAAAAGAAAACAAGAAAAAAAAGCCAAGTTTTAGTTTGTTACTGCTTTAAGCATATTGTTAATGCAAAAAAGTTGAACCATCAGTAAGGATTGTTGCTTTACCAAAACTTAGAACAACGAAGCAGCAGAAGCATCAACAAACCACAGCAAAATCACTTTTAAAAGGAACTAAATTGAAGAGGATTAATTTATATGAGTTAGGATTATTCTTAGTAATGAATGAATAAACCCTAATATTACCTGCCTGTTGTTCAGTAGTTTACCTAATTGGGACAGTTAGAATAAAAAATCATCATCATTCTGTATGTGGCAGAATGATGCCACATACAGTCGCTGGAGTCGTGGATGTCTCCTCATCTGCAAACGATGTGATGATCTGGCACACTGAAGTTATATAAAATGGTTCTCGTGGCAACTTCAACGATATATGTGAGCCCAGTTGGTAAGCGCTGCCTTCTGTAACTCTAAGGCTACGTTCACACACAGCCTGAAGTTACCCCAAATCTGATTTTTTTGCCAATATGCGACCTGTATCTGATCTTTTCAGGACAGTCAGAAAAAAATGTATCCAATTTTTTCAAGGCTATGGGGTCCTGAATCCGATACCAATCTGATATTTTAAAATGCAACCTGTGTCTGAAATGCAATGTGTCTGAATTAGGGATGGGGATCGTTAATATTTATTGATATCGATACCTTTATCGATACTTCTTATCGATCAGAGTCTTTATCGATACCACTATCGATACTTTTCTGTTATTTGGTGGAAAGAAGATGCGACAATATGTTTTTAACAGACAGAAAGGAAGTGGGAAAAAATTATTTGAAGAAATGTCTTCTTTTGGTTTAAAAAAATATATAAATTTTCACAATTGTTGGTTAATGTATTGTCTACTGTCACTTTTCATCATGTTTTTATGATTGGGAAAATATTTAGCAAATAAATAATTGTATTTTAAATTAAATGTAATTTTTAATAAATGTTGGCATCAGTAGTTTAATTATATTTTCTAAAATAAATAGAGCAATATACAACTGTATTACTCATGTTTCTCGTCAAAAACTCAATTTCCATTTTCTTTACGTTACACTTGAACGCATCATGATAACCTAAGTGTCGTTTTACTGAGCCAATCTAAACACATCATCACGCAGCACGTCTGAAACTTTATTTACTTTTCAAGCTAACTAGTTTGTATGCTGCCGATTACAACACGGATTTCACGATTACTATTTTTAACTGACCGGACAAGCTACAAAGTCTGTGTGCGCGCTTACCAGCGGTACTCTGAGTGGATGATTAAGACGGGCCCGACTGTGGTGCGGTGGCAGCAGCAGGAGGAGGAGGAGTCTTTTAAACCCGGAGACAGTCGAAGGTACTGCATTTGGCCTTTATTTGATGCACAATACTAATGTGCTTGGCCATTGAGGTGGTTTCCCCCCTTTAAAAGAGATGATTTTGCAACATAACATGCATTTCGCTTCTTCTTTATCTTTGAGCTTGGTAAAATGAAGCCAGACTTTAGACCTTTTCGTCCGTTCAGCCATCCTCCAGTCGCAAGTGAAGTTAACTGCCAGACTTCACTAGTTTTAATTTTAATATCTGTTTGCTTACAATTTCATTCCAAAACATTGGTGGACATGCTGCAGTGATTGGATTGATTAGATTTAAATGCTGTGACGCGACTCAAGGGACACAATTATGTTACAGGACCTCCGGGAGAAAAAGAAAAATAACGACCAGACTCGATAGTGGTATCGATAAGGCCAAACGTTATTGATTTTCGGGTTTTGAAAAAAGTGGAACCGGGTCCTTGATAGAACCGGTTTTCGATCCCCATCCCTAGTCTGAATGTCATTAATATCCGACAAAGGTTACTATTCTGCAACTAGCTATGCAGAAGTGGGAAGAAAAACAACAACCATGGCGGACGATGATGCGGAGAGTAGTATTTATGTTTTTACCGTCTTGAAAAGATTGTGTTTCTAAGGTTGGGAAAGATCACTAGATGTGCTCCAGCACCATCAACCATGTTTACTTCCGTAAACACAGAGCACGCCGGCTTGGGACGTCATTACGTCCTATACAGCACAAGCAGGACAATTAAGATGTATGATTGCAGTTCACATAAGAGATCACATAGAAGTCACATATATTTGGAAAAGTGAACAGCAACGATTTGACAAAAAAATCGGAATTGAGCATTAAGGCCAGCAGTGTGAACGTAGCCTAAGCAACTTCTCTGATCTGACTAAGTTTACTATTTCTGTCCAGATCTGTTGTCATGTCTCATGGTAGATTAATACATATATATTATGAAATATTATTTAAAGAGTTTGTCCTGAGTTTTCTCTTCTCAGGAATAGAACCACCAAAGATTCACTTTGTAAACATGGAGCTTTCCATAACATTAAGGCTATACAGAGAACATCATCCAGGCATCATATCTGTATCTTTGCAACACATCAGAGAGCTCACTCAACATCATCAGCCAAATTTCTAAAAAGGTAGAATGCTATTCATACAGGCATCTGCAATCCAGCTTCACAAAACAAAAACGGCTGTCTATCGAACCTTTCACCGTATTGTAAGCTTTTAGATTAACTTACACCTTGCAAAACACAACTAGAACAGCAGTTAAGTAAATCTGACATGTAGGAGCCAAACTTGAAGATAACAGAGTCGAGTTAACTGTCTAAAGTTTCTTCCAAAGAGAAAAGTTTAACTGCATCACGGCTCTGAATGTCATCTATCAGGGGCTTCTGGTAAATTAAAGCTAAGCTAGTAAAAAAGCTACTAAAATTTTTTAAAACGGTAAATATATGTTCTAAACAGTTTATTTTATTTTATTGCATTGCCATTAGAAAACTACAGATAAAAAAAATAAAGCTTAAATTCATAGTTTAAGCCAAGGATTAGACAGTACGGTCCGTAGATGAGGTAAATTTCCATACCTGCATTGTTTCCCATTCCCATCATGGCGTGCATGTGACCTGGACTGACAGCAATGGGAACATTTGCCTCTGCTGGAATATGTTCAAAAAGTTCTTTGGAGCCTGTCTCCATACAGTTCATGAAGGGATTCGCATGTTTGCTGTCCATGTAATACATCATGTAGAAGTTGCACATTTCATCGCTGGAAGTACCACTGCAAAAAAAAAAGAAGACAATAATTAGAGATACAATCAACAATGACTGATGTTCATACCTCAAAGTAAGTTCAGCTTGGAAACTTTATAACTACATGAACGTTTTTTCTGAGTACAAATAGTTAAAGGAATGGTGGAGGATATGCGAAATTCAGGAATTTTTGAAAAGACCCTCCCACTCCACTTTCCAAAAAAATTGCACATGTACAACCCGGTACCCGCTGTGTATGAAACACCTGCAAGAGTATGCAGGAGCCCATTTGTCCTCGTGCACGTTCGGTTTTACAGTTCCTGTTCACATCGCTCATACAAGCTTACTTGCAAAAAGAAAATTTGCATTTTTTTCACTATGTCAGACTCAGTGAAAATGGGGACAAACAATGGTGTCAAAAGTACACATTTGTTACTTAAGTAGAAGTATAGATACTGCAGTTTAAAAACACTCTGGTAAAAGTTGAAGTATAAACTTTACCTCTTTACTCAATTAAAAGTGAAAAAGTATGTGCTCCAAAAACTACTTAAAGTATAAAAGTATAAAGTAACCTTTAAAAAAACAGCCAGATGCCGCTATATGAACAGAAAGCTCCATTTTACAACTATTTCTATAAATTCTCTGAGATAGGGCCAAAGATGAGGGAGGTCTTGTTGGTGTCCGTCTCCTGATTCGCTCTCGCCTGTGTCCGACCTTTCAGACATTTCAACATCTTTTTCTGTATCCTACATTGTAGCATGGCATAGCCAATTCACGTTAGCAGTTTGAAGAACACCTGCTTGCGTCTGATGAATTCCTTTAGCTAACCAATGAGTGTTTGCGTTTTATGACTCATCCAATTACACTAGTTTCCACTATATATAGATGGCTCTGCATTGAATGGCGCACATGACGTGAAATAATTACTTATAAACATTAATCCAGCAGGTAACCAATTAAAAATCTGTGCAGTCTGAATAAAGACAATCATCAACCAGTAAATGTCCTGAGACATTTTTAATGATCTGTTATTTTAAACAGAATTTAACACTGAAATAAAATGAGGTGTTCATGCATTCATGTTATACATTTAATTTTTTAATAAAAAAAATAGAAATTGCCGAAAATTGCATCCCGTGCTATCTCAGATGAGTTGACACTGTATTCCTGTATATCCATCAGTAGTTAAAGGTCAGCAAATGCTAATTCTGCCTGTAAAACAATGACAGCGTAATTGTCGCTTTAGGATCTGAAGCCTCATTTGGATTTTGAAAAACTTTGATTATTTCCTGCTGTAATATTATAGATTTAGAATTTAGAATAAAAAGCTAGCAGATGTGCATACTCAAAAAATAAATAAATAACAGAAATACAATTATAGAGCATTCAGTATTGTGAGAAAGCCCACAATGTTTCTGAATAGATACATTATTGTATGAGTTAAGTTCTGTTCCGTTTATGTCTCTTTCCTTGTAAGTATTGAAGGCGATAGCTTAAGAGCAGCCTTTAATGCTATCTTAGACACTATTGGCTTTGTTCAAAATGTGAATAGTCCCACGCATTCTCATCTTCATACTTTGGATCTTGTGCTGACATACGGCATAGAATGTGAAGAAATAACAGTATTTCCTCACAACCCTGTCCTCTCTGACCACTTTCTAATAACCTTCAGGATTACTTTAACAGAGTTCTCCTCCCCCAAAAGAAGGTTCAATTTTAGTAGATCTTTATCAGATAGTGCAGTTATAAATTTTAAAGAATCTGCTTCACTTTCTCTCTCCTCTGTGTCACTGAGCAGTGCTGCAGAGTGCAAAAGTTTAGCTTATTCCCCTTCACAGGTTGATGATTTTGTTGATGGGGTTGCTAGTTCTCTGCGTATTGCCTTAGACAACGCAGCTCCTTTGAAAATGAAAACCGTTAAAAATAGAAAGCTTGCTCCTTGGTTTAATGCAGAGCTGCGTACTTTGAAGCAAAATGCTAGGAAACTGGAGAGAAAATATCGCTCCACAGGCCTGCGAGAGTCCTTCCTAGTCTGGAAAAATGGTTTACTGCTGTATAAGAGGACCCTTTGTAAAGCAAGAGCAGCATACTTCTCCTCATTAATAGAGGAGAATAAGAATAATCCTAGATTTCTTTTTAATACAGTTGCCAAACTCACCCAGAGCCATAGCTCTGTTGAACCGTCCATTCCACCTGCTCTTAGCAGCAATGACTTTATGGGATTCTTTATAAATAAGATTGATCTTATTAAAAATAAGATCATAAGCACTCCTCTATCCGCGATTGTACCTGAGGTAGTCATGGAATCTGAACTGGGTTTAGACTGCTTTGTTCCAGTTGAACTCTCTGAATTAGCAAAATTATTGTCTTCATCTAAGCCTTCAACTTGTATGTTAGATCCAGTTCCAACCAGGTTATTTAAGGAGGTATTCCCTTTGATCTCCTCCTCCATTTTAGATGTGATTAATCTATCTCTGTTACAGGGATATGTACCTAAAGCTTTTAAGGTTGCTGTAATTAAACCTCTGCTTAAGAAACCGTCTCTTGACCCAGATGACTTGGTCAATTATAGACCTATATCCAATCTTCCTTTCTTATCCAAAATTCTTGAGAAAGTAGTTGCCAAACAAGTTTGCGATCACTTCCACCATAATGAACTTTTTGAAGAGTTTCAGTCTGGCTTTAGAGCTCATCATAGCACTGAAACAGCTCTGGTGAAAGTCACTAATGATATTCTCATGGCCTCAGATAATGGACTTGTATCTGTGCTCGTCCTGTTGGATCTTAGTGCTGCATTTGATACAGTTGACCATAATATTCTTTTAGAAAGACTTGAATATTTTGTTGGAATTAAAGGAACAGCACTAGACTGGTTTAAATCTTATCTATCTGATCGAATTCAGTTTGTTCATGTTAATGATAGATCTTCAACACGCTCAAAGGTTACCTGTGGAGTACCACAGGGATCAGTGCTAGGACCAATTCTCTTTACTTTATACATGCTCCCAATTGGTAGAATTATTAGACAGCATGGGATTAATTTCCACTGTTATGCTGATGATACCCAGCTATATCTGTCTATAAATCCAGATGAAGCTAACCCATTACATAGATTACAGGCATGTCTTGAAGACATAAAAACCTGGATGACTCTTAACTTTCTGCTTCTGAATGCAGACAAAACAGAAGTTATAGTCTTTGGACCAGAGTCTCTGAAAAAGAAACTGATTAGCCAGTCACTTCATTTGGATGGGATTAAACTGATTTCAGATAATAAAGTAAAAAATCTTGGTGTTGTTTTTGATCAGGACCTGTCATTTAGGTCCCATATCAAGGAGGTTTATAGAATTTCCTTCTTTCATCTGAGGAACATTGCAAAAATTAGAAATATCCTGTCCAGGGGTGATGCTGAGAAACTAGTCCATGCATTTGTTACTTCAAGGCTGGACTATTGTAATTCTTTACTATCAGGAAGTCCACAAACTGTAGTTAAAAGCCTTCAGCTGATCCAAAATGCTGCAGCCAGAGTTCTAATGAAAATTAAAAAGAGAGATCATATCTCGCCTATCCTGGCTTCTCTTCATTGGCTTCCTGTTAAATCAAGAATAGAATTTAAAATCCTCCTTCTCACATATAAAGCCTTAAATGGCCAAGCTCCATCTTATATCAGAGATCTGATTGTTCCTTATGTTCCTAACAGAGCACTTCGCTCTCAATCTGCAGGTTTACTAGTGGTTCCTAGAATTTCTAAAAGTAGAATGGGAGGCAGATCTTTTAGTTATCAGGCTCCTCTCCTGTGGAACCAACTACCAGTTTTAGTCCGTGAGGCAGACACCCTGTCTACTTTTAAGGCTAGGCTTAAAACTTTCCTTTTTGATAAAGCTTATAGTTAGAGTGGCTCAGGTTATCCTGAGCTATCTCTATAGTTATGCTGCTATAGGCTTAGACTTTTGGAGGACATAGGGACCCCCATTTCATCATTCTGCTTCATTCTCTCTCTGTTCTCCTATTCTGCAGAATCTGTTAGTTCAATCTCTAACCTTCTGCTCTCTCTGCTTTTCCTCAGAGTAGCTTTGCCTCGTCTGTTCCTGTTTGGCTGTGACGTCATCCTGGAAAGAAACATCAGCTGTGCTGCTTCTATCAACACCCTTGTTTATAGATGTTGGAGATCGGCCTGTTTTCCAGTGTGGTCCTGTTTCTCTGACCGTGACTGAGTGGATGTGCTTTCTTCGTCCTCTGGCATGGGAGCTGCCTTGGAGCTCGTCTGCCTGGCTGTGTGTTTCCTGGACGGGGCAGCCTTTTACAGCTGCTTTTTGTATCTCTGCTTCTGTCTCCTTGAACCCCAGTCGGCCTCGGCAGATGGCCGCTCACACTGAGCCTGGTTCTGCTGGAGGTTTCTTCCTGTTAAAAGGGAGTTTTTCCTCTCCACTGTCGCTACAAGCATGCTTAGTGTGGGGGATTGTATTTGAGTCAATGAGTCAATGCAATCAACTGGTTTTCCTTAGATAGAAAACTTTGTATCAATTTGATCTGGTTGAACTGTAAAGTGCCTTGAGATGACATGTGTTGTGAATTTGGCGCTATATAAATAAACTGAATTGAATTAAGTATGAGATGTCCCATACTCCTGAATGCACCATAGCTATTTGACGCTCGAGAATGCATCACACTGGTCTGTGACACTGGGCTGTGTTGATGCGCGTTCAATTTTCCGCTTTAGCCAAAGCTTTGCAGTTTCCAAACTCACGTCGGCTATACCCGTTTATTGTTGTGTGTCAATAACAAGAGACTACAACAAATTAATCAGGCGTACCTCGGACAAAATCTTTGGATTTAATGTTGTTCATAACAGCCGTACTTTTGTAAATTAATCTGCCAAATAACCACAATTTTTTTCCCACAAGAGGTATATTTAAACGTTTTTATATCATTAATATAACAACAAGTAGCTCCATTGGTCATATTTTAATCCGTTTTCCTCGCCGATTGTCGCAGCTGTACAGAGCGAAGCGCGCTCCCGCGACTGGGGATGCATGTTTCGGCAGGCATGCACTTTTCGGCATAACACCGGACGCGGTCCTCTAATCAGTGACCTCTGCATTAAACCGAAGCCAAGAGTGACGAGTAACGTTTGTTTTAAAATGTAAGGAATAGAAAGTACAGATATTTGTGTCAAATGTAATGAGTAGAAGTCAGAAGTAGGAGGAAAAATAAGTAATGGAGTAACGTATAGATACCTAAAAAGTGTACTTAAGTACAGTAATGAAATATTTGTACTTTATTACTTGACACCTCTGGGGACGAGCACATAGGACGGCCTTAAATAAACATATCACAAGAATGATTGACCATTAGGAGGACCTTTAATTTTGATTGTCCATCCAAAAAAAGAACATCCTTAACTATAACTGTAAATAAAAAGCTTGGAAAAACTGTAAATAGCCTACCAACTCAAAAGATGATGAATCTAATACATATACACCAAAAATGTTTAAATATGACCCTGTGTGCAAAAAACAATCTGGATGTGAATGAGAGCTTAAGTCATATTTATAGAGATTAATGTAATCAACAAAGCAGTCATAGAGTAAAATCAGGATTTGAAATAATAATAATGATATAATAATAATGTATATAATAATAAGGCTTATATACCCTAAAAGTTATGCTGCTATAGGCTTTGAATGCTAGAGGACATAGGGACAACTTTTCATCATTTAATCTTTATTCTCCCTGTCTGCCGTATTTCTGAATAAATCTCTAACGTTCTGCTCTCTCTGCTTTTTCTCATAGTAGCCTCATCTGGTCTGTTCCTGTTTGGCTGTGACTCCTTTCTGGAGAGAAATATCAGCTGTGCTGCTGCCATTAACACCATTGTTTACAGATGTTGAAGCTTGGCCTGTTTTTCAGTGTAGTCCTGTTTCTCTGACAGTGACTGGCTGGATGTTCTGTCATACATCCTCTGACAATCAAGCTGGCCCAGAGTTCGGCTGGCTGGCTGTTTCTTTCCTGGACACAGGAAAGCCTGTGGAGCTGGTTGACAGTTGCCTTTTGTATCTTCTTCTTTTTCCATGTCTGTTTCTGTCTCTCTGAACCCCAGTAAGCCCTGGCAGATGGCCGCTCACACTGAGCCTGGTTCTGCTGGAGGTTTCTTCCTGTTTAAAGGGAGTTTTTCCTCTCCACTGTCCTTTCATGCATGCTTGGTGTGAGGGATTGCTTTCAAGACAATAAGTCGATGTAATCAACTGGTTTTCCTTAGATAGAAAACTTTTAACCAATCTGACTGTATGATCTGGTTGAATTGTCTCTGTAAAGTGCCTTGAGGCGACGTGTTGTGAATTGGCGCTATATAAATAAACAGAATTAAATTGAAGAGTCCACCTATCATTACTAAATAAGCAGCATTTTCATTTTATTTTAGTTCAATGTGTGTTTATATTGGAGTCTATCAGAAAATCAGAAAGAATTTGCAATGACTGATGAAACTCACCCAATATATGTTTTGGAGGTTCGGCCCTCGCCAGTAAAAACACATCTAGCAGCTATGGTGTCACCATATCGCACAGTCACCTCTTTATTAGCAGGATAGAAAGCCTGGAATTAGAAACAAAACAAAACAATACATAAGTAAAGACACATTAAGTGTTCAGAAATCTAAATATTAGGGATGTACTGACACAACTTCTGAATTTCCAATACGATACAGATATTGCAGCTTTGAGAAATAGCTGATGCGGATATTGACCCAATATGATTTTAGCACAAATCATACCTTCTGGTGAGCACAACTTTCACTCCTCTCCATTTCTATTAAGCTCTTAGTTCCTTATTCCCTGTGGCTGAACTTAGCTTTGCAATCCCCTGGTTGATGGTTCTTTCTTCAAATGCCACTTCAACATGACAGATAGGAGCACTAATGACTGCATTTGGACACCACTGTTTTAGAGATTTGAATTACAAAATTTGAGAAACTCAGAGCAGATATTATTTGTAGTTTATTATTTTATTAAGGCGTTAGTTGCTGCCATTAGGCCAAGTTGTTCAGTAGGATGGGTTCTCGAGTTAGAGTTCTACTTTCTTTGTGGTAATAGATTCAAACTTAAACTTCTCATAGTGAAAGTATGAGAAGAATTAAGACCCTACTGTTTTCTTTTGGTTTGTTTTTAAATAAAAAATAATAATTGTTAAGACGCATAAAGACAACATTTTCCAGGTTCCACTTTATTTCCCCCTCGCTCCTCACACACCGCTAGCAAGCAATCTACGCCAACAACAGAACCAAACCTCGCCATTTCCCCCTCCCTCCCAGGGGAGGTTAACAATAACTGTCACTTCTATGCAAGGTTTTTACAAGTGCTGTAGAATCTGAAGCATAGTTTTTCTACACTTCAATACATCAGGTGGTCTTTGAAACTTACAAGGTACTTTAAAATCACTATTATAATTATACTGGAATGTGATATTAGAAGAATTTATTTGTATTTTTGAATACTTAAAGGTGCAGTACAAGATCTTTTCTAACGCATTTTTTTACCATGTGGCTTAAAGATCTCCCCACAGCCGCTTAGCAAGCAGTGAAATAGAAGGTCTGGAAGAGAAACTAAAATAAATGGTCCCTGCTGCAATCAGAAATCAATGAATAACCCCCAACCAATCACAAAAGACGGTCCATTGTACAGGATTGGTTCCTGACACATCAAGCATGGTCATCTGCTTGTCCCTCCTCCCTGTGCGCATACTCTGACACATGAACGAATCGACCCCCCAATGCTTGTGCAGGAAGCCATGGCTGGAAGCTAGCCACTGTTATTTTGGGGCCACGGACTGGACCGGACCAGCGGCCAGTTTGGCAGGCAGGGGGAAGCACGAGGCCGCCGGTGTCCAGGCTACCGTTACCGGGTCGGGTTCGTCGCTCTGTCCCCAGCCCCGGAGTTCACGGCTCAGTTCTGCTGCGCTGTATTCGACCAAAATCCCGGACGACTTTGAAATCCTCCCGGACATTTTTTTAGATATGAAAAGTAGGACATGGTCACCCTATTCACACCTCAGGCAGCAAAAATGCACGTGCTGCTTCATTTCTGATGCTTGTACAAGTTTAGTTCTGATGCGCAGCTGAAGCATCTTTGCTGCTCTGTGGAAAAAGTGGGTCTGATGGGCGTTGGGTGGAGCTACCCTATCCTTTCTGGATGACTGAGAATCTTCATCAGCATACCCTATCCTTTCTTTGCTTGGAACAATGGCAGCTATATCTGCTGTGATCAGTGGGTAAAAAGTAGTTTGAATCTATTTTAACGTGAGAAAGTTCACCTGAAATCATTGTCAGTGCAGTCAGTTCATCCAAATTACAAATCCTGCCTTCAAAAAAATATTTCTGTCGGAGACCCCCGTACACCCGTGGTGCGGCGTCACTAGGAATCCCATTCATCAGCAGGCTCTGGCCTAGTCGCCTCCTCGCAGTTTGAGCGGCGGCTGGAATGGCTTTTTTATGTACGTAATCCAAACTGCAGGCACCAGGATAACAAAAGCAAACATGTTTTGCCGGCAGATTTCGGCATTTTAATTGGAAGGCGTGGTTTAGAGGGGTGGTCTGAAGGGAGAGGCATGGCTGTGTATGGTCAAAAATCTATCTTCCTGGGACCATTTTTCCAAGATCTCCTACAGCTCCTTTATGTACTTTTAAATCCATGTACTTTTGAATACTTTTGCATTGAGTACTTACTGAAGTGAGTACTTAAACTTGAGTATATGTTTGACTAAGTACTTAACTTGTAGTTGAGTAAGATTTGACTACTAGTATCCATACTTTTACTCAAGTACTACTGTTGAGTACTTCGTCCATCACTGCCTAATCGCAACTCAACAAAATAGCAGTTATGTGTAGGGCTGGGTATTGTTCAAAAATTTTCGGTTCCGGTACCAATACCGATACCTTCACTTCGATACCGGTTCCTAAGTAACTGCTTTACTTAGCAGTTTTCCTTTAGAAAAATTACCATGTCTGACAAACAAGCCCGTTGAATGGGATCCTACTGACAGCGCATAGCGCACCGCTGGTATGGGGGGGTCTGAGCGGCTCCCACAGAAATATTGGAAGGCAGGATGAACTGACTGCACTGATTAAGTTTTCAGGTGGATTTTCCCACTTAAAAACATAATAAAATTACTTTATTCCCACTGATCACAGCAAATATAGCTGCAAGGCGAATAAAGGATAGAGTAGCTCCGCCCAACGCGCGTCAGACACACTTTTGCACCGCGCAGCCAGAGCAGCAAAGCTGCTTCAGCCGCGCGTCAGAAGCTGGTACAAGCAGCAAAAAAGGAAGCAGCAGACGTGATTATGCTTCTCCTGCTGCGTCCAGTTTGAAAGCAGCATTATTCACTCCGCTCTGGCTTTGCTCCGCCCACGGGCTGCTGAGAGGAGGATGGTCGCGCTGGCTGCGGTCCGCTCTTCTTGCAGGCAAACACCGAGCAACTTTCTGCTCTTAAATTATTTCCGTGCACGATGTATTGCATTGCGCACCATTGGCATCAGTCTTAATAAAGTGAAGCCGCACTTTTGACACTCGGTACCGAAACTTGGTACCGAAAGACGAGGCATGTTTCGATACTCTGTAGAACCGAAGCATTTCGGTCGGTACCATAAAATAACCGAAGTTCGGTACCCAGCCCTAGTTGTGTGGAATTTATCTCAGTGTCCACTCACTGGTTACTCACCTGTGGTAACTGAGGGGACTGTCTTCCAATCAGGCTCCATTTTCCATCACGAACTCTATAACCACTGACTACTTTACCTGTGAGAGAAAATTCTATGAACATCTAATATGTTACACAAAGGAATGCTGAAAAAGTTCATTATTTGTAATACCTACCTAGGCTATGTGTGTGAGTCCTGAAGGCAAACGGGTAGATTGGGTAGGAGTCATATTCACAAGCAACATCAGCATTTGTAACTAAAGGAAAAGAAAAAATTCAGTGTATTTTGAATAAATGCTTCAATTTTCAGTTCTTAAAAAAATGGTGAGGTAGGCACTATCTAAATGTTTAAAACATGTGTTGGGATGGATCATGCACTGTTCTGCAGTCCATTAACGGCTTTGAGTGCAGAAAAGAAAATCAGACTCAGGCTTTATATTAAACGTTATATGTTCTGTCCTGGATGGTATCTTTTGGCATAAAACTTAAAATTTAAAGCAAAAGCCTAAGTAAATGGAAAACATTTAAAAGCCCTTAGTATGATAATGAGTTCTTCTTTTTTAAAGAACTTGCTCAAAGTGCAGTTAACAGTAACACAAAGTCACTGTTCCCCATTTGAAACATCTTATCTTTTCACACACTCACATTTCTACATATCCCCGTTTCCACAAAGAAACAAGCCTGTAAAATGTTGGCAGATAATGTTCTACGGTAAACCTATCCACTGCATCATCTGTAGACAGAAAAAGTGTTTTTTTGCTGCCTTGCTACTTAAATGTGCCATATTGCAGAATTAAGCTGTTGAATTGCACAAACTTCTGAGTTTCTGAGTCTTTTGCTAATCCAACTTTAAAGCCATTTTCATATAAATGTTTCACAAATATGGCAAAAAATAGCAGTTATCTTTATTTAGCATAATCCCACAAATTGTTTAGTAATAAAACCAACTTTCTCAAAGTGCAGTTAACAGTAACACAAAGTCACTGTTCCCCATTTGAAACATCTTATCTTTTCACACACTCTCATTTCTACATATCGCCGTTTCCACAAAGTAACAAGCCTGTAAAATGTTGGCAGATAATGTTCTATGGTAAACCTCTCCACTGCATGATCTGCACACAGAAAAAGTGTCTTTTTGCTTCCTTGCATCTTAAATGTGCCCTGTTGCAGAATTAAGCTGTTGAATTGCACAAACTTCTGAGTTTCTGAGTCTTTTGCTGACCCAACTTTAAAGCCATTTTCATATAAATGTTTCAAAAATATGGCAAAAAATAGCAGTTATCTTTATTTAGCATAATCCCACGAATTGTTAAGTAATAAAAAAACAAAACAAACAAAAAAGTAGTGCATTTATATAACCAGTAACTGGAGAGTTGGAGTTAGACTAGACTTGTAGTTTTTTCCTGCTCGTACAGATGAGGCACAATTGTTTCACTAGACTTATTAAATCCACCTGTTTTTAAAACATGGATAATAGGGGAAAATATCAGCAAGAAACACATGAATCCCTTTAAAGTCATAGTGTCAGGAATCCAGTTTTTGTGGGTTGTTTTTTGTGTTTCCTTTTCTCCTCCACCAAGTGGTGCCCCGTTCTCATTAGGCCTCCCTGAACACCTGCAGCTCGGTGGACCATTATCTGGAGGAGTACTTAAGCCATGGACTGTCACTACCTCGGTGTTTGCCAGTTTTGGGAAGCCATCCTGCAAGCTGGATGTTTGGCCTTCTTCCCCTGGAAGGATTGTTTGGTGTTTCACACTGAGCAGGGGTTTCACCTCCACATGTCTCGTTCATGTTCTCTCGGAATTCCAAGTGACAGTCCGCTCTATTGCTCCTCCTGGTCCAACGATTGTCTACCTGTCCACTCTCCAACGAGTCCCCTCTTCTCTGGATCAACCCACACTAACTGGTTTTCAAAGTGAGAGAAGAACCCCCCCCAGACGTGAGTCGCTTACCAGCGTTATCCTTACAGCATCCAAGTTTCCCACGAAACCTGAACTAACCACTGTGAACTTCCCTCCTCCCTTCCAGTTCCGGTTCACCAGCCCACTGAGTACACTGAGTTCCAATTCCAACCCCCTCTACCTTTACCTCAATAAACCTGTTTAACCTTTTGCCTCGCTCTCTGAGTGGTTCTCTGCATTTTTGGGTCAGACCTCTAAACACATCATGACACGTAGGAAAACGGCTGTTCCAACCGTTGCATTTCGATTCTCCTGAGTGGTGCCCGATTTTACACGAGTGAATAAAGTGAATGTGATTGGTAGATTATCAAGGGGGCGGGATTGTTGTGGCGGAAGATTCGCAAGCAGGAATGGTTGTGGCCGGTGTCTCGTAAGCATCTTGCTAATCAGGTAGCAACTTAGTGCTAGTAGGTTCACAATGGGAAATTCCATTGGGACCAAGTAGCACTAAATTGGTGACTTAGAAACTACACTGTCAAGGAACGCTATGGACAGAGGAAACATGCAAGAGGAGGAGAGTTTAGTGTCGGAGGTCGTGGATGAGTCTCCTCCATCATCCATTTTTTATTTAGAGGAAAGTGGGGACAAAAACGTTGTGGAAGAGGACGCCAGGGCGGCAGAAGCTTGGTTTAGTGTAGAAGGCTTATAGCCGTACATGTTTGAGCTCTTGCCTGTTAGCTCTACGCCTGCTGAAGACACAGATGTCCAACCCTGTGAACACTGGGACGTAACTCAATGTAAATTATTCTTATTTCTTATTTCAACCGTTGCATATATTAGCTGCGACATATGAATCAAGATGCTATGACCGGAAAAAATAGATTGACAGATGACTGTTGATATATGATTGGCCGAATTAGTATAACTAACTGGCCTGCATAAAATAACAGAGAAAAAAAAAAACTGATTTTAAGACAGGAGTTTTTTTTTTTATAGAAATTTTTTAACTTTTGGGACAATATGGTCTGATAAAGAGTACATTTATAAACTTCTGGAAATAATAACAGGCTCCTGTTGATATGATCCTAATCCAACCTCTAATCATATTCTTGGTGCTGGGTTAGCATCAATTTGTTAAGCATAGAACCACTTTCTCTTGGTGAAAGTTATGGCTTACGAACAGTATGAGAAATTTACGTAAATTTACGACTTTACTTTTTACAATCTCATTCTTCTAATGTTGCCCCTTCATTCTCCTAATATTACGACTTTATTCTCATAATATTACGACTTTATAATGTTACAAAAATTATTATTATTATAAGGTTATGGGGAAAAAAATCCCTAGCCTGGCCTAAAAGCTTTGTCATAGTTTTAATAGTTTTAATGGCCTTAATTTTAGCAGCTTTCATTTACTACATTTTAAAAAATTTTACAACCCTTTGGACACCGTTGGCTTAGACAAATTCATACAATATATACACATACCTTTTTTCCCTGGAGGTATAATCGTGTCCACAGACATTAGCAGGTATATGCCAGCAATGAATGGCTGCCTTTAATGAAAAAAAAAAAGAAGAAAAACTCTTACTTTCCACATCTAACGCAATAATAAATGAGAACATGCAGCCAGTACGATGTATAACTCTCAAGTGGAAACGTTTTAATTTCCACTGGCTAAAAATTCTTCTTAAAGGAACCCTTTGTTATCAGATTATTAATCCATTAATCAAAAAATAATCGACAGATTAGTCGATAGCATTCATTTACATTGATAGTTGATTAACAGGCTTTTGCAAGCATTTTTTTATTTACATTGATAGCATTTTATTGCAGCCCTACTGCAATAAAATACATGAAACCTTCTTTAAATCCCTTTATTGTCATTGTGTATGTAGCTTTTTGTTGTTCTGGAAGTCCAACCGACTGTGGTGAGCGCAACAGAAAATGCCAGTCGCAATTCAGCAACAAATGTTTTTTTCCTGCTCGTATAGATGAGGCACCATTTTTTCACAAAGTGAGTGCGCGATATAGTTAAATAGCATTGCAAAAGCACATTAAGCATAAGTTTAATAGTATGATTCTGCAGCTGAAGGCTGTTTAAATGCCGCAGTGATAAGTGCCTGTTGAGCAGCACTCGTGTCGGATCCTGTCATGGGCACTGATACAGATGACGTCGCTTCAAATGGGTAGCCATGCTAGATGTATTTCCACTCTCATATGTCTACATACTGTCATTGTTTTGCCCACCACCCTTCCTCCAACATCACAGTATTTGACACGGAAGCCAAAAGGCTCCCATAAAGCAACTTAAAGGATGCAGGTGGTTTTTCAAGCTCCTGTCTTCTTCTGCTAGCCATGAACGCTCCGTTTACTTGACTGGATTGAACAGGCATTCTCCACGTGAGCACGCCTCTTTATGTATTTATTTATTTTGGTCAACCAATCCGTGGACGACTTGCACACCGAACTGTGGAGAGAAATCCGTAATGTTACGTTCAGACCGCAAAAGCGTGAGCAGCAAAATCGCATGTGCTGCTTCATTTTAGATGCTTCTACAAGTTTAGTTCGCGCGGCTGAAGAATCTTTGCTGCTCTAGCTGCGCGGTCGAAAAGTGGGTCTGCTGCTCGTTGGGCGGAGCTACCCTATCCTTTCTTTGACTGTGACAATGGCAGCTATATTTGCTGTTGTATGTGGGTGAAAAGTAGTTTTAATATGTTTATATGTGAGAAAGTCCAACTGACAACCTCATCTGTGCAGCCAGTTCATCAAGATAACAATCCTGCCTTCAAATATTATTTCGCTGTCAGAGCCGCTCAAAACCCCCGCAGTGCGCTGTCACTAGGAATCCTGTTCAACAGCAGCCTCTGGCCCGGTCACATCGTGCACGTCAGATGCTCAGCTCATGATGCTCTGCTCCTGCTGCTCAGACGCGCTGCTCCTGCTGCTCAAAACACACTGCGGGACCTTTTGTTGCACCTTGATGCGCATCAACCATGGACTTTGCATGTATACTAGCCGCTTCTGCTACCTCTGCTGCTTGCGCTCTGAATGTAGCATTACAGACCAGTGATGATACGTTTCACCAATTCTTTCCCTTGATTCCTAACACTAACTCAGGCCTCCCCAAAGGTGGACCTCGAGGGCCGCTGTCCTGCAGGTTTAGAGGTTTCTCTGCTTTGCGTATTCTGATGATTGCACAGCCTGTTAATCAACTATCAGTGTAAATTAGCTGTGCTGGAGCAGCAAGAACCTCCTAAACCTGCATGACAGCGGCCCTCCAGGACTGACTTTGGGAATGCCTGCACAAACCCAATGTCAGTTGTCTTTTAATTCTTAAATGAGTGTAACAAAATGAATACTAACTTTTTAACAATGGTATTTAGATTGTATTTATTTGTACCATTGCCAAGAGTAGGAACATTTTACACAATAATAATAAAAAAAAAGCTGTTTTTATTTAATATTTTTCTTAAAAAATGTCTGACTGCAGCTTCATTTTCAGGTCTCTCTGATATTCCCAACTGAACTGCTAAGCTCAAATGTTGCAGAAAATATGAGTACCACATTCTTCTTAACCTTTTATTTAAAAAAAAATAAAAAATGTTATGTTGGAATGTTATGTTAGGTTAGACGACTAGCTGCTGCATAAAATTGCTTCCTTTCCTACCATGCAAAGATACATCTGATTGTTTGGGCTTCAGACTTACGGTTTTAATGTCATTCTTAAGGTGAGTCCGGAGCAATCTCTGTGATGGTCTGGAAAAAAAGGAGTATAATTGCTTATTAACAAAGCAACTAGAGCTACAGCAAAACCATTTAGAAGCACTAAAATGTGAGATATTCTACCTTATCCACGGATCTCTGTGTGTAGATGTTTTCAAGGTTATTGTGCTTCCACCAGCTTTTAAGAGATTTTTGTTGTTGTTGGATTATGTTGCATTAGGCTTTTAGGCTTTCATAAGGTGGTATACAAAACATACATAATCATGTCTCTGGCACTAGATTAACTGTCCAACTCAAATATAATTTTTTTTATTTAGAAGTGCAGAGATCTAGCTAAACAAAACCTACACTTTGCCATATACAGTGAACCCTCGCTATAACGCGGTTCACTTTTCACGGTCTCGCTGCTTCAAGGATTTACATCATGCATTGTTAAAAATTATTGTCAAACATAATCAAATGTGGCATGTCAGTTTATAAGGATCTTTTGGCCCAGAAGAAAAAAAGTGCGACAACATCTACCGATAACTATGTTCTTCTCTCCAAAAACACACACCTGCACCGCAGGCTTTAGAAGAAAAAAACGCCACAGAGCAGAGTCAGGATGCAGCGGCTCCGTCAGAATAGCAGTGAAATACTGTACTGAACACGTCAGTCACTATTTGTCCTGCTGTATTTTGTATTTTTTTTTCATAATCATTTTTCACTTACTCCTGTTCCAATCTGTCACAGTGGGGCGGTGTTGATCCCCGCAATATTAACCCTTCAGTAAGTATTGATGATTAAAATTATTACTTATTTATCTATAACTGTATTATTTTACAGTACAGTACAGTAGTTATGTGTAAAAAAAAAAAACAACAACAAACGTTTACACAGTACTTTTATTTGTTAAACAAATGCTTGGGCCTGTAAAAAGTTTTTGTTCCTTTGATTTTTTCATTGTATAATGATTGTAAAAAATAAAGGTTTCTACTTCACGGATTTCACCTATCGCGGGTTCTTTTTGGAACATAACCCCCGCCATAAACGAGGGTTCACTGTATAGCAATGCACATTGAACTTGTTACACCTTAAAGGCAAACCGCTGACTTTGTGACCTGAAGAGTTGATACATATGGGTTATTTCAAATGATTCCTCAGACCAATATACAGCGCTTGACACTATCAACGCTATGAGCGTTTATAGTGAAATACAGACTATGGAAGTTGGGAGAAGACTTTTGCTTTTGCTCTATCATTTTTCCGCCTGCTTGACTTCTGGTCATGGCTGAGGCAAGGAAAAAGTTTAAACCTTTTGAGGAGGCTAAAAAGAGAAAATGTGAACAGGACATGACCAAAACAAGAGTCAAACTTAGAAAGGAGTTTTTTCACTGGCGAAGGGTAAAAGAAGAAGCCGGGTGTAAAACCGATTCTCTTTGCTCAACTTTATTTAGACGTCCTTATACTATACAGTCATACATCTTTGTTATTATTTTTGATGTTTAGTAGAATTGCAAAGAAAAATACGGGCAGTTACAGGTCTAGCGCCCCTAGTGGCCCAAAGTTACATGGTGGGCCTTTAGGGTGACCCTGAAAGGTATTCTTGAACATTTTTTCTCAAGTCCCTTTCCAATCATAATTTCAACAACAACAACAACAAAAAAAAACCCGAAACCCCCCCCCCCAGAAATCTAACATTATTAAATCGCTTTGTGTTGTTACATCATGCTGTCCAATCTTCATAGATAAAACAGGGTTCCTACAGCATAAGGCAAGTTAAATTCAAGACTTTTTAAAACTTTTTAATGCCACTTTTAATAAAAATGTAAGACCAAATTCACAAGTAAACCTGCTTGCAACAACTTAACCCAAAGGTTTATTTTAACATAAACCACTGCACTAATGTATCAAATTTTGAAATGCTTCCCATACAGGAAGAAAGCTAAAAACACACAAATGACAGATATATTTTAACAATTATTTAACTGAATTCACAAACTTTGTTTTAGCAGGGAACAAAACAAATCAGTTTTAAAGCCCCAACATAACCAGTGCTAAGTCTTTTTTGCAGCTATTTTTCTTTGTATGGTTTTCTTAGTAGGGGTGGAACGATTCACAAAATCCACGGTTCGGTTCGATTCACGGTTTCTGGTCACGGTTTTCGGTTCGATTCGATACATGTTGATTGTTACACCGAAATTCCATAAAAAAATTATGAAATTAATGAAAAAATCCCGCCAAAAATAATGGATTGTAATTATTTTAAATGATCCGCGGAAACCCTGGATCATTTCCGTATGTTTTGCTGCTTTGAATTTAATCATCTGGCGCATGCTCTCTAACCTGACAACAGCCAGATGCATGTCTCGCTCATGTCTCGCTCCGCCACATGCATCTGGCTGTTGTCAGGTTACATGCTCTCTACCATCTCCAAGGAACTCAGAGGGGAGCGGACGGAGGGAGCCACAGCAGAGGCTGTAGGCTTTGCTTTGAGCAGCCGGTTTGGAGCACAGCGGGGGTTGCTGACGGGTTTATGAGGGATTTCGGGGTTAGCATGACATGTTGCTGTTAGCATAAACAAAACGTGTTGCACAATGCTTGCACACTGTTGCACTTTTATCCACAACTTTCTTTCCGCCGTCATCGTAGGTCACTCTAAATGCAAAGCGCTCCCATACAGCAGACCTATAAAGTGCTGCTGGCGCGTCTTCCAACTCCTGTTCTTTCCCACTCGCCAGTCCGTCACAATTCTCCACAACTGATTTTTTCCCCTGCTACACCCGGCTAAGCTGCTTCGCTTCTTCTTCTTCTTGTTTACTACTGGCGGTTGGCTTTGGTCGCAGCACTGCCACCTTCTGCTCTGGAGTGTAATCGCTTCCTCTATGAGAAAAAGGAGCAGCGCATGAACCGAACGAAACACACGCGAACCGAACCGAGACAGTCGAACCGAACGATTCTGACGGTTTTCATAAATCGTCCCATCCCTATTTCTTAGTATGTTTGATTTAGTGATAAGTGGAGGCGTTGCAGAGACAAGGGTGGAACTAAACTGAGAAATACCGGCTGTTTCTCTGTAACTCCATTTTGACGCTTTGTGTTTCGTGCTTCGCATGTGCGACTCCACTGCCTTAATTCCCATCGTTCTGAGCTTGAATGACTTCTTGCATAAATCCACTGAGCCTCATGTATGTTCCCTGGTTTTAGCCATGGAGAAAACTCTTGGTTGGAGACAATTTTGGTTACATTTACACTTGCTCATATTTTCCAGACAAAAAGTTAATGGTGCATCTCGAAAATGTCCCGGCCGCAACAACGCCTTTATTGGTTCCGCTATCAGGACGGAACCAATAATGGTGAGCTGTTATTTTTTTTAAATAAAAAAAAAATTTATCCAATTTTAATGTTTTATTTAGATTATAAAAATAAATCGTAATAAAAATAATCCTATTTATGATGTTTTAAAAATTAAGACCTACAAAATACTGATTTAAAATTTAAGACATTTTAATACGGTATGAAAACCAGCATGACGGATCCGGTCATGCAAGCTAACGCTAACTCAACTACAGAAAAATTAAAGTAATAAAGTCAACGTTGAGTTAGCGTTAGCTTGCATGACCGGCTCCATGATGCTGGTTTTCCTTCCGTATTAAAATGTCTTAAATCTTAAATCGCCACAAGCGTCACATCACGTGACTAAGAATTGGCTGGGTGTTGGACGCCACAATCCATTGCTAATGTCTGTGACCTGAAGTAACCCTTCCCTTTTTACACTGAATTTAGACGCCGAATTTAAGACAGTGAAATAGAGCCAGTTGAATTTCAGCAGGCTGAAAATATTGAGGTTGAATTTTGAAAGGTTGAATTTTTTTATATGCAGATTTTTTTAACACTGAAAAATAAGTATTGAAAATGTAATCACTGAAATAGTAATGTGAATTTTTAGCTTAAAGAGAAAATAACAAATGAAATTTCAACTGTGAAGAAATAATGACAATGAAATTCTTTTTAGGTCAAAAATGTGTTCTGAATATATTTTAACACTGAAACATTAAGAACAAACATACAACATTTAAATTTCAGTGGCATTTTTAATTCAAATCGCAGAAACACAGATTTACTTCCATACTGGCTGCCGTTAGCCTCGGAGGTCCACTGGTTGCCGCGGTTCTCTCAACTTCAGAAATAGTTTTTTAATTACGTATTAAGTCGGTAAATGGACCATATAGTTATGCTTTAAAGTATAATATTCTCAGCTCAAATGATCTTAAAACATACTTTTATTGAACAACAGCAACAGAAGGAGAACTTTTAACTTTCAATGGAGCGCTTCATTTAAAGGTCTTCCAACCTCGTTATGTGTGATAATTTTGTGCAGCCTTCAATCTAAATGGTAATTATATCTTATACAGATGTGAAACAATAAAAAAAAAACACAACAGTTTTTCACTCTTCTATAAGACTGAACATATAAACAAACAAACTTTCTAATCATGGCTTTGGAGTAAATACAGAAATGCTTTTTTAAATACACTGAAATAATGGAAATGTTTTTGGCATTTACTTAACCATATTTAGTTACTTTAACACAATTGTTTTATGTCCTACCCTGTTACCATGAAATAGTTGTGTAAATAAATATGTTTAAGTAAATGTCAAAAACGTTTGCATTATTTTTTTTAGTGCACTATCATATGAAAATAAAAAACCTCACCTCTGAAGGCACTGACATCTCCGTAATGTATTTGCAGCACAAAGTAAGATGTTCCTGAATTTCTTCCGACTTTAAACCCAACATCTGATGAAGAAAGAAGAAAATTTAGTTTAACCCAAAATCTGATGGAGTATGACGGAGTATTAGGGCCAGGCTAGAGAATTTGTTAAATGTCATAATATTATGAGAATAAAGTCATAATATTACAAGAATAAAATCATATATTTACGAGAATAAAGTCATAAAATTAAGAGAATAAAGTTAAAAAAAAATCATCCTACCTCAACCCGTTTCAGAAAGAAAGCTTGGAGCGTGCATCTTCGATACAGACATAGTTCTTTGCACAATTGTTTCAAAGTTCTGATACTGATAATAACTTTATGATGGTTCGCTAAAAGACTCAATATTTCCTTAAATGTGAAACCGAGGCCAAAGTTTAACTTCACAAGATGCTCAACATTCCTCATTTTAGGAAAGACAGTGCTTCTTGTATTTTCGTAAAATTCCACTTTATTCTCATAATATTACAATTTCATTATTGAAATATTACAACTTTATTTTACATTATTCTCTAAATCTCTAGCCTGGTCATAATACTGCGTCGTCGATGGAGAACCGATACAGAGAGAGCAGACCCATATCTCTCTGTTAGACAGCTCTTTGCTCTTTCTGCTTTGCTCCTGACTACGGCAGGAATGCAAGTCTGAAAGTTTTATTCTGATGTTTTCGATATAATTATCTGTGATATAGATATAAATACAGCTGTTGTTTAGATTCAGATAAAGAGATCAGAACTTTTTTTTACTTTCGTTTCTCTAAACAAAGCAATTTTTATATCACACATATATATGAAACAATATATAACCTGAAATTTTTTAAAACATTTGAATTATTAAAGTGTTTGACTTACTTTTAGGTAATTTTGTTGGCGGAGCATTTCGAGCCCAGGCATACATAATGGAAGAGTCATCTTCACAAGTACCTTGTACGCTGCCACAGTCCCTAAACAGAAATGGGAAATAATCAACACCACATGTTGTCTAAAAATAATCAGGCCATCGTACTTCAATAAAAACTATGGAAATCGCTGTTTTTAATACAGAACAAAAAAAAAAAAAATCAAGATTGTTTTTATATAATTTCTCTCTTTTTTTCCCCGCAATCAGATTCAGTCAGAAATAGCACATTTACAAAGCATTGCATAGAAAATTTTTTGCAGATTTCTTTAATATTTTGTAGAAGCCTATTCAGACTGATGGAAGTGGCACAAAAACGTTGATACCTTCACACCTTCTCAAAACAGTTCTGAAAACTTTTTAAGGTCTCCTTGGTTAAAAACAGTTTTTCAGCTCTGCCCACATACGTATTTTCTACAGATCTTCACTTTGGGCTTTTCCATGCCTGTCCAAAAAAACTTAACTTTGACATCTTCAGGCTCTTTATAACTAATATGACAGATATCTTAGGGTTATTGTCCATTGAAAGACTCATTTGTGGCCACGTTTTAATTTCTTGAATGATGTCGATGCTTCATTCTGTTCTGCTCCATTTCAAATTACTTTACTGATCTAAAAGGAAAATAAATGTTGTAGGAAACGAGTTGCTGTAGATGCACCTGTAGGCAGGAAGGATCTTCTGTAGTAAAGTCTGTTGTCCACATAAACACTGACATATTCATATTTCAACAAAAAGCTTTTTTACTATACAAGGCCATCAATTTTGAGGATGAAATATAGTTTATTCTATGTGAACGTCTGTTTTAAGTCGTTTTTTCTGACAGAAGTTATTAATTTGGATGTTTGTTTTTTTGTGTGTGTTCTCCTTAGATTTTTTGAAATACCAAATATTTAGAGATCCAGCCAAGAAAAAACTACATAAGCCACCAGAAGAGTACTTGATTTTAGAATAAAGAGGTATAACTCAAAAGATTCTCCTGGTCATGTCATCTTTCTATAAAAACACTACTTTGCTATGTTGTTAGTCCTATTTTACCCTTAAAGCTCATCTTTGTTATAGATATTTTACTACCTGTTACCTACAATGATGTTTCATTTGATCACAAAGCTTAAAAAAAGAGATATGGGCAGGAATATATCATTCTGCTTCATTCTATCTCTATTCTCCCAGTCTGCAGAATCTGTTAGTTCAATCTCAAACGTTCTGCTTTCTCTGCTTTTTCTCATAGTAGCTTCATCTGGTCTGTTCCTGTTTGGCTGTGACTCCATCCTGGAGAGAAATATCAGCTGTGCTGCTGCCATCAACACCTTTGTTTCTAGATGTTGGAGATCGGCCTGTTTTACAATGTAGTCCTGTTTCTCTGACTGGCAGGATGTGCTCTCCTCATCCTCTGACATGGGAGCTGGCTCGGATCTCTTCCACATGGCTGTGTGTTTCCTGGACGGGGCCGCCTTTTACAGTTGCCTTTTGTATCTATGCTTCTTTTTCTATGTCTGCTTCTGTCTCCTTGAACCCCAGTCGGCCTCAGCAGATGGCCGCTCACAAAGAGCCTGGTTCTGCTGGAGGTTTCTTCCTGTTCAAAGGGAGTTTTACTCTCCACTGTCGCTACAAGCATGCTTAGTGTGAGTGACTGCCTTCGAGTCAATGAGTCGATGCAATCAACTGGTTTTCTTTAGATAGAAAACTTGAACATTGAACTAATTTGACTGGATGATCTGGTGCAATGTAAACTGCCTTGAGATGACGTGTTGTGAATTGGCACTATATAAATACACTGAATATAATTCAATATAGAGTTATGAAATAATTAATTATGAAATTATTATAATACAATAGTCAATAATTACACTCAAACTACTAAAAATCTAAAAAATTATTTTGCTTAGATAATAAATGTAGGTCTTACCAGTAACCTGTAGTGGAGATAGGGGTCTGACAGCCAAAGAGTAGCATGTGGTGAACTGTGTCCATGCTGGCATGAGGTAGGAAGTCCACTGATTAAGGAAAAAAAAAACATTCACTAATTGCAATTTGTATTTCTATAATCTTTGAGTTTCCTAAATATTTGCTCATTCCATACCAACCTAATACATCGAATGATGTATTAGGTTGAATGCATCGAATACAATACATCGAATGAAGTTGCCCTACGGACAACTTCATTCGTGGGAACAAGCATGCTTGCTGTTTGCAAGCAGGTAAGCTTGAAACTTTGAGAAGTTGCCTGATAACTATAGGAGTATTTTCGATTTATTTTTTGTTCTTTGGGACAATACTGTCTGTGGAATGGGGGAAAAAAACAACAGCTAAGATATAAATGACAACAGGGGAGGGGGTCGCGATCGGTACTAAATCTGTAGCAAATGTCAAACAGATGCCCACGATTTTTTTAATGGTTCTTGGAGAGAATTTGAGTCTTTATTTCATAAAGATCGAAATAGATGCTGTTAGTGGATAACAGTGCGCTTATTTTGCCCTTTGGACATTTATAGCAGGTATAACTGCCCTTCGGTGGAACATACCTGGCTGTGTAAAAAGCCAGGCAAACAATGTACAATTTTTCACCTCCCGATCAGGAATCGTAAGGTCGGGAGAAAATCGCCGTCGTAAGGTATTTGTGAGCAAATCCTATGGTTCAAGCAGAGCTACGACCCGATTTACCAGAACATTGCGCATGTGCAAACAAGGCAGTTCTTCTTCTTCAGGTAGAGCGCATCAGAGCGTCGGGCCGCACCAAGTGAGAACACGCATCATGAGCTGTGAACTTTTAAACCCTGCAGTCTCATCAAACAGTTTGAAATGTAGCTGCATGCAACGGTTGAAAATATTGCAAAGCGCATGGCCGGCTTAACACATCAGTTTACATTCTCAAAATGTACTAAAACACATGAAAACGTGAGAATCAAATTTCAGATTAGTTTCAGTGTCAGCTGTAATCTTAACAGAATAGATAGGCAGAAATAAAAGCAGTCCTCTGTTGGTTTGCAGATTTTGTTGGAAGTATTTGAAGACTGTTTTTCAGTTTTTCGTTCTCAACGAGTCTAAATTTTAACATTTTCTGGGGGAGGATATGCCCAGACTAGGGCTGCAACTAACGATTATTTTGAAAATCGATGAATCGGCCAATTATTTTTTCGATTAATCGATGAATCGGACACAAAATATTTTTTTTATATTAACCTCTTTATTCCAAAATAAACATTTTAGACAGAACAAACAAGCACACAAGTACAGGTTTCTCATTAACTGTACTGGTGCAATATGAAAAATAAATGTTTGTGTTAAAACTACGCAAACTTACATGAGAAATGTAGCTGTACATCCACAAAATATAGGCTACTTTGTTTCATAAAGCGCAAAAAGAGACAGGCATTTTTGTTTTTAAAAGCCCCTAAGGGGTTCAAACAAACCCCCCCCCCCATTTCAACAAATGAGGTTTTTTTAGACTAGAAGAGTTCTGCCTTTTAAGACAGGAAAGTATAGCAGTTAAAGTTGCTACTTGAGAAAATCCTGAACCCTAGAGATAAAAATAGCCCTGTGATTCAAATTATAAATTGTATTTGGAATAAAAATGAGAGAACTAGGGGTGCTAAAAAACACATCCTCCAAAGACAGATATTTACATGGGAATGTGGCAAATAATGAATTGACATATTACTGATCTTGCTGGATTTTATTCTGCTTCACTTCCATAAATTGCAGGATCTTCTTTACTTTATCTTTGCCAGAAGATTTAAACTTTAAAAGCCTTGCCCTCATTATTTGCAAGTTAATTTATTTATAAAGAAAATATAAACGCTGCTTAAGCTAATTCAAATGAAATTAAAAGTAAAATAAGAAGCCAACCTTATCACTGTCTGTAACCTACTAACAAGCTAAGGAAAGCATCAGATGAGCTACCTGAGAAACTAACTTACGTTTCCCCACTTTAAAATGAAACAAACATGGTTACTCATCCTGCTGATCAGCTCTCTTCACTGCCATTGAAGGCTCCAACGTGTTTTCTTTTCAGGTGCTGCGTCATAACAGTGGTGCTTCCGTGCCATGTTCATTTGTTTTTACAAAAGTTGCATGTTACGACTTTTTTCACTTTACAAAGCGCAGGCTATTTTAATTATTGTGATCAATTTGCGCCGTCAATCCCGGGGCATGCGCGCTTCATTTGCAGTCTGGACGCTGAGGGTAAACTCCTCACTAAAATCCTGCGGCTCTGACTGCAGCGCTGAGAGGGATTCTTGTGGGAGAGGGAGAAAGGCGTTGGGATGGGGGAGGCGCCCCACGGCAGCAGCTGCCGCTGTAGGAGAAGAGTAGGAACGATACATGCTTTCACGTAAGAGTCTCCAAAAGCCGCCAGTGACACCGTAAAAAGTCGCCAGATTTGTCGCTAGTAGCTTTTTAAAAAAATAGTCGCTGGAGGGGTCTGAAAAGTCGCTGAGTTGGCAACACTGCAACTGCGGCGCTGACTCGCTCCGCCATATTTTTTTTTTTCTTCCCCGGGATGACGGCGGCGGCGGATGACGCATTAATCGCGCGACACAACTAATCGATGATTAAATTCGTTGCCAACGCTTTTAAAAGTCGATTTTTATCGATTTTATCGATTCGTTGTTGCAGCCCTAGCCCAGACCCCCCTATGACAAAGCCTACACCCTATGAAGTATTCCTAGCTAAAAGCCTGTCCCACTGCAAATAAAAACATGTTGATATTACTTAAATTACTTGTTTAAAAACAAAGACAGACTCACCAATATATGAATCTCGATGTGTTGGCACAGGAAACGCCATGCAAAGGTAAGTGTCCGACTGAAATAATCAAAAAGAGAATGAAGTTAACCACATTAACTCATTTTGACGTGCTCATTATGGGAACATGACAATGGACCACCGCTGTGTCCCGATGTTCACCTTAATCACTGTACACGCCACTATATAGTGGTTAGGCCCACTGTCGATCAATGGCTTAGAGCAGATGTTCGCACACGGACCATTGCTCAATGTTTTCAGACCGTTTCTGACATTTTGGGTTCTTCCCTGTTATATAAAAGGGTTCTATCATAAAAGCAGTGACAGGAATTATTAGCAACCAATTTAGCAACCAACTTTTCTTTGTTTCAATGAGTCTTACAGGCATGTTTTGTTCAATTCATGTCTGAGTAATTCTCAGTATTCTGTTCTCTGAGTAGCGGCTCCTCCGTGTCCTGGGAAAAAAGTGACCACAACTTCCTATATCGATCAGTGCAATGCTGTGCCAGTTAATAGTTAAAATGAACGAGCTCAAAGTTCAGTTCACACATAAAAATTAACTAGCTCACATTGTATACTTGAAGGTCAAACTAACTAACTAACTCAAGTTAATTTGGTAAATTAAGCCACAATCCTACACAATAGAACCTTATATTTCATCCTTTAAATGTGTGATCATGATATATAGACAGAAATGGAAAATACTCGATCCAGTCAAGTTATACTTATGTGCAGAGAAGTCTTTCTTTAGCAGAATTACACAGAACCTATGTTTCTGAAGTTCAGGTTCTGTTGCAAAGATCTGGACCAAAATTATTTCTTACGTTCCTCATTCAGCAGCAGATATTCCCCAAGACAGCTTGGATGCTGTAACTGCATGTGTTGCTTTAAATTTGAGGTGGACGTGGATGAAGTACGGACTTGTTTGTCCCAATGGGCACAGTTTGCAGACAAACTTGAGTTATTTTTGTCTGTCCAAGTCTTCCTTTGTTAGTTCATAAAACTCTGCCAAGCACTCTGCTAAACTGCATTAGAAACACCAGCAGATGAGTCTGAATTGCGCCGACAAGTACTAGCAGTATACATGCTGGTCTGTCATGTTGTTTGCCGTAATAAGTGCCATAAAACCTGACATCCAATGAAAAGTGTCGTTATCAGTTGAACGGCAACATGAGTTGTGTGGGTCACTCATTATTCTGTGTGAACGTCACTCTTGTTCGCATTCATTACCTCAAAAACTGATCTGTCCCGTTCACCATTCTCTAAAACATGAGCGTATTCAATGAACGCCGTTCATGTACATCTCTGAATCAGTCATGGATTACCTTAAATATCAAGCCTTGCTTTTTCAAATGAGGCTGGTCGTGTCAAACCACCATAATTTCTCAATCAAAGGTCATGTAGCATCAAACGGCTCAATTCTGCTGCTTAACCAGCGCACTTATTTTCAAACAAACGTGAAAACATTCAAACAAGGACTAAAACAAGGTTTTAGGCTTTCAAACTGTGGGAGATTTATTTCCAGGTAGTTATAGTACAAAAAGACAAAAATAAACCCTCCACATGTGTTCCTACTTTTTTTCGTGAATACAGAGCTAATCTAAGAAATGTTTAGGTAAATACTGACTCACCTGAGTGGGTAAAACACCAGGCATTCGTAGATCAACAGTGAAATTTTCAGAGTTTAAGAGCTGCAGCGGTTTGACTCTGGACACACAGTCAGTAGGATTTAAGACGTTCTCCCAAACCCTGAGGAAAGACCACAAAAAGAATAAAACATGTTGCTTTACTAAAACATCACTCAGTAAGAAACAGATGTTATTAGGATCTATGACAAGGTTTTTATATTACAAGAACTTGTTTAGCTAAACCTAAGCAAATAAAATGTCTAAAGTCTTATAACACAACCTTTGGTTTTAATAGACAATATTGTGCTGCATGGTAGTAACCTGACTCTGCCAGATGGATTTGCTCCGCATATCCATCTGGAAACCTTCCGTTGAAGTAATTTTGGGAAGGGGCGAAAATACTGGTTAGCTGATTGGCCTATGTTGGTGATAGACGGGCCAAATAAACCAATCAGATCAACGAAGCATATGACGTACTAACAGAGCGACGACGAAGAGGAGCCAATTGATAGATCAAACTCTTACCGAAACCAGTCGGGAGAAGAGCAAAAACATCTTTTCCTCTGAGAAAAGCCTCCAGAGCAGTGTTTTGCTCTTCTTTCAGTGAAGAAATACTCTGTAATTCCGATAAAACTTGCTCGATAGCCACGCTAACGCTAGTTTCATCGGCTGAAGCTGTCATGTTCTTTAGACTGAACTGTCGCGCTTCCCGTTGCGTCACACCTCAACCCGCCTCAAAGCCAACGCTGATTGGACGTTCGTTTGGTGAACGGCTCCAAACTTTCTTCAACGGAGAGTCTCCAGACTGATCTGCGAGTGAAACCTTGAAAGCTCACGAGATCAGGATGGTCTCACGAGGCTAGCATGGTAGGGCTGGGCCATTAAATATTAACATTATATATTGCAATCGACACCTGATTAAAATCCATGAAAAATAAAGAACTTTACTGAATTTGGATCCAGTAGTTCACCACATACTGAGGAATATAGGAAAAATCCTCTCAACCTCTAATGGCCAAGATAAGCATGTGCCATGGTAGGGTGGACCTTTCTTTAAAACATAACTTTTACAAAGGGTTAGGGGAACGTTTGTTCTTTTTTTCCCCTGGTCTTTTTTACAGTAGATTAAATTATTTTCAATACGATTCAATCTCAAATTGCTTTTATTATCATTATTACTATTAAACACGTTTTTTGTAGCAGTTACATGAGTTGTATGATTGTACAGTGATGCAACATATTGATATTATTATTATATTAACATTCAACAGCAAATAACAAAGTCACTGCCTCAAAGACAGAAATGGCGCGGAGGAAGCCCATTTTCCCTCAGTGTTTTAAGTAAAAATGTTTGGGTTTTTAAAATCGATATTAGGAACTAAATGATCAATATTATATTGGGAAGTTGAAAATAACAATATATCACCAAGTCAATTTTTCCCACACCCCTATAAAACATGTTATGCTGATAAGTGTTACAATGAGGGTCTGTTAATATCTTTCAGCTTTTCTTCCCTTTAAATATAAATCCAAAATTGGGAGCTAATGGATGAAAAGGTTTAATTAATTTATTGTTTAATTTATTGTTTAATTAATTCTTTCCATTTCAACAACATATTTTATTGAAAAATCCATTAAGCTGCATTTGCTGTTTTGTCAGTTTCTAAATGACTTACAAAGCTGTTAATCCCATCCTTATATATGTTCTGGTTGGAAGACAACCAGGTGGATGGATGGAACATTAAGCAACAGAAAAGGGGTTAAATTCTGGGTATACAAATCTTGAATCTATATAGCCTCATGTTTTATGTACTACTCCATATCTAAATTAAATTCCAAAGTTTTTCAGGAATGCTGAAGGAGCCATAGATTTTATTAAAATATTTCTTTCATACAAAAGACACAAAGATATCCTGTTTTTAACAATTTAAAGGACTTGATAAAAAACACAGAATGTGAGCTGAAGTTAATATTTATGAAATCATGAGGGCAGTAAACTAGAATTAAGACACAATAGAGGGAAAAAAAAGGACATGGAATTGAACGTTTTACTTACCTTTTTGACCCGTACAGGGAGGGATGCATTTCACTGTGACTGTGATGGAAGAACGCTACCACCAAACAGACCACAAAGAGTCCCATCACACCTACAGGTTTCGCAGAACAATTCACTGCCTGGCTGCAATGTGAAAAAAAAAAAAGAGTCATCAGTACTTGCATGTAATTTACATCCCCAGTGTTAATTCCCTACATGCATTTTGTTAATATGCTTTGGTTTCAATACATTTTCAAACTAGAGAGCTTGATCCATCGTATCATCCTGCCTAATGTACCACATTGTGTCGCCTGTCTAATAAACAATCTTGGTTGGTATTGAGCGCTTTTTGGAATTTCAATCATTGTTT
This sequence comes from Cyprinodon tularosa, assembly GCF_016077235.1. Classification (NCBI taxonomy): domain Eukaryota; kingdom Metazoa; phylum Chordata; class Actinopteri; order Cyprinodontiformes; family Cyprinodontidae; genus Cyprinodon; species Cyprinodon tularosa. The sequence goes on from NW_024039338.1 coordinate 655,489, forward strand.
CTTCCCTCTCACCCTACAGCCTTTCAATGCAGGTAGCAGCTGGGCAGCTTAGGAGACTCTTAAACAATCCAGCTGCTGTGATAAAAACACCTGAGCTCTACTGCCAATCTCATTATATCCCATTTCCAGCTAGGAATCACCAGATACAGAATAAAAACAAAAAGAAACAAAATAGCACTGCAAGAGTTCATGCAGGAAATACAATCAGTAGCACAATTAAAACGAGATTTATACTAGATGTTTTATTTAGGTAAAGACAGTTTTCAGATATCTGGATATACATTGAAGTTTTTACACAAACCGATCATTTTACAGCTGAGCGGCTTTTATCTGAATGTTGCACTTTTTATCCTGGAGATTTAACATCTATCAAATACTATCAAACTTGAACTTTTGCCACATTTCAGGCTTCAAACTTAAAAAAATAAAATTGGCATTTTTTTGTGAAGAATCAACAGCAATAAAATTCAACAGCAATATTTATTGGATGTTTGTAAAGTTTTTTTTAACAAATAAAATACTGAAAAAAATTGGGTTTGCGAAATTTTGGAGCCCACTTCAGTTAATACCTTCTAGTGCCAGCTTTAGCTGCGATGAAATTCATCATTCAGGTCTGGGCTTTGACTAGGCCATTCTAACACCTGGATATGTTCATTTGTGAACCATGTTGCTTTCTGTTTTGGATCATTGTCTAGTTGGAAGATAAATCTCCGGCCCAGTCTCAGGCCTTTTCCAGAATCCAACAGGTTTTCTTCCAGAATGGTCCTGTCTTTTGCTCCATCCATCTTCCCATCAATTTAAACCATCGTCCCTGCATCTGCTGAACAAAAGCAGGCCCAAACCATGATGCTGCCACCACCGTGTTTGACAATGGAAAGAATGTGTTCAGGGTGATGAGCTGTGTTTCTTTTATGCCAAACGTAATGTTTTGCATTGCTGCAAAAAGTTGGATTTTGGTTTCTTCCAGAGGTGTCAAGTAACGAAGTACGAATACTTTGTTACTGTACTTAAGTACACTTCTACTCACTACATTTTCACATAAGTATCTGTACTTTCTATTCCTTACATGCTTAAAACAAAAGTTACTTGTTACTCTTGGCTTCAGTTTATTGTTCATAAACAGTGTTTCCCATTAATGAGTGAGACTGTGGCGGCCCGCCACTGTCTTATATAGACAGAGAGAGAGATGATCAGTGGCGGTTCACTCCCCAGGCGAGACCCACTCCAAGTGCCAGTTATGTTTTTTCCAAGCGCGCGTCCCGCCCTCCTTTATAAAGATGCCGCCCTGGCTGCCCGGTCGCCCGTGCAGTGTTGCCAACTCAGCGACTTTGTCGCTATATGTAGAGACTTTTCAGACCCCTCGCGCGCCGGACTGGAGTTGTGATAGGCAGCCCGGGCCACAGGTGGCTACGCTCTACCCCTTCTAGTCAGTGTTGGGAAAGTTCTCTTTCTACGTGAACTAGTTCAAAGTTCAGTTCACACATTTTAAAATGAACTAGTTCAGTTCATAGTTCATAATTCAAAACCAAAAAATGAACTAGTTCATAGTTCTTTTTTTTTTTTCATATATTGCTCAATTACACCATAGCCTACTGTACAACCACAGACAGCAATTATTTTATCAGTTGTAACTCTGAAACTGTGCGTCAGATTTCATCTTCATATCCAGTTTTGAATCCTTATCCAACCAGGGTTTACATTAGCATTGAGGGGACAGCATTTCCCCATTGTTGCTTTAACACTTTGTTGCTGTCCATTCACTTCACACTAGTAGCAGCTGCAGCTTTCACCCCTACAGTATATTCTCAAAAACATCAGGAAAAATGTGCTGCTTGAATGGTCTTTTTTATGAGTAATTATTAAAAAGAAAAATAGGAAAGTAGTCTTTAAGGTGCAAATGTTTTTTTTTTTTTTTTTTTATAATTTTTTCCATTTGAAATTCCATTTCAATACATACTAAAAAGGAATCCTGGAAAATTATACCAGGCAGGTTTAACAAACAAGTTACATGGATAGTAAAACCCTCAAGAACAGGGGTCTTCTATGTTTTCCAGACCAAGGACCCCCAAACTGATGGCGAGATGTAGCGGGGACCCCCTAACTATATATATTGTATGAAATTGTGTCCTATAGTCACTCTATTACAGATGGAGTAATGTAAAGAAATTAATTTCTCCCTGGGATTATTAAAGTTTTTCTGATTCTGATTCCTGGTTGTTGTGAAGGAAACGGTGCCCAGCTTGAAAGAGCTCCTGTGCGTCGCTGAATGTGTGCATTGATGACTGAAAGACATCTTTTGTCTCCATTTATCTGTTTACTACAGTGTGTTGATTTCATGTTAATGAGTATTTAAAGACATTTCAATTAGTGGGGGAAAAAAATTGCAGGGGGGGAATATAAAAATATCAACTAACCATGCAGACCCTCATGCAGTACCTCCGTAGACCCCCTAGGGGTCGCGGATCCCCTGTTGAAGACCTCCGCTCAAGAAGATTTTACTAACACAAACTGAGGGACCAGGCTGAGGGAGGAATTTAAGGTTACTGAAGTGCGGATTTTTTTACTGAAAGCCGGCGGGCAAACTTGTTGCCATCATCATGTTTTAAGTGATCATACTGCTGCTTTGTCGCCTCCACGCTGCTGTGGCTTCCACACGGCATTTTGTTTTGATGACGCACGCGGCTGTAGGCTACGACACTGGTAGCTGGTGTTGCCAGATTGGGTGTTTTTCCTGCTACATATTAAGGCCTGTTTACGGTTTGATTTAGCCGGGGTTTCGCCTGGAGGGCTCTATAGAAATCTGGCAACCTATTGAACGGAGCTGAACTGAGAGAGCGTGCCGTTCACAGACACCAGAATGAACGAGTTCACAAAAACGTTCATCAGGCAGTAATGCAGCACGTTCGCAAAAAATATGAACGAGTTCATGAACTTTCGTTCAATGAACGCGTTCAGGCACAACACTGCTTCTAGTCATTCTAGCTAATCTGAATCATTCAATTCCATCTGGAGAGCGAGATCATCTGTGGTAGCAGCACTAGACATCTTCCAGGCATGTGAGGAAAACTAGCAGTAGTTCAGCGGACAGGAAGAATTATGAATGAGAGACTATCCCACCAAAAAAGATGTTGAAATGTCTAAAAGGTCGGACACAGGCGAGAGCGTAAGGAGATGGAAACCAACAAGACCTCCCTCATCCTACAGCCATTTCTCAAAGAATTTCCCGAAATAGTCGAAAAATTTAGTTTTCAATTCATATAGTGGCGTCTGGCTGTTTCTTTTTAAAGGTTACTTTTTCTGTTTCTCTCATTCTTCAAAAACAAAGTTAATTCTATTAGATCTCAGCTCCACAGCCTTCCTGATCTTCGGCTGCCATCTACCCTTGTACACCATGGGTCCATGAGCTGCTTTGATGAAGTTGCACAGAGTGAAGTGGAGAACATCCTCAAGAAAATGAAGCCTTCATCTTGTGCCCTGGATCCCTGCACCTCATCACTCATAAAATCTAATCATGCCGCAATAAGTCCGTTAATCACACAAATAATAAACAAATCACTGAAATCTGGTCATGTTCCATTGCCTCTTAAAACAGCCATCATTAAACCTCTTCTAAAGAAATCTACCCTGGATCCAGATATTCTTTCCAATTACCGCCCAATTTCACATCTTCCTTTTATGTCAAAAGTGCTGGAAAAAGCTGTTGCCGCTCAGCTGCAGCTTCATCTAGAACAAAACTCCCTGTACGAGAAATTTCAGTCTGGGTTTCGTTCTGCTCACAGCACTGAGACCGCTTTGCTGAGAGTTACTAATGACATCTACATGGCAGCTGATGCTGGGTCTACATCTCTCCTTGTTCTCCTTGATCTAACTGCAGCCTTTGACACTGTGGACCATAACATCCTACTACAACGTCTTCATGCGGAGGTCGGTCTCTGTGACACTGTTCTGGACTGGTTTAAATCTTTTCTCTCCAATCGGCTGGAAAGTGTTAGCCTCGACAAGGCCAAGTCCCAGGCTGTCTCTGTCTCCTGTGGTGTCCCACAGGGGTCAGTATTAGGGCCCCTGCTGTTTTCCCTTTACATGCTGCCTTTGGGTCAAATCATTAATCGATATAACATCTCCTTTCACTGCTACGCCGACGATATACAACTTTATATTAGAACTGGAGCATCACTATCACCATCTTCACTTAATGCTTTCACTACCTGTCTGGAGGAGATAAGGAAGTGGATGACTCAGAATTTCCTTCAGTTAAACTGCTCCATAACTGAGGCCATGCTGATCGGAACACCTCACCAGGTTCAATCTTCAACTATGACGACTGTTTTCTTTTCTGGACAAAACATCCCCTTTTCCACCATAGTTACAAATCTTGGAGTTAGAATGGATTCTCAACTTACTTTTGAAAATCACATTAAGCATCTGTTGAAAATCTGTTTCCTTCATCTTCGTAATATCTCCAAAATTCGTCCGTTTCTTTCTTTTTCTGATGCTGAGACTCTCGTTCATGCATTTGTCTCCTCCAGGTTAGACTACTGCAACTCTCTGTTTGTTGGAATCCATAAAAAATATCTTCAGAAGCTCCAATACACTCAAAACAGCGCAGCCAGGATTCTCTTGAGGGCCCGCAAATCTGCCCATATTACACCTATTCTGCATGACCTTCACTGGCTTCCCATCACCTACAGAATTCAATACAAAATCGCGCTCATCACCCATCAGTGTTTAAACGGATCCTCACCGGATTATCTGAAGGACCTTCTCACTCCACATTCATCCACCAGATCTCTTCGATCACAAGACTGCAACTTCCTTCACCTTCCTCGCTCCAGATTAAGGTCCATGGGAGATCGGGCCTTCGCTGTCGCTGCCCCCGTCTCTGGAACTCTCTCCCAGATCATCTGAGAGCTCCACAACCACTGAATGATTTTAAAAGAGGCTTGAAGACTTTTTTATTTAAGCAAGCCTATTCTGCCTCCACATGATTTTTATGATGTTGATTTTTATCTTTGATTTTATTTGCACTGTGTAGCACTTTGAGATTTTTGTTAATGAAAAGTGCAGTACAAATTGGATTTATTATTATTATTATTATTTTTCACTTTTACTTGAGTAAAGAGGTTGATACTTCAACTTTTACCAGAGTGTTTTTAAACTGCAGTATCTATACTTCTACATAAGTAACAAATATGTACTTTTGACACCACTGGTTTCATCTGACCAGAGCATCTTCTTCCACATGTTTGCTATGTCTTCCATGTGGCAAACTTTAAAAAATGCTTTTTAAGGATATCTTTAAGAAATGGCTTTCTTCCAAGAAGGAAAGATTTGACAAGTATATGCATGACTGTTTTCCTAAGGACAGAGTCTCCTCCTTCAGCTGTAGATCTATGCAGTTCATCCAGTGATCAAGGGCCTCTTGGCTGCATCTACAATCAGACTTCTCTATACTAAAGTAGTTAACAATTATTTCAATAATCAATTAATCAATATTAATCTGATTGGTTCAGCCCTTCCAAAAACTTAAAAATAAACAAAATAAAAACTGACATTTTGTAAATTTAAATAATTTAAGATCATTAAGATTATTTATCTCACCTGTATAAATACTAAAAATGCTAATTACCACACAATATTTGAAACTAAAATCAAAGACATAATAAATCTCCATTAAACAGCTGGTTATCTCTTCCTCCATCATTCTCAGATCATGCAGATCTTGTCTCCTGTTACAAATCCCTATTTTTTCATGAGAAACTCTCATCCAAGCCGAGTAGTAGAAAAGCACAGCTAGGCCTGGAAGCCTATGCTTATAATCACAACCATAAACAGGCAAAGCAACTTATAAAAACTATACTTATAATAACTAACTACCTGATAGTATAAACTAAAGGTCACTAAGTGGGTCTAAATCATCTTTAGACGGACCCTGGTTGATCCCTGGGGAACCACTGATCCAGAATACACGCAGCTTTCAATCATTCTGTTCCATCTAATCAGAGTCTCTTTTACTTATGCGAGCTGCCAGTGATTACCAAACACAGCTGGAGGTTTCTTCCTGTTAAAAGGGAGTTTTTCCTCTCCATTGTCGCTACAAGCATGCTTAGTGTGAGGGATTGCTGAAGAGTCAATCAATCGATGCAATCAGCTGTTTTTCCTTAGATAGAAAACTTTTAATCAATCTGACTGTATGATCTGGTGAACTGGAAAGTGCCTTGAGGTGACATGTGTTGTGAATTGGCGCTATAGAAATAAACAGAAATGAATTGTTCTTAATTTCTATGTAAACAGCAGCGGAACCAGCTACGGTACCAGCCTTTTGCACGCAACATGCTTTCATGCTCATTCTACCATAATTATGGTAGAACATGCATAATTTCCCCCTCATTCATAAAATGGTTAAAATCTGGGCCATTTCCAGGGACAGCTTGAGCTGAGGACAGGAGGTCCACAACGAGGGCTGTCCCAGGAAATAGGGGACGTCTGGTCACCAAATCTTTAAGGGCACCAGCCAGAGAGGATGACTGAAGTCAAAGCTAGTTTTTGATTATAAAGGTAAAGGAAAAACTCTGGTTTCTCAAAAAGTTCTGACAGAACACTATCCAGTTTGTAAATAAAACCATATACAAATTACCTTGCAAGCAATAAATAGGCAACTAAAACCTTAAACCCACAAATAAATCCACAATTAAGAGGACATTTTCTTATGACAATTGCTTTGTATCTATTGGATCTATTGCTATTACAAATTTTTTATAAACCAAGACGTCATCACTCATCAAACTAATTTTAATCTTGCCAGCTCCAATATTGTGTTACGCTAGTTATGGTAACTCCTTGTCCTTAAAAATGAGAGGATATCAATAAAACCACATCACACTGTTTCATTGTAAATAGCTGAATGTCTTTTTGTAACATTTTACGGTTGCAAAAGTAACCATCTGTATGAACAAAACAGCTATTACAAGTTATTTACCTGGTATTTATTTTTTACCATTAAAATAAAGATTTTTTATTCTAGAATATCTCTAAAATGTTAGATCCCAGGACCTAAAACCCATCAAACATTTTAAGTCAATTTTGGGATTCTTGACTTTTTACAGATTTAAGTAAAAATCTAAGTTTATCTCAAAATGCTGTGACCTGTTTGACTTTTACTACAATGGAGTATAAGGGCCAGACTAAAAACAAATTATAATAAAATAATCAGAATAAAGTTTCCCCTATTTTTTTTTGTATATTTCTCTCGTAATATTATCCCAGAAAAAAGTTTTAATACAATAAGATCAAAGTGTTAATAGTACAACTTTATTCTGGTAATATCACAATAATAAAGTCACAATATTTTGAGGACTAAGTCACGATCATAATAATAATTTGATGCTAGTGGTCTAAAAGGTTTAATATTTCCTTATTTGTAAAACTAATATGAAAGTATAACTTCACAGGATTCTCAACAGTCCTCATTTCACTGCAGGGGATGAGTTCTCATTAAATAATATGGACTTTTTTCTTGTTATATTATTATATTCATATCGTAATATTCTGACTTCATTGTGTTAATATTACCAGTTTATTCTCGTACTATAACGACTTTACAATATTATGACTTTATTTTCGTAATTCTAATTTATTCTCATACAGAGGTGTCAAGTAACGAAGTACAAATACTTTGTTACTGTACTTAAGTACTAGCCTGATAAACCAGACTAAATGTGAGATTAATCCGTTAAGGTTCGCTCTTTGTTTTTTTTGTTTCAAAACAAAAACGAAAAAACAAAACAAACGTGTTTTTTTTTTCGATTTTCCGTTTTTAAAACGAAATTAGAAAAACGGCATTTGCAAAAATGAAAAAAGGGTACGTTTTGGGATTTTTTTAAACTACAATGGTTAAACCAAAGACAGAACTTTTATTTTGTTGTTAATTCAACCTTATGGCAGAACTCGAAATGAAGACCTGAACTCCCAAAACATAACTTTTTTTAGTTACCAGTAGGTGGCGGTAATGTACACCTTCAATTTCTTGCCAACCGCCATTACAATCCACAAGAAGAAGAACTTTTTCAGTTAGCACTACCAAAATGGAAACGTTTGGCTCTGTTTGAAATCCTGGGCTGCATCCTCCAAGGACGAGGTCTACCTAGACCTGGATCCTACCTAGACTTGTCCGTGAAAATAAGGAGACGGAAGTGTTTTGGCCGTGAATTCGAACAGGTCTACCCTTTGGGGGGTTTTACCGCCGTATGCTCTGTTGCTTAGCAACCGTGAAAGTTGACACACAAAGCAAGAAAAGAATGAAAGCCGAAGTTTTCAAAACTGTTCATCAAAATTTTAATTTAGATGGCAAAACAAAACTCAAACGCTGTTGATTTTCTATTAGTTTGATTTTTTCATTTTTTCGATTTAGGTTTTAAAAATTGGAAAAACAGAAAACCCACATGCTTGTTTTGTTTTTCCTTTTTTGTTTTGAAACGAAAAAAAACAAACAAAGAACGAACCATACATGGATTAAGATAAAATTTTTAATTTAGTCTGGCCCCGATCGGAATATTGTTGATGAAAACAAACTTGTTGTTTTACAAACCATGTCTGTGCCAATTGGCCAACGCTCTGACCAATGAGTGTAACTGACTGTAACGTAGTAAGCGTGACAGAAAGCTGGTGGGGGGGTGTAAACAAACAGCCTTTCCGTAAAACGATAAATACGTCCTTCTTATAAATGAATGTGCGTAAAGCCATCTACTGCTCACGTTTAAACGAAAAACCCAAGGCTAATCCTTCCAAAACCGATTTCAAAGCTGAGTAAAAAATCGCCATCAGAGCCAGCGGTCCTTCACACATGGCTATGCAGAGAGAGGGCCACTGCAGATGGGCTGCAGTTAGCCCTGGCTAGCCTCGGAGCTCCGCTGGTTGCCACGGTCCTCTCAACTTTGGAAAAAGTTTTTTAAATTACGCATTAAATTGGTGAATGGACCATATAGTGACACTTTAAAGTATAATATTCTTGCCTCAAATGACAACAGCAACAGAAAAGAGAACTTTTATCTTTCAATGGAGCGATCCATTGAATGCTGCTGCCGCAGGGCTAGCTACTGTTCAATAGCTGTTGCCATCTTCCTCGTTGTGCTTTCTCCAGCGTGATGCAGCTTTTTCGTCACGCCCTCAAAACCCCCGCCTACTTTGGATCCAGAAATTCAAAACACATCTCTGCGTTGTGATTGGCCCGCCAGTTCTAGGGCTTGGGGCATTGATCGAGGCTAGATCAATCGCAGGCAAAAATGATTTTGGGCGCAGGTGGGTGGGGCTAGTTTACTAGGCTATAAAAATTGGGGTTGTTAATTCATGTAGTGGTATCAGGCTGTTTTTTTTAAAGGTTACTTTATACCTTAAGTAGTTTTTGGAGCACAATACTTTTTCCCTTTTACTTGAGTAAAGAGGTCAAGCTGATACTTCAACTTTTACCAGAGTGTTTTTAAACAGCAGTATCTATACTTCTACTTAAGTAACAAATGTGTGTACTTTTGACACCACTGTTCTCATAATACTACAAACTATCAAAAACAATATTCTCTTTAGTCTGGCCCTAATACTCAATAGTACTTTTACAGATAATTTTGCTGCCATTTTAAATTTATATCAATATTCTTTCGGGCGTAAAATTAGTTTTTGATACAACTTTAAAGGATGTGTTTCAGCATGAAGGCCTTTTTAAATGTAGATACTGTTGAGAGTTGCTCTGCTTTCCTGGTGACTCATCGCTGTTGACAGAGTGGTGGATTGAAGAGGAAACAGGCTGAAGGTCAGCGCTGTGCTAACATAACAACCTGAGAGCAAAAATGAAACTATGGAAACAGCTCTTCCCACTGAGGGAGGACGTGATCAACTCCTGTCTGCGACGTTACACCGTCAACCATGACTAAAAAACTATGTGGACTCGGTTTGTTTTATATATCACCACCAATCTGCTACCTGCAACTTATTTTCTCTGATGCTTTCTGACAGCCAGTTGCAAATGAATCAGAAATTGTGAACATTACACGAGTTCTAATGCTCAAAAATACGAAGTTAATGTTTCTGGCGATTTTATTGGGCATCATTTTTGCAATAAACATCAGTAACATACAGCAAATCTAAAAGGATAAGAATATCAAACATTATAAAGCTACTGGCGTGTTACGCCTGTTAAAAAGGGGCTAAAATGTAGCTGACCGTGGTTAAAAAAAGCTAAACCTCAGCTTTAAAAATGCTCTACGGGTGTTAGCCTCTTATAAATGGCTAATAAGCTCCGCATGCTAATGTTAGCTTTCTCGAATTCCTTTCTTTTTAACCGACTTCCATTTAAACTGAACCAAACGGGAAGAGACCACTCGACAATAGGATTAACACACTTAATAAAACAAAACAAAATACCTGCTGGCGGTAGCTGCACGCCTGTCCAGATGACGATTGTTTTTTTTTTTCTTCTTTTTTCGTCTGTTAATATAAATAAGCAATGACGTCTACACTTCCTTTTTCAGAGTAAAAGCACCAAATAGGCCATAATTGACCATAACAGAGAGAGGCGAGGCAGAGAGCATACCTAGACGCTGAAGACATGTAGACGTATGATTTGACGCCGCCCCCGGAACTATGGCAGGCGGTACTGACATTTATTAGTTTGACGATTAAAATAAGAATCTGTTATTATTAACATCTTATTAGCTCCCATAAACAGTTCTAAAATCGCTCATTTATACATATCATATATAGTATACACAGGGAACACATTAAAGTCGTAGGGAATTCATATTTAAATGTCAAATCATTCTGGCCTAAACATGTATATAAATGTACTCTTTGTCAGACTATATTGTCCCAAAAGTTTGAACATTTCTATTAAAAAAAAATAAACATTTCTATTTAAAAAAAAAAAAATTTGTGGGGTTTTATTCATTATTTTATACAAACCAGTTAGTTATACGTCAGCTTGTACACATAGATTTGGCCAAACATATATCAACGGTCATCTGTCAACCAACTTTTTTCGGTCATAGCATCTTCATTCATATGTCGCAGGTAATATAAGCAACAGTTGAAATAAGAATAATTTACTTTACCATTGAGTTCCGTCCCAGTGTACAGGGGGATGGACGTCTGTGTCTTCGGCAGGCGTAGAGCTAACAGAACTGGCAGCGTTGCGAGGCAAGGGTTCAAACATGTACGGCTGGAAGCCTTCTACACCAAACCAAGCTTCTGCCGCCCTGGTGTCCTCTTCCACAACATCTTTGACCCTTCTTTCCTCCTCTAAATAAAAGAACGTAGGATAGAGGCGACTCATCCACAACCTCCGACACAAAACTCTCCTCCTCTTGCATGTTTCTGCTGTCCATAGCGTTTCTTGGCAGTGTTGTTTTGTGCTACTTGGTCCCAATGTAATTTCCCATTGTGAACCTACTAGCACTAAGTTGCTAACTGGTTAGCAAGGTGCTTCTGAGACACCGGCCACAACCAAACGTGCTTGTGAATCTTCCGACACAACAATTCCGCACTCTTGATAAACAACCGGTCACATTCACTTTATTCACTCATGTAAAGTCGGGCACCACTCGGGAGAATTCAGAACTGCAACGGTTGGAACAGCCGTTTCCCTACCACTTTAACATTTAGGAATAATCAACTATTATACAATGCTGTTGTGCAAGTGAAATAGACAACAGTTGGAAATTATTGGCAATTAGCAAGACACAATGAATAAAGGAGTTCTGCAGGTGGGGACCATATACCACATCTCAGTACCTATGCTTATGGGCTGATGTTTTGGCCAGTTTTGAAAGTTGGTGGTGGCATGAGACAGACTCTACAACCCACATAAGTTGTTCAGGTAGTTCAGCTCATCCAGGATGGCACATCAGTGTGAGCTGTGGCAAGAAGAGTCAAATGGCTTTGTTGAAAATGTGAATAGTTCCACATTTTCATCTGCATATTTGGGCCTTGTGTGGTCAGATGGCATTGAATGTGAAGAAATAACAGTATTTCCTCACAACCCTGTCCTCTCTGACCAATTTTGAATAACCTTCAAAATTACTTTAACAGAGTTCTCCTCCCCCAAAGTTCAGTTTAGTAGATCATTATCAGATGTGGTTATACATTTTAAATAATCTGTTCCGCTTTTTATCTTCTCTGCATCACTGAACAATTCTCCACAGAGCAAGCATTTAATTTATTCCCACTTACAAACTGATGATTTTGTTGATGGGGTTGCTATTTCCCTGCGTTCTGCGTAGACAACGTAGCCAGTTTGAAAAGGAAAAACTTTAAAAATAGAAAGCTGGCTTCCTGGTTTAATGTAGAGCTGTGCACTTTAAACCAAAATGCTAGGAAACTGGAGAGAAAAGTGCACACTACATGCCTAGCCTATGGGAATCCTACCTAGTCTGGAAAAATAGTTTACTGCCGTATAAGATTACCCTTTGTAAAACAAGAGCAGCATATTTCTCCTCAATAGAGGAGAATAAGAATAATTCTAGATATCTTTTCAATACAGTTGCTAACCTCACCTAGAGCCATAGCTCTGTTGAACCGTCTGTCCCACCTGCTCTTAGCAGTAATGATTTTATGGGATGCTTTATAGATAACATTGATTCTATAGTAAATAATATCATTGACACCCCTACATATATGACTGGTTTATCTCTGGAAGCAGTATCTAAGGTAACTATAGAATCTGAACTGGGTTTAGACTGTATTCCCTCTGATCTCCTCCTCCATTTTAGATGTCATTAATCTATTCCTGTTACAGGGATATTTACCAAAGGCTTTTAAGGTTGCTGTAATTAAACCTTTAGTTAAGAAACTGTCTCTTGGCCCAGATGACTCGGTCAATTATGGACCTATATCAAATTTCCTTTCTTATCTAAAATTGTTGAGAAAATAGTTGCCAAACAAGTGTGCGATCACTTACACTATAACAAACCTTTTGAAGAGTTTCAGTCTGGCTTTAGAGCTCATCATAGCACTGAAATAGCTCTGGTGAAAGTCACTAATGATATTGTGATGGCCTCAGATAATGGACTTTTATATGTACTTGTCCTGTTGGATCGCAGTGCTGCGTTTGGTACAGCTGACCATGATATTCTTTTAGAAAGACGTGAATATTTTGTAGGAGTTAGGGAACAGTAATGTACAGTAATGCTTGTTTGAATCTTATTTTTCTGACAGATTTCTGTTTGTTCATAGTATATGTCTGTCTATACATTTTGATGAAACTAACCAACATCTGTAAGACATAAAAACCTGGAAGACTCTAAACTTTCTACTCCTGAATGCAGACAAAACAGACATTATAGTCCTTGGACCAGAGTCTTTGAAAAAGAAGCTGATTAGTAAGTTCTTTCATTTGGATGGAATTAAATTGATATAAGATAATAATGTATAAAATCTTGGTTTTAATTTTGATCAGGACCTGTTATTTAAAACCCACATCAACGAGGTTTCTAGAATTTCCTAAGCTTAGCCAAAGGGAGCAAGTAACTGGCAGCTTCCTAGAAATGCAGTGGCATAGAAAGCACAATATTTGCCTTGGGAATGAAGTGGAGTGAAAGTTATAAGTAGCCCCTCAAAAATTACTCCAGTAAAAAGTACTAAAGTACACTGATAAAGTAACTGTACTTTGCTACTTTCCACCACTGCAGCTATCTAACGGGCCCCAAAGCTTATGCTGGTTAAACCACTCTAGCTTTTCTATGCAGTTTCACTTTCTATTTTCAGATGCTCAATTCAACAATCACCTTTGATGTGCATTCGGTAATGTATCTCTATAATGCAACTCATTTAACTAATGTTATGCCTGGCAGTGGTCTTTGTCTTTTGATGTTTTAACTTAACAGCCAGACATCAGTTGAATTGCAAACAGACTCTGTTTTCCAAATGATTGATTTCATATGGAAAATAACACTGACAGCATACAAATGTGTATTGGTAAGAAATGAAAAAAGGAAATGCCATGTTTTGCTCTATCATATACAATTACTATAAAATACGTTAAAGTTTGCAACTATAGTGCAACAAAGAATGTAAAACATTTGTGTTGCAAAGCACTTTACAAAATGTTTTACCATTAATCTAAACTTAACTCCTTTTTCAAAATAAATACATCTAATTATATACAATGAGTCAGTCCAGAACAGTGCACATTTCTATAAGGCAGGGGTTTACCACCTAAATAATGAGGCAGCACATCAGAGAAGAATGTACATTGACCGAGGAGTAGAGTTTTCCAGTAACAAAGTGCAAATACCTCGTTATGTTACTTAAGTAGAAATTTTGGAAATCTATACTTTTTATATTTTTTAGACAACTTTTTACTTCTACTCCTTACATGTTTTGCAATTATCTCTACTTTTTACTCTTTACATTTTAAAAATAGACTCGTTATTATTTTTTTTTTTCATTTGAGCACATTTTTGTTATAGCCTGTTGGTATTAAAAAAAATACAATCCGTCAAAATAATTTGTGTCATCCAGACAATTAATATATTTGTGGTTGGACTCTGTGCTCCATTAACTTGTTTTTCGCTACAAACCAAAATAACTAGTTTTCAAGATGATGCACAGTTAAATCTGACACTGTTACCATTAGTTATAAAACTAAGTACCATAAGTATAGGGAAGTTATAATGCAGAATTGTAGAAAAATTGTCCTTTAATAGAGTAGTGCAGTAAAGCATCTGCCCTTAAAATTCTTTGCTTCATTACTTTTACTTTTATACTGTAAGTAGTTTTAAAATTTGTACTTTTACACTTTTACTTTTTTAAAAAGCTTAAGTTGATCCTCTTAACTTCTACAAACAGCTATACTTCTAACTGAGTAATAAACATGAATACGTTTGACAGCTCTACAGTGGAGTGTTGAAACAAAATAAAATCAAGATGTAATTAAGTTTATATAGATTCCTCCAGCAGGTGGCAGTAATGCAGTTCCGTAGTTGTAGGTTGGTTTAAACCTCGAGCAAGAAGAAGAAGGGGATGGAGGGGGAAATGAAGTGAAATGTAGAAGCTTAACTGTCACTTTATGTTCTTCAATACGTTCAGGATCAGCTTCTGAGAATCAGTGAGTGAAGCTGGTTTTGGAAGATGCCGAACGAATGTCGCTTTTAACCTGCTGGTTAGAAAATAATCTAACATGTTTTCGCTGTTTTAGAGTTTCGCTGTTACTATCAGCTGATGATGTCAGGCAACGTTACATTTCTTTCACTGCTGATAGCATTTTTAATCCATTACATTTTTTTTTTTTGACCATCCATATAAAAAAGAACGACGGCGTATTAGGGGCATTCATAGACGGGAAAAAAATTGGAATTAAAATGTTGAGTTTAAAGTGGCATATTTACAAGAATAAACACCCAAATAACTAGTAAAAGCAAACACATTTAGAGACTTTAGACAGGTTTTATTTGTCATTTTGTTTACTGAAGTGTAAAACAAAAATAAATTTCGTTTGGAAACAGCTCACTGGACAATTTCATCTTTTTAAAAGTGCACCCTTGAAAAAAAATTCAGATTCTTTTTACTCTTTAAATGTAGAAGGAAACAAGTAGCAAAGCACGAGCATAAATACACACATTTACAAGAAAA
Organism: Cyprinodon tularosa; assembly: GCF_016077235.1. Classification (NCBI taxonomy): domain Eukaryota; kingdom Metazoa; phylum Chordata; class Actinopteri; order Cyprinodontiformes; family Cyprinodontidae; genus Cyprinodon; species Cyprinodon tularosa. The sequence goes on from NW_024039338.1 coordinate 671,101, forward strand.
ACACGCACATTTATGAGATTATAAAGATGCACCCCTAAAACGAGGAGATAATTCCATCGCTAAACTCCCTGTTAAAGATATATTTGTGCCAATGCAGCTACATGTTTAAACCTTGCAAAATTTCAATTATTTCTCCTAAATGTGCTTGTATTTTTTCTTATTAATTTGCTACATTTTCTCTTACATTTCTATATATTAAATTCGTAAATTTTAGTGTTTATTCTCGTAAACATTTAAGTATATAAGAGTATTAACTTTATTTATGGAGTTATTTTATTTCACTTATAGAAATTTGGTTGATTGAATCATTCAGTAAAGTATTTCAAGTGTTTCTGTTTCTTTTATTATATATTACTGCTTAGGAAAAACCCCACATTTGAGGGATAACAACGAAAATGGAAATAATTAGGACATATTTGAATATATATATCCTTTGTATTACTTTAATGTATTTTTTCTTTTAGTTTATGCAAACAAATTTTTTTTTATCAAAAACTAAGATTGATATACTCATTACAAACCTCTTATTTAAATAAAGGTTTCCTTTTGCAAAAAATCAACATGCAGTAAGATTTATTGGAATGTATTTTGACTTTTTGTAATGTTTTTGCATTTCCTTTTGCCTACAGAGTATCATGGGTCGCCACAGCAGCAGTTTTAACTCCTTTGTCTTTCCTGTTGTAATGGGATGTCTTGCTGCGTTGATGCTTAGCAGCGCCTTGATATACTTGTATCTGGAAGGTGTGTATCAGTCAGATGAGAAGCTAGTGAGTACCCATGCTGGCTGTCTCTCTCAACACTTTAAACTGCCATCAATGGAAAACTGTAGCAAATGGCTCCAGTGTTCACAGATCAAATCAGAAGTGCACAAGGTGAAGCTGATTGGCCAGGGAGCTGTAAAGAAGGTGTGTATACTTTTAAATTCTGTCTCTCTTTATTGTTTATAGATGTGTTGACAGATAATTTATGCGTCCTTAATAATGTTTTCAATAATACGTGAATTGATGCTACACAAGCACATACAAGGGGCGGTTTATTGCCATTTCATAGCTGTATAGATTCGGTTGATTCATACTCCGTCATTCTACTTTTTTTTAATTGTCAATATGCTAGTTTCCTATTCTGTTTTTCTCTCTTTTGGACCAGAACGTTGTAGTAATGTTAATGTTTTTTAATCACCAAGGTGACCAACTCAGGGACACATTCACTTTATGGTGGAACCTGTTTATATTTAGGCTGAAACTGTATCAGAAAGACAGAAGTTGACTCTGGCAAACTAGTTCTGAGCTGGACTTTTTTTTTTAGATGTCTGTTATGTTAAAAAAATGCGTTTGCCACATAATCCTCTTCTCCATTGAAAATAGCTGGTTAAGGCCTGTTTTTCAAACATCGGTTGACCCGCTAACAATCTGCATTTGGCCCCCATCCCACTGGCAAAAAAGCTGGCCTAACCCCTCGCTGGCAGCTGCGTATTTGGTGACATCATCCTGCTGCGTTAGCATTGATGATGTCACCAGTGCGACAGAAATCAGGAAAGTAAACAATGGAGCACAACAGGTAAGGAAGCCAGGGCGTAGTCAGTGTGCTTCGTTGTTTCGCTCTATTATCTGTCTGAATCCTTCTCTCCAGCGCTGCTCCATCTTTATTAAACGTAAACAGAGTTGTTTCAGGTTGTTAGATTAGAAGCGACTGGCGCAGTGTGTTTACCTCCATATGTTGTGTTCAACGGAATCATGTATTTTAGCTGGTCGACCCAAGTTTTATTTTCCCACAGCATGCCACTCAGAGCTGAGGTGATTTTAACATGGGTCGCTTGCCGAGTCATTTGACCCGAGTAGTAGGGGTGTAAATCACATCCATCATGGGGATTTGATTCAGTATCGATTTCCTGACCGAAAGATTTGATTATTTTCGATACTCAAGAATACACCACGATTCAATTCGATTAATCGGTAAATTATTTTTTTTTATTGTTTTTTTATACCTTACAGGCTAAACAAAGTTTCAAGTTTGAAATAAATCAATGAAAGCTGTAATATCGTTATGCATTTTTTATTTTAGAAACAACAGCAAATAACAGAAGTAGAAAAGTTGCATAAAAAAATACTGCAAAAATCAGTGCAATGAGTGCAATTCAATACCCCGGCTCCAGACGTCCCCGCCCCCTCCACAGACGCTCCGCTGCTCTTCTCCCAAATTGTAGCTGACCGCAGACAGGAGGCCGGCTTGTTTTGTTTTTATGACCGAAATTGCGGAAAACAACTCGTGAAGTTTGACCCACTAGAAGAGCGAGGAGCGCGAGAACGCTGGGACCCTTTTTCCGCCTGGATCTCCGCCCTTTTTGGCCCTCATGTCCCTCCGTCGTCGGACTAAACTTGCCTCCACTTCCTCGCCGCCTCGGCCGTATCTAGACCCACAGCGTGTAGCTCAGACCACGCTTCAATACTGAGAATAATTTTAAACTGTCTGTGTCAAGCTCACTGCAACACACTGCTGTAAGAGTATAACCAGGAAGCGAGGTAGGAGGGCAAAATAGGTTTAGCGCCACCGCAGCACGGGAGGGAGAATTACGCCCAGGAGCAAATGGATAAAAATAGACAGGAGGAAAAAAAAAACATGAATCGATTCTCTTGCGGACGTATCAATGCATCGGATCGTCGGCTGTTGGATCGATGCATCGATACAAAACGATTATTATTTACACCCCTACCGAGTAGATACGCTCAATGAGCTGTTCCCACTGCCACTAAAAGCCGATTGTTCCCGAGTTTAAACAGGTTTTTCAGCCAGTGGGAAAGGGTTGCTATAGACCTTTGCTGATATTTGGCCTGCTAAGGTGGAGGTCTAAAAACACTGGTCCAAATACAAGTTGGAATCAGTCACACTAATTTGAGGTAAAGTTTTGCTAAATAGGTTAATAAGGTTGTGTGATTTTAAACTTAAAGACGAATCCTTTAGGTTGAATCTAAGCATTGAAAATTTCTCCACTTTAATGCTTCATATTAGATATAGGTATTAACTTGTGTCTGGCTGCTGTAAATTAAGGCAGCATCTTTCCTTTCACATCAAAATGTATTGTTTCACATGTAGTATTATTATTATTTTTATTAATTTAGATTCAACTTTGCAAAGCAGAAAGGGACTTAATACGGACTGAGCATTTTAGGCTTTTCCAGATCCAAGATAGTTCGCTGTAGAAGATCCTTCCTGCTTACAGCTATCAACACCCATAGCAACTTGTTGAAAAACTGCCCATGAGTTACTACAACATTTAATTTCCCTTTGGGATTAATACTTTATTTTCTTTCTAGTTTCTTCTTAAGAAAAAATCATAGTTTACCTGCACAAATGTGTTTAGATAAAAATTGTAGAAACTTTGACTGTTTATTATTCTTTATTAAGTATGAACGTAATGTGTTGATGTTTATCTTTTCTTAGGTTTACCTGGCAGATTGGAAAGGTCATAAGGTTGCTTTATCTGAGCTAGCCTCTCTAGAATACAGAGAAGACTTTCTTCATGGACTTTCAATGTTACAGGCCCTTCAAGACTCACTTGTGGTGCAGCTGGTTGGGTTCTGTCTGGAAAACAACTCAATCATTACTCAGCACCACCCACATGGGTCATTGTTGAATCTCGAAAATGTTCTGGCGCAGCCAAAGTACCAGCATCTAAACACTTGGCACATACGGCTAAGACTGGCCACAGACTACGTCTCCATTCTCCACTACCTGCATAACAGCCCTGCTGGAAGAAGGGTGATGTGTGACTCGAACAGCTTGGAGAAAACCCTTTCCCAGTTCCTGCTGACGAATGACTTCCATGTGGTGATAAATGACCTAGATGCGCTGCCTGAAGTAAATCCATCTGGGGGCATGTTAGTGAAATGCGGCAGCCGAGAGCTCACTGGACACTTTGTAGCCCCAGAGCAGCTTTGGCCTTTCATAGACGATGAGCAGCCATTCTCAGATGATCTAATGCCACCATATGATGAAAAGACAGATATCTGGAAGATTCCAGATGTGACACAGTTCATAATGGGAAGGACTCCAGGAGGAGATCTAGTACATTTTCATCTTTTTCAGATCCATAAGGAATGCAAAAATGTATTGCCTAGGTTACGACCTTCTGCTTTTGATGTTTTGAAGACATATAAATCAGTCTATGGTGCCGTTGTTAGAGAAAACAGAGATATGCTCTAGAAAGACGTTTTATTAATTAAATAAACAGAAAAGACTGCATGAACTTTTGTTTGAAAGACTTGTGGTTGAATGTGATCTGGGTTAGTAATAAGTGTAACTAAGCCTCTTTATTTAGACAACATTTTAAAAGAATGCTGCTCCAGAAAGGTCATTAAAGTACACATCAGAGAATCTATTTGGTTTTCTATTAAATGTAATGTTTTTGTATTTCCTGAAACACAGATGAGTAGGAAGTGAGGATTTATTTTTCAAAGAGGAGCTATCACCAAGTGATATATTATTTGCTGCATAATTGAGTTAGCAGAAAAAATATTTATAGTGGAGGAAGGTCAGTCATTTTCAAATTCCATCATTCATCTATATAGACAATTTTATATCCACAGTAACAGAGGTGTCATAAGTATTAATGTTTTTATATACTACTCAACTAGAAGTAGAAGTCCTACCGTTTAAATAACTTTTGTTGAAGTTAGTCAACTTCAGCTTTTTACTCAAGTAAGAGAACCATTTTTTTAAAAAATACTTAAGGAATAGAAATAAAAGTAATGCAGGAAAAAAGGTTATGGACAGATGCTTTACTGCACTAGGCCAGGGTTCCCGCGGCTCCTTAAGAATTCTTAAAAGGCATTGAATTCTTCAAAATAAAACTAAGGCCTTAATTTGTATTAAAATGTCTTAAATCAGTCTTTCGTAGGTCTTAATTTTTAAAACATCATAAATAGGATTATTTTTATTAGGATATATTTTTGTAATCTAAATAAAACATTAAAATTGACAATTTTTTTTTTTCTTTTTATAAAAAAAAATTAAATAAGTGGCTCGCCATTATTGGTTCCGTCCCGATAGCGGAACCAATAAAAGCGTTGTTGCGGCCGGGACATTTGGGAGATGCGCCATTAACTTTTTGTCTGGAAAATATGAGCAAGTGTAAATGTAACAAAAATTGTCTCCAGCCAAGAGTTTTCTCCATGGCTAAAACCAGGAAACATACATGAGGCTCAGTGGAATTAGTGCAAGAAGTCATTTAAGCTCAGAACAATGGGAATTAAAGCAGTGGAGTCGCACATGCGAAGCACGAAACACAAAGCGGTATTTCTCAGTTTAGTTCCACCCTTGTCTCTGCAACACCTCCACTTATCACCAAATCAAACATACTAAGAAAACCATACAAAGAAAAATAGCTGCAAAAAAGACTTAGCACTGGTTATGTTGTGGCTTTAAAACTGATTTGTTTTGTTCCCTGCTAAAAGAAAGTTTGTGAATTCAGTTAAATAATTGTTCAAATATATCTGTCATTTGTGTGTTTTTAGCTTTCTTCCTGTATGGGAAGTTTTTCAAAATTTGAAACATTGGTGCAGTGGTTTATGTTAAAGTAAACCTTTGGGTTAAGTTGTCGCAAACAGGTTTTTCTTGTGAATTTGGTCTTAAATTTTTATTTCAAGTGGCATTAAAAAGTCTTAAAAAGTATAGAAATTAACTTGCCTTATGCTGTAGGAACCCTGCTTGGCTGTTAAAGGAACAGTTTTCTACAATTCTGGATGATAATTTCCTTATACTTAATTTTCTTTGAAATAACTAATAACTAATTTCTTTGAAATAACTAATGGCAATAACGCGAAAGGTCATTTTGCATCATCTTGAATATATCTTGTATCTTTGGTATGTTTGGAACAAGTGTGTACAGCAGCAAGTCCAACCACAAAGAAATGAATTGTCTAAACAATAATGACTCCAGTAAAGTATAGATAGCAGAAATTTGTACTTGAGTAAGCTAACAAAGTATTTTTAATTTGTTACTTGAAATCTCTGCACAGTAATGGCAAGAAGTATTATTAAGAAATATTGTTAGAAAAATGTATATCTTATCATTTTATTTCAAGTTACGGGCATTTGGCCAAAGAATGTAAAGTACTGTTCTACATGAGGAGAGCAAATATTTCTCTCAGGGCCTGGTATTATTCAGCCATGCAGCCGTAGGTGACTGATAACTTCTGACCCCTCATGATATCATCAGACCCCTCCTGGTAACGTTTGACCACTCCTGTAATTCCTTTGAAGTCCAACAATAAAAGCAGCAGAAAAGAGAGGTTTGGGCAGAGTTGAGTACAGACTTTCAAGGGGTCTCACCCTTGCTCTCTCACTTTTCTGCAGAAAAGAAACAAATACTTGCTCTGTTTGGTTTTTATTTCTAGGACAATAAGTGGTTATGATTATTAACCCTATCAAATACCAGGACCAAAAGTGAAACAAGAATAGAATATAAATAATATTATAATAATAATGAGGATCATTAGTGGGAAATGTTGGGAGTTGATGTTTCAGTGTAAGGCTGAAAATGCCCTTAATGAGTCAACCTGTTAACCCTCCACATATATGAGATTTTTCTGACGGTTAGCTAAAGTAAAACTTATATCCAGAATTTTTGAGGCATTTACAACTGATAGTAGATCAGAAGAAACCCATATCAAAAAGATCCCATTTTTCACAACTAGATTTTGGCCAAATTGGAGATAATAATCAAATTAGACTAGCTAATAGAGTTTAATCTGCACGTATATTTCAATCTGATAATGTCATATGCAAAATATCTTAGCTTGGAACTCCTCACTCACCAGTTTTTCATTGAAAAAGCCCTTCAGAGTCAAACATTTTCAGATAGAATAACTAAAGTCCAGTTTATTTGTTTTTGGACCTTTTTTGGAACTATTGCAAAGAGGGGTCTCTTAAATGTCCTTCATTGAGCTTTAGGAACCAGTTTACTGCTGAAACTGTGCAGTTTGAAGTTTAAAGGAGAAGTTCGGTTTTTAACACTTTTAGCCCATTTTCTGTAGTGTCCAGGATGAAATCGAATGATCGACACCAAAATTTTGACAATTGGTCCTGTCTCTGCTTTTTGGCTCATTTAGAATCCCCCCCTGGCTGCTTTAGAATGGCTTCCATAGAGCATGTCCGATAATGTCCTTAAAACAACCTTAAACATTCTTTTTTTAAAATATGCTACTCACCGGGTCGTCAGCGCTGTTCAATGACGTTCCAAAAAAAGTTTCGTGAAGAAAAAACGTTCCTGTAGTGTTTTATTTAGCATTTTGTAAATCCCATTGAGTTCTGTTGGAATAGTCAATATTCCCCTGCCACCGGAAACGAAAATGGGGCCTGTTTACACAGTTGTAGTCTTTTCGCTTCACTCTGTGTACTCCGACGTCGAGAATCAAGAATCCACCTTTCGTATTCCATTTTCAGAGTTTTTTAAAGTGTTTAACAGAGACGTTAGCACCTCGACGTCGGAGTACACAGAGTGAAGCGAAAAGACTACAACTGTGTAAACAGGCCCCATTTCCGTTTCCGGTGGCAGGGGAATATTGACTATTCCAACAGAACTCAATGGGATTTACAAAATGCTAAATAAAACACTACAGGAACGTTTTTTCTTTACAAAACTTTTTTTGGAACGTCATTGAACAGCGCTGACGACCCGGTGAGTAGCATATTTAAAAAAAAGAACGTTTAAGGTTGTTTTAAGGACATTATCGGGCATGCACTATGGAAGCCGTTCTGAAGCAGCCAGGGGTTGATTCTAAATGAGCCAAAAAGCAGAGACAGGACCAATTGTCAAAATTTTGGTGTCGATCATTCGATTTCATCCTGGACACTACAGAAAATGGGCTAAAAGTGTTAAAAACCGAACTTCTCCTTTAAAGATATGTTCCTAATCCAGTGTATTTCATAGGACCCAGTTCCATAAATTGATGTTAAGCCGGCTTACACTGTGCGATTTTTTTTACCCTTTTCTGGGTGATTGTCCATTCATGCGATAATTCTTCAATCGGGCCGACTTTCAGCCTTAACTTGCGCCGTGTAGTCTACAGGGGGTAACGAGGGACGAACAGCCTCTCATGACCACCTCCCGATCAGGAATCGTGAGGTCGGGAACATGTTTGATTTTCTTCGGACCGATCGCTCAGTGGGCATGCGTGAACAAGTAGTCTTATATTTATTCTTACTCTCAGATGTAGACACAGAAGCATGGTGGGGGTGCGGGTGAAATGGAGTTCTCTCTGTAAAATTGACAGACCGTAGTAGCCACGTTTGCTCAGCCATTTCGTTGTCCAAATATGTCGTCACCTTTTCTTTTTAGGGTTTTCAGCTCAAAATTGCACAAATTGCCAAAATTTCACTATACTGAGCTTCATATTTCTTCTACTCATTTGGGTTCCGGACAGACAAGCCTGAGTAGTGCCATCTCACTGCGGAGCTGAGTCTGACGTGTTTTTTAGACAGTGTGAGCAGGTAGATTGCATCAGAGCGTCGGGCCGAACATGCATTGTGAGCTGTGAACTCACACTGTGTGAGCTGCAGCTGCGTGCAACGATTGAAAAAAATCGCATAGTGTAGGCCTGGCTTTAGCATTAAAATTACCCTTAAGGGAACGCTGTGGAACCGGGAACCAAGATGGCAGCTAAAAGTGGATGTGCTCAAAATGCTCAAAACTTCTAAAAAACAGCCCAGTATCAGAAGTAAAATAACTCGGAAAGTGTCTAAACCGACTATTCTCAGACTGTGGTTTTTGTCACACTAAAATGCGGTTCTCGAAAAAACCAGCTCAGTCTGATACTCCGATGACAGACCAAAACAAAAAGCTGACTGCTAGAACTGATGGCATTTGTGATCTTAGCGTAGTGCTAGCTGAACTTCGGTTGCTGCATTCAGGGTTTGGTGGATTTGGAAACAAACTGGACAGGATCGATAACCATGTGGCTGAAAAGTCCTTTATAGCTTACGAGAAAAATATGACAGAAGTGAAGCAAAATGTTGCCCACAATACTACACAACTTGATGAAGCTGAAAACAGGATGATCATCACGGAGGAACTCCTAGAAACTGTTACTGCTAAACTACCTGGATCCTAAGACTGATGACCTAGAGAACCAAGGCTGAAGGAAGAACCTGCGCCTATTTAATTCCAGGATGGCACCGAGGGATAGCGACCATTACTGGAGTTTATACAGGAGATGTCGCCGGGCTGGCTGGCGATAGATCCTTCACCACTGAAAGGGCTCACAGTATGCTGGCACCTCCAGAAATGAACCAGCACAGAGGGTTTCAATATACTCCATATCCTCCAAAATGAGGATCCTCATCAATGGGAAGATGGTACCGTTTTAATCGCCAAAGGAAGCTGGGGATTTTCTCTGGGTACAGTCTGGACAGGACTGATTGATTTGGGGAGCAGTTCAGTTTCTGAGCTACGTGATCAGCTAATTGAATGCTACACGTCTATGCTTTAGCTGAGATAATATTCAGTTAATCTTTGACTTATTATTCTATAAGACAAGCAACTTGGGGAAGACTTTTTATCTTTGCTCCTGTTATACAAGATATCTCGTAAAATTTTGCTATAAAAAATTGTGTACATGCGTATCAATGCCTTATATTACAAGGATATGTACAAGTGTCCTCACAGACATTTTTAACATCTCTCTGGCCGATCCCTAGTGCCAACATGCTTCAAGTCTGCCACCATTACTCCGGTCCTTTCCCTCCATTACCGGCCTTTCGCACTGACTCCCATCATGATGAAGTGCTTCCAAAGGCTGGTTAAAGAACACATCGTCTCCAGTCTGCCACCAACATTCGACCCATTCCAGCTTGCCTACCGCTCCACTGAGGACGCCATCATTGCTGCTCTCCACCTGAGCCTGGCACACCCTGAGGACAAGAAGACCCAGGTCAGATGCTGTTCCTGGACTTCAGTTCAGCTTTCAACATCATCATCCCACAGCATCTGATGGGCAAACTGGAACAGCTGGGATTCAATACACCCCTCTGCTATTGGCTGCTAGACTTCCTCACCAACAGACCTCAGTCAGTCCGGGTTGGACAGAACACCTCTGATATCATCATCCTAAGCAAAGGCTCCCCTCAGGGCTGCATCCTGAGCCCCTGGCTGTTTACCCTGATGACACATGACTGCGTCCCCAGGTTCACCACCAATCACATCGCGAAGTTCACAGATGACACTATGGGGGAGGGCCGCATCAGAGACGAAAACTACCAGGACTACAGAGAGGAGTTGGAGCAGCTGGTGGTGCAGAGATAACAGCCTGATCCTGAATGTGGAGAAAAGGAGATCATCGTCAACTTCAGGAAGAACCAGCCTAACCACCCTCCACTGCTCATCAACAGCTCAGCTGTAGAGGCGGTCAGCAGCACCAAATTGTTGGAGGTGCACATCACAGACACCCCCACCTGGACTGGAAACACCACCTCACTGGTAAAAATGGCACAAAAGCGCTTGTATCTCCTGGGGAGGATGAGGAGAGCCCACCTGCCCCCACCCATCCTCCCCACCTTCTACAGAAGCACCATAGAGAGCGTTCTGAGCAGCTGTCTCACTGTGTGGTGTGGAGGCTGCAGCGCCTCAGACTGGAAGAAGATGAGAAGAGTGAGAGTAGCAGAGAGCATCATTGGGGCTCCTCTTCCCTACATTAAAGACATTTCATCCCAGTGCAGTGTGTCCCAAGCCCGTGACATCATCAATGACCTCTCAAACCCCCACCATGGACTGTTATACCTGCTGCCCTCTGGATAGAAGCTTTGCAGCATTTGATGCAGGTCCAGCAGATTCTGAAACAGCTTCTTCCCCACCACCATCAGACAGCTGAACTGTTGAGAAAACTCAAAATCATGTCACAGACTGCATGAAACTGATAACAAACCAAACCACTGCAAAATTGCACCATATATATTAATGCTCTCAACTTCCTTATCAATGCGTTTTCCCCCCCATGTTTTTTCTCCCACTCTGTTTAGATTTGACCACTGCTGCACTTTAATAAAATGGAAATGTCATGAAAGCTATATTAAACAAAATTTTGTTTTGTGTACACTCTGTGTTTACAAAACGACAATTAAAGTTGTCTAACTCTAAGTCTAAGCAGGTTTCCTACTGGACCCCTTTGCTGCAGACCAGCCTCTGAGAGACACAGCCTTTTTCACACAAACACAAAGGCAGGGTAATCAAAACTACATAGGCAGAAAAAAAGCACTCTCTTTCTTGGCAACTCCAGAAAATCAGACACACATTGAACTCCAGGAGTAGGTTGGGTGTTGTGACTCTCCATCTCAATTAGCCTGCCCAGGCCCCCACCCTGCAGCAAGCAAACTGTACCTGATCTAAAATCTTTTCCTGCATGCTGTGGTTGTTTCATGAAAAAAAGTGAAAAAGGGCGAAGGATTGTTTGCAAAACACTTTACTTCTGCAAAAACATGTTAACACCATTTTACAGATTCAAAGACAAAAAGCTTGAAATGCAGTAAGTTCATATTTTTTTTTTTAGGTTTTATCATAACCACAGCAGGAACAAATACACAATTGAAATATAGAGTCACTGCATATAAAAGGGAAAAATGCTCACAGTCAGAATCAGAGTGCCTTCATTTGTTACAGAGTAGCAACCCATCGAAGAGAACAAAATACAAACAACATAAATGGTGAGGAAAAGTTCTTGAGGCCGCAGCCAGCACTGCCTTTACAGGATTGCATTTTAGCCAGCAGATTATTTATGTTTTGGGATGTTGTTGACTATATGTCAGGCAAAGTCTTTTCGTAAATATGGGGCTTGATGCTGAGAAAATGCCTTCGGGAGAGATATGCTTTCTTTTGGCACAGCCCCATGCGACTCAACAATAGCAGGATGTCTCTGTGGAAAGCCTTAGTTAGGATGGCATAAAAGAAAGGGTGCGCACAAGAATTAAGTGGATAGAAGAGTACAAGCAGCACCTGTTGGAGATATAGAAATTGACATTTATTTTCAGAAACAAAAACAAAATCTGAATTATATTACAGAGAAAAATGCAAACCTTAGAATCTGTGATGGTCATAAGTGGTTGATTGAGCACTGCAGACAAACCATAAAAACAAATTGGAGCCAGACACAGAAAGTTGGTAAAAATAAGAACAGCCATGCGTTTGGCCATTCTGGTGTCATATCTGCTAGAGTCACGCTGGGGATTGTGCACCATACAATAGATGTGAAGGTAGCATAAGCATACTGCCATGAATGCCATTACATTTATAACTAAAACAGACACAATATAAAACTGCCCAACAGCTGTCTCAGTGTCCATAGGTAAACAAATGCTCACTCTCTGGTAGGTGTTTACGCCAAGTACTGGCAAAGAAGCAATGGTCCCACACAATAACCACCCTAAGAGCATCAGCAGGGCCGCATGCCGCAACCTCATCTGTCTGTCTGGCCTCATGGCATTAAAGATTGCATGCCAGCGTTGGAAGCTAATTGAAGTTAATGTGTACACAGATAACTCACTAGAAAACACAGATAGAATCCCTGCCAAGTTACAGCCACGTCCCGTTTGCCAGGAAATGGCATATTGGTAATAACGAGAGTGTGTGTAGAAATCAACCAATGCAATAAACAGTAAATACATACCCATGCACCCATCTGCAAAGGCTAGGTGACCCAAAAAGAAACGGGTGACAGACAGCTTCTGATGGGATGTCAATAAGATGAACAGCACAAACGAATTTGCTGAAATGGCTACAAAACTGACCACCCAGACCAATACCCTGAGGAAGCCTTGGCTCATTACATCCTCACAGGGATTCAGGGCATCAGGCAGAGGTGTGCATGACGGTCCTTTGTCTCTGAAAAGATCATTACACAGAGCAAAGTCAAACTCCTCTCCAAACTGCTCTGAAGATAAATCCACCACATACGAGCCCTCCTCCTGAGCCTGTTTGTCTGGACACCCGTCGCCAAGGTTGTTCATATTGTAATGTTGTCCTCCAGTAGTTGGGACCAATGAGCTGTTTTTTTGTCGCTGGAAAAGACCAATTCCCAGAAGCTTCTCGGACAAAAGGCCAAAGGATTCCTGCTGATTTGCAAGGGCGGCCCTAGTTAGGTTGCAGAATTTTGCCTCTCTGTGTTTAGGACATAAAAGAAAAAGAAAAACTGTGATTTAATTTAAAAAAGACATTAATCACAAAATGAATATACAGTGAACATATATAAATCAGCTGCTAGATAAAAACAACCATAGTATTTCTCAGTTTTGGTCAGTTTTGTTAAAGTGTCCACTTGCACATTTGTTTTTAGAACCGCAAAACTTTGTGATTTATTTCATCCTTTTAAAAACCTGACTGAAATTGTATTTAGATAGGTAGGTCTGAACTTTGAGGGGAATAGATTAATTAAGGCCTGCCATTTTAATTAAAGCTTATATAAAAGCATGTTTAGGGCCCCACAGACCACATTCATACCACAGGGTTCGTACGAGTGCTGGAAATCTTTGAAAATGCTTGAATTTTGACGTGTTTTCAAGGTTTGAAAAGTGCTTATATTTTGGATGAAATGCTTGAAAATGCTTGAAATTGTAACTATTTCTTTCGCAACAAATACCTATCTAACTGAATCGTGTGTTTATTAAATGGAAAAATAAAATGTTGGAGAGCCCGAAAATGAAACCTGCTCGCTTATGTGTGACTGCGATCTGCCAGTCTATTTCCATGTGTGACTCCGCCCCCATGAAACCACTACTGCACCATGCCGGGAGGTTGTCGTTTCAATGAACGTTGGCTGGAAGATGAAAAATACAAATTATGGATTAAACGGGGACATACCCCACAAGTTGCATCTTGTAAAGTCTGCAAAAAAGATGTGCAGCATTTCACAATGGGCGAGTCTGCGCTCTCGAGTCACATGAAGGGTAAGTCATAATGACTGAGAATATGGTGTGATAATGTAATGTTAGTATTGCAGTGTTTCCCGCAGCACTAACTTGGCGAGGCGGCCTCACCCTACCGCCTCGCCAACGTTCCAAAAAAAACCCCAAAAAACCCTGAAGTTTTAATTCATTGCCAGGCCCTTACCTTAAAACTGTACGGCTGATAATACTGAATTGCGACACCCTCTGGCTGTTTATATTACAACGCCATGGCAGAGGAGTCATTTTCTTTGATCATCAGAAAACTGATAATATAAAATAAATATCTGCCTCGTGTGCTCTGACAAATGAAGATAGGATTTAGTTTTATGTATTCATTTCGACCCCCAACCCCCCGGCCGTCATCCGCGCAAAACTGGTTCCGTAAGGTGCTGGAAAATGTTTTTAAAATGGATCTTGAAAGTGCTTGAAAAGTGCTTGATTTTCACTTTGGAAAAGGGGTACGAACCCTAATACCAATATTACTATTTACAATAGCCAAAAGCTCTGGTCCAATGGTAATAAAAACATTTTTAAAAAGGTGAAAGGGAATAAGATTACAAGGAGAACCAAAGGTTTCATATGATCAATGAAGCTGTTCAAACTTGAGATACAGACTATATTTGATGAAGAGATGCTAGACAACAAGTCAATATAGATGGGTCATATAAAGGAGGTGAAACAAGTGATTTAGGGAAAGTGAAACCTTTCAAACAAAGAAATTGAGAAATCTCTCACACAGTCAGTTGTTTTTATAAATGTGCTAATTTAAATATTTAATATGCCATGATCATGGTTTTTGGACATTGGGAACCAGTGTCCATATTTCATCTTGACATGATGACCACAGAGGAAAATAAAGGTTTTGGTGAATAACCAGCTATAAGATCTCTCCAAGCAAAACAGACCTTTTGCAGCACATTTTTCTTGAGTTTCAGGACTTATAGAGTCAGGCTGGATGAGAAGCCTGCCTTTATGAACAACTGAGACAAAGGAGAGCCTGCCATGACTGCTGAGCTGCAGTTGGATGAAACTCAAGCCTTCCAAATGGAAATGTACAAAAAGGTTTGCAGGTCTGGCACAATTAGGGCCAGAACAAACAATATGTCTTTTGATGATTTTGATCATTTCATGTGTTTACTGATGGGTAGAGGCAAGCTAACAGGATGGACTGCATGCTATGCTATGCTACAGTAACGTGTTGAGCTGGACAAGCTTTATTCACTAAGGGTTTAAACACTGATATAACATTAGTGTTCATGTGTTCCTCAGATGCTCATTACATTTCCATTACCAAGTATGACCAAGAGTCATTTAGTGAAATCCTGATGTCTATTCGCTGCTAGCTATTTCAAAGAGGTTAAAGAATCATTTGACTAAAGTTTATTGGTTCTTGATTGAGTAAATAATTTAATAAAACATTATTTGGCCAAATAATGTTTTATTCACCTCATGGATTTGCATTGTGAATTGGTCTAAAAACATCCCAAATTCTTCCAGATAAGCTTTGGTTTTAAAACTTAAAACCCATCTTAAAGGAATAGTACACCCAAAACATGATTAGCCTTCATTTTCTACTCACCCCCATGCTTAACAACACTCTGGAGTACTTTTTTGATATCTCAAATGCATCTGGAGATCTGGGAGGCTTCTTGCTGTCTGCTGACATTCAAATAATGGAGGTCTATGGTGACCGAGACAGAAAGGTCCATAAAAGTCCACAAAAAACGTGTCAATATTCCTCCATACTGCTCGTCCAATGTATTCCAAGTGTCCTGAGTGGGTAGCATCCAGAATTTACTCGAAACGAAGTCATTTAGAATGTTTTTAGAGCATAAACAGTAGTGTATAGGATTTCCTGAAAGCGCGCACATGCGCGTTCACGACGCTAAGGAAGCCGGCAGACCAAACCAGATGAAAGTGCGCATTCAGCGTCTGCTCTGCCGATAATGCAAGCGTAGAAGAAGAAATGTGCTGTTTACCTGTGAAAAGAAAGAAACAACGAAAGAAAAATGTCTGAGGACTTCAGTGTTGAGGAAGAGCATGAGTTCTTTGCCGAGCTGAATGCGCTGGTTTGGTCTGCCGGCTTCCGTAGCGTCGTGAACGCGCATGTGCGCGCTTTCAGGAAATCCTATACACTACTGTTTATGCTCTAAAAACATTCTAAATGACTTCGTTTCGAGTAAATTCTGGATGCTACCCACTCAGGAAACTTGGAATACATTGGACGAGCAGTATGGAGGAATATTGACACGTTTTTTGTGGACTTTTATGGACCTTTCTGCCTCGGGCGCCACAGACCTCCATTATTTGAATGTCAGCAGACAGCAAGAAGCCTCCCAGATCTCCAGATGCATTTGAGATATCAAAAAAGTACTCTAGAGTGTTGTTCAGCATGGGGGTGAGTAGAAAATGAAGGCTAATCATGTTTTGGGTGTACTATTCCTTTAAACTGTAATATGGTTTTCAACCATGTTTCCCCTTCCTCTTTATACATAGTAGTTTAGTTTAGTTGAATTTCACTTGTCATGGTCTTGGTTCTGCTGTTCTTTTCTTTGCTCCTTGTTTTCTAGATTTATTGGCCTAATTCAAGTTTTGTTGTATTTCTAGATTTATATTAGTTCTCATGTTTTTCTGTTGTCCTCTTTTGCCCTCTTGTGTGTGTATGTTCCTTTCTTCTTGGCTCCCTCGTTGTCTTCTTCTTCTTCTAATGGGGTTTTATGGCGGTTGGCAGACTTGTGAATTGTGCATTACCGCCACCAACTGATATGGAGTAAAGCAAGAAAACAGAAAACGATTCACCCCCCCCCCCCCCCCCCCCCAAAAAAAAAAAAAAAAAAAAAAAAAAAAAAAAAAAAAAAAAAAAAAAAACCTGTGTAACTTAAACCAACATAATACTAAATCACATTTGCCCATATAATTTTTAATTTACTCTAGGTCATCTTAACTCTGCCAGTTTCTGATGGTCCCATCGGTCCTCCCATCATACTTCCAACCATCTCCCAGTTCAAATCTTTAATGTCCAGATATTTTTCTGCAGCCTTCACTATTATTTTGATTTTTTCCGTTTTTTTTTGTTGTCTGTGCAGTACAATTAATTACTTCTACCATGAAAAGAACAAAATTTGTCTTTTTAACAATAAGTGAGTCTTCATCAATTTTTTGATTCTCTAGAGGTTTGGAATTTGCCGTGTGTTGAACTGTAGGTTTGGGTTTTTCTGACTGAGATGGGATCCTTTTTGCAGCTTCAGCGTAGGTTATTCCGAGCTCAAATTTCATTTTTTTAATTTCCTCAGACCTTTTGCTTGCTTCACAGCCGCGATAGGCAGCAGTATGTTCTCCACCACAATTACAGCATTTTATTTTAGCTTCTTTTCCACATTTTCCGTACTCATGTTCTCCTGCACACCTTCCACACCTCTGTTTCCCTTTACAAACTGCTGCAATGTGACCGAATTTTTGGCATTTGAAACATCTCAATGGTGGAGGATTGTAGATTTTGACATTATAGCTTATGTAACCGATGAATACTTTGCTTGGTAATTGCTCTTCCTCAAATTTAATTAGCACTGATAAACTGTCAGATCTTTCTCCGTTTCTTGTTGTTTTTAACCGTTTTACTTCTTTTACTTTTGCACCGCTTATGTTTTCCAGAATCTCTTTTTCAGAAATTTTTAGAGGAACTCCTCCAATGACTCCCCTGCTGATCTTTTTGTTCTCCATTAGGCTGCACTGAACTCTTATCCCGTCAATTTTGTTGATCCGTATTGCTTTGCCTTGCTGGGCGCTGTCTCTGCAGTTAATTAGCAGGTCTCCACTGTACAGAATTCTGGCACCTCTGACTTCTCCGACAAGTTTATTGATGGTTTTTGTTAAGTGAACCGGATTCCAATTTGTAAAAGAGTCTGCCTGATTAACGACTTTGAATATGACTTTGAATTCATTTTGTTGTGCTGTGGAATGTATGGAATGATCATCACTGGATTGTTCTGAACTAGATTCCCCTTGAACTGATCTCTGTTTTTTCCGCTTTTTCTCATTTTTTGATGTTGCTATCTTCCAACCTTCATTGTCACTATTTCCCTCTTCCATCCCACAAGAATCGCTTCCTGTTTCCTCACTACTCACGGCCCAAGACATTTCTCCATAAGCAGCTTCAAAACACGCGCCATGCACCAAACGACCATCCACATGCAATCCTCCGGGGCCAATCCTCCCTCGTTGTCTCCTCTCACACCTGTTCCTTGTCTGCTCGTTAGCCCTCCCTTTGTCTCTCTCTCCTATATATGCTCTCCCTCTGCTCTCACTCTTTGTTGGTTCCTTGTCTTTGCTGTCCTCCCGTGCTGTTGTCCACGTTCCTCGTCTCTCCCTGGCTCCTCGTGTTTGGTTTCCCCCAGATGTCTCCATAGTTCTGGTTTGCTTTGATTTTTAGTTGGATTTTTGCATTCCTGCCTTTGTTACTGTTTGCCCCCATTAAACTCCCAAGAAATCTCCTCAGCCTCTCTGCCTCTGCATTTGGGTCCTCTACAACAACCAAACCCTGACATTAGGAACCAACCACAATGGACCCAGCAGAGCCCAGTCTGGACACCCTAAGGGACTTTTTCCTCAATCTAGGCAATACTCTGGACTCAATATCCAACCTTACACCGCCTTGGAAGAGGGTGAGTGCAACTAGCCAACTTAAACAGATTCTCCTCTCAAACTCCACACTCATTTCTCCCCCAGTATTATCTGAACTGTTTGAAGAGTTGGAGTGGAACCACCAAGCAGCCAGCGCCCAGCTCTTCAGCAGACCTCCACCACCCAAACCATCTCTTCATCTCCTCCCTACCCTGCCGTCAATCGCCTCCGGTCCAGTTCCACCACCTTCACCAGCTGTTGGTCCCCCCATGCCGTCTGCCTCCTCCAGGCGTAAGCGCCGCCGGGGGAAGAAATCCACTCCCTCTCCGGCGGGTCAGCCTGACGCCTCCACTCCCTCTCCGGCGGGTCAGCCTGACGCCTCCACTCCCTCTCCGGCGGGTCAGCCTGACGCCTCCACTCCCTCTCCGGCGGGTCAGCCTGACGCCTCCACTCCCTCTCCGGCGGGTCAGCCTGACGCCTCCACTCCCTCTCCGGCGGGTCAGCCTGACGCCACCACTCCCTCTCCGGCGGGTCAGCCTGACGCCTCCACTCCCTCTCCGGCGGGTCAGCCTGACGCCTCCACTCCCTCTCCGGCGGGTCAGCCTCACGCCTCCACTCCCTCTCCAGCGGGTCAGCCTGACGCCTCCACTCCCATGGGTCAGCCAGCTGCCAGCCTTAGCTCCCCTCATAACCATGTCAGTTTCTCCCTAAATCTAAGTTGTCACCTCCATGACCAACAGCTAGCCCCATCCTTAAAGAAACTCATTATTACACCCCCTACAGTCAGTGCTCCCCATATTGAGGAGTCTCAATTATGGACCTTCTTTTACGGGGAGAGGGAAGATCTTTTCCCTTTCGTTCCACCTCCATCAGTTCCCTGTCAGCCAGCACATCCCAAGCCCTTCAGCGGGCCAGTGTCCTTAGCTTCAGAGCCCTTTAGCAGGCCGGTTTACCTAGCTCCAGAGCCCATTGACGGGCCAGTTTCCCTAGCTCCAGAGCCCATTGACGGGCCAGTTTCCCTAGCTCCAGTGCCCAGTAGAGGGCCAGATTCCCTAGCTCCAGAGCCCATTAGAGGGCCAGTTTCCCTAGCTCCAGAGCCCATTAGAGGGCCAGTTTCCCTAGCTCCAGAGCCCATTAGAGGGCCAGTTTCCCTAGCTCCAGAGCCCATTAGAGGGCCAGTTTCCCTAGCTCCAGAGCCCATTAGAGGGCCAGTTTCCCTAGCTCCAGAGCCCATTAGAGGGCCAGTTTCCCTAGCTCCAGAGCCCAGTAGAGGGCCAGTTTCCCTAGCTCCAGTCCCCCTTAGCGGTCCTGTTTCCCTAGCTCCAGTCCCCCTTAGCGGTCCTGTTTCCCTAGCTCCAGTCCCCCTTAGCGGTCCTGTTTCCCTAGCTCCAGTCCCCCTTAGCGGTCCTGTTTCCCTAGCTCCAGTCCCCCTTAGCGGTCCTGTTTCCCTAGCTCCAGTCCCCCTTAGCGGTCCTGTTTCCCTAGCTCCAGTCCCCCTTAGCGGTCCTGTTTCCCTAGCTCCAGTCCCCATTAGCGGTCCTGTTTCCCTAGCTCCAGTCCCCATTAGCGGTCCTGTTTCCCTAGCTCCAGTGCCCATTAGCGGGGCAGCTTCCCCAGTGCCCATTAGCGGGGCAGCTTCCCCAGTGCCCATTAGCGGGGCAGCTTCCCCAGTGCCCATTAGCGGGGCAGCTTCCCCAGTGCCTGAGCCCATTAGCGGGGCAGCTTCCCCAGTGCCTGAGCCCATTAGCGGGGCAGCTTCCCCAGTGCCTGAGCCCATTAGCGGGGCAGCTTCCCCAGTGCCTGAGCCCATTAGCGGAGCAGCTTCCCCAGTGCCTGAGCCCATTAGCGGGGCAGCTTCCCCAGTGCCTGAGCCCATTAGCGGGGCAGCTTCCCCAGTGCCTGAGCCCATTAGCGGGCCGTTTTGCCTAGCGCCAGAGACTCCTGAGCCCATTAGCGGGCCGTTTTGCCTAGCGCCAGAGACTCCTGTGGCCATTAGCGGGCCGTTTAGCCTAGCGCCAGAGACTCCTGTGGCCATTAGCGGGCCGTTCAGCTTAGCGCCAGAGACTCCTGTGGCCATTAGCGGGCCGTTTAGCCTAGCGCCTGGGACCCCTGAGCCCGCTCAAAGTCATCCTGATATCCCTGAGCACACAAGTAAAAGGCTCTCTAAAATAAAGCTAAGCGGGCGCTCCAAGCCCCCACGGCCCCTCAGCGGGCGCTCCAAGCCTCCACGGCCCCTCAGCGGGCGCTCCAAGCCTCCTCTGAGGCTGTTCCAGTGCCGCAGTCGGCGGCCCCCTCTGAGGCTGTTGCTGCGTCTGAGACGGCGTCCCCCAAGGTTCCCGCAGCTGCGTCTGAGACGGCGTCCCCCAAGGTTCCCGCAGCTGCGTCTGAGACGGCGTTCCCCAAGGTTCCCGCAGCTGCGTCAGAGACACCGCCGGCCTCCTCCTGGGGCCCTCCTCCTTCGTCAGAGACGCCGCCGGCCTCCTCCTGGGGCCCTCCTCCTTCGTCAGAGACGCCGCCGGCCTCCTCCTGGGGTCCTCCTCCTTCGTCAGAGACGCCGCCGTCCTCCTCCTGGGGCCCTCCTCCTTCGTCAGAGACGGCGTCGCCGTCGCCGTCCTCCTGAGACTCTTCCTCGCCTCCGGCCCCACGGCCGTCCTCCAGAGGCCCACCTTCGTCCTCGCTGGCGACCTCCAGAGACCCTCCTTCGTCAGAGACGGCGTCGCCGCCGGCGACCTCCAGAGACCCTCCTTCGTCAGAGACGGCGTCGCCGCCGGCGACCTCCAGAGACCCTCCTTCGTCAGAGACGGCGTCGTCGCCGGCGTCCTAAAGAGACCCTCCTACAGAGACGGCGTCCCCGCTGGCCGCCTCCTGGGGCCCTCTGTCGCCGCCGGACCCCTCCTGGGGCCCTCCTCCTTCAGAGACGGCGTCGCCGCCGGCCTCCTCCAGAGGCCCTCTTTCGCCGCCGGCCTCCTCCAGAGAGCCTCCTTCATCAGAGACGGCGTCGCCGTCGCCGTCCTCCTCCAGAGAGCCTCCTTCATCAGAGACGGCGTCGCCGTCCTCCTCCAGAGAGCCTCCTTCATCAGAGACGGCGTCGCCTCACGGCCGCCCTCCAGAGACTCTTCCTGGCCTCCGGCCTCACGGCCGCCCTCCAGAGACTCTTCCTGGCCTCCGGCCTCACGGCCGCCCTCCAGAGACTCTTCCTGGCCTCCGGCCTCACGGCCGCCCTCCAGAGACTCTTCCTGGCCTCCGGCCTCACGGCCGCCCTCCAGAGACTTTGTTTGCCCTCGCCCACCTTGGGTGGGTTGTTTTGGTTTTTGTTTGGACTCTGCGTTTGGTTTTGTATTTCGTGCCCTCCTTCCTGGTCCCCCTCCGCCCACCCAGGGTGGGTTGTTTTTTGTTTCTGGACATTTTGGGCGTCTGGGATCCGCCCTTAAGTGGGGGGCACTGTCATGGTCTTGGTTCTGCTGTTCTTTTCTTTGCTCCTTGTTTTCTAGATTTATTGGCCTAATTCAAGTTTTGTTGTATTTCTAGATTTATAATAGTTCTCATGTTTTTCTGTTGTCCTCTTTTGCCCTCTTGTGTGTGTATGTTCCTTTCTTCTTGGCTCCCTCGTTGTCTCCTCTCACACCTGTTCCTTGTCTGCTCGTTAGCCCTCCCTTTGTCTCTCTCTCCTATATATGCTCTCCCTCTGCTCTCACTCTTTGTTGGTTCCTTGTCTTTGCTGTCCTCCCGTGCTGTTGTCCACGTTCCTCGTCTCTCCCTGGCTCCTCGTGTTTGGTTTCCCCCAGATGTCTCCATAGTTCTGGTTTGCTTTGATTTTTAGTTGGATTTTTGCATTCCTGCCTTTGTTACTGTTTGCCCCCATTAAACTCCCAAGAAATCTCCTCAGCCTCTCTGCCTCTGCATTTGGGTCCTCTACAACAACCAAACCCTGACATCACTAGTCTTAGTTGAGAGTGTTAAACTGAAACATGTTTGACTTGGAGCTCAATATATTTTTTTTAATTAATAAATTCTTATATTTTGAACAGAAGTTGTGGTGAATTTTAGCCTGACGCAGTCCGACTCAATTCTAGTCAGAATATGAGTCTGATACTGCTCCATAGAGCTGTGATTATGGGGCGTGTTTTGAACGAACCAGGAAAAAAAATGCCTCTGCACTCAATTGGATAGACCTACAACCAATAAGAGCAACGGAGTGCGTGACGTATGTTAAGCGAGGCATAGTTGTTGTCCACAAAAATCAAAGCGTGCAGTCGCGTTTCTCTGTTCCTCTTTTAAAATTAATTTGCTGTCGATATCTTCTAGAACAGACCTAATAGCAGAATCTACAGGTGCTGGTCATAAAATTAGAATATCATGAAAAAGTAGATTGATTTCAGTAATTCCATTTAAAAAGTGAAACTAGTATATTATATTCATACATTACATACAAACTCATATATTTCAGATGTTTATTTTGTTTAATTTTGATGATTACAAATGACAACAAATGAAAATCTCAAATTCATCATATCAGAAAATTAGAATATTACTGAAGACCAATAAAAACAAAGGATTTATAGAAATGTTGGCCAACTGAAAAGTATGAACATGAAAAGTATGAGCATGTACAGCACTCAGTATTTAGTTGGGCCTCCTTTGGCCTGTATTACTGCAGCAATGCGGCGTGGCATGGAGTCGATCAGTCTGTGGCACTGCTCAGGTGTTATGATAGCCCAGGTTGCTCTAATAGTGGCTTTTAGCTCTTCTGAATTGTTGGGTCTGGTGTATTGCATCTTCTTCTTCACAATACCCCATAGATTTTCTATGGGGTTAAGGTCAGGAGAGTTTGCTGGCCAATTAAGAACAGGGATACCATGGTCCTTCAACCAGGTACTGGTAGCTTTGGCACTGTGTGCAGGTGCCAAGTCCTGTTGGAAAATGAAATCTGCATCTCCAAAAAGTTGGTCAGCTGCAGGAAGCATGAAGTGCTCTAAAACTTCCTGGTATGTGGCTGCGTTGACCCTGGACCTCAGAAAACACAATGGACCAACACCAGCAGATGACATGGCACCCCAAACCATCACTGACTGTGGAAACTTTACACTGGACTTCAAGCAACGTGGATGAAGTGCCTCTCTTCTTTTCCTCCAGACTCTGGGACCTTGATTTCCAAAGGAAATGCAAAATTTACTTTCATCAGAGAACATGACTTTGGACCACTCACCAGCAGTCCAGTCCTGTTTCTCTTTAGCCCAGGCAAGACGCTTCTGACGCTGTCTGTGGTTCAAGAGTGGCTTGACACAAGGAATGCGACAGCAGAAACCCATGTCTTTCATACGTCTGTGTGTGGTGGTTCTTGAAGCACTCACTCCAGCTGCAGTCCACTCTTTGTGAATCTCCCCCACATTTTTGAATGGGTTTTGTTTCACAATCCTCTCCAGGGTGCGGTTATCTCTCTTGCTTGTACACTTTTTTCGACCACATCTTTTCCTTCCCTTCGCCTCTCTATTAATGTGCTTGGACACTGAGCTCTGTGAACAGCCAGCCTCTTTAGCGATGACCTTTTGTGTCTTGCCCTCCTTGTGCAAGGTGTTGATGGTCGTCTTTTGGACAACTGTCAAGTCAGCAGTCTTCCCCATGATTGTGTAGCCTATAGAACTAGACTGAAAGACCATTTAAAGGCTTTTGCAGGTGGTTTGAGTTAATTAGCTGATTAGAGTGTGGCACCAGGGGCCATCAATTTTTAACCTTTTCACAATATTCTAATTTTCTGATATGATGAATTTGAGATTTTCATTTGTTGTCATTTGTAATCATCAAAATTAAACAAAATAAACATCTGAAATATATGAGTTTGTATGTAATGTATGAATATAATATACAAGTTTCACTTTTTAAATGGAATTACTGAAATCAATCTACTTTTTCATGATATTCTAATTTTATGACCAGCACCTGTACTCACCCAAACTCTCCAGCGGCAGCCATTGTTGTTGTCACCCAAGCGCGCTTTGGTCACGTGGTTGATAACGTTACTCTTGATCATCTGTCCATCATCGTATAAAGCCCGCCCTGACAATTTGATTGGATCGCCTGACAGTGGGCTTTAATACTCGCGCTACTATGGAGCAGAGCCAGACCGAACTTCCCCGAACTCAAACCTTGTGGGCGGGACTAAGTTCGGACTGGCACCCAGGCTAGGTGAATTTATTACATGTGCAGAATTAACTGTTTGACCATGATTAGAGCTCGAATCACTCTTTCATCTATTTTTCTAACACACAGTTAGTAGGACTGTTTGTCATAAACAATATATAACAGCTGAAATAATATCTGATTAAATAAGATATTTTAACACCTCTACAGGGGAGGGCAATAGACATCTTAAAGTATCAGAAATATAAATTCCCAGCTGGCTGGGAATTGAATAGAACATAAAATCACTACACCGCTCTTCAACCATATTTGATCACCACCACTTTTTAAACCCAATTAAGTTTTAACTGCAGTCAAAGTCATTTTTTTCTAAGTTTTTCCAGTAAACAATAGGTTTGGTGAAATGAATATTGCTATGGAATATAGCAAAAATAATAATAAAAAAAAGAATGATAAAGCAGTTGAAGATATTCTATTAAAAATAGACAAGCATTTTATATATGATGTTAATTCTGATAATGTAGCTTCTTTTTTTTTTTTTACAGTAATTTGTTCTATTGTGAGCACTGGAGTTGGTTGGAATGCAAAAGACATGGGGATTTTTTCAAGCACTGTTTTCTTACCTCCTCCATCTTTCAAGCATTCTAAGACCACAGCAGTGGCTTGCATAGGTCACATGGGCAGTCTGCAAATGAAGAAAGGCACTCAAAGGAGGAAGAGCTTTGAGTTCCCACGTTTTGCTAATTTGAAGCCTTTCAATGCTGGTCATGCCTAATGAAGGCAAAGAATGTACTTTGGTTTCTGAAAGGTCTCTGGAGGGACAGAAAAAAACAAAACACACATTAACTCACAAGGCTTTCATTTAGTTACAATAAATTTCAAAGATCTTATGAAAGAATTCTTTATGTGTTATTCAAATTATTTTGTCATTATATATCTGTATTTTAGCTTTTGTCTCCTTACCATGTTTCAGATGATTAAATGTGGTAATATCAGATCAAGTCTTTTTTTTCAGCATTTTTATCGTCATTAAACTGTCACAAGTACAGCGCAACAAAATTCATTCTCTGCATTTGACCCTTCCCCTTGGGGAGCAGTGGGCTGCCAGTGTGCGGAGTCCAGGGAGCAGTGTGGGGTTCGAGACCCCAATTAGCAGTCTGTGGGAGTGAGTTTCAAACTCACAACTTCAGGATTCCAAGCCCTATGCCCTAACCACTAGGCTGCCACTCCCCCATCTAATCTAATGTAATCAACTCTAATCAGATTGATTGATTACATTTCTGGTCAAAGCAGGAAAGCTAGTTTAGCCTTCAGTTTTGACAGGTGACAGGTTGCGTTTTATTAAATTATTGAGACCACAGACATTCCAGCTTCTGATTCTTGTGACAGCACCCTTTCTATCTTTGATGTTTTATGTTGCCATTTATCAAAAGATCAGAAGGAAAAAGTGAATATAGGGGATTAGAAGGGGTGAAGGAATGTACCGATATATGGACAAACTTAAAACTACAAATGACAATACCTTTAAACAAATAACTGAAAAGTAAACCAATCAACAAGATTGTTGGCACTCATGTTATAATAATTTTTTCATCAAACTTCCAAACTATTCTCTACTAACTAACTTGCCTCATCATTCAAAACTATAATCAGAGCCATTAATAAGTCGATCAAGTCATCAACAAAAGTTAATGCTATAACATTGTTTATTCAGGTAAACATAAGTTCTAAGTCCAAAGAAAAATGACACTGACTGCTTGTAAAGAAGTCATGTATAAGTTTAAAGAGATGGAAGGAAACAAAGACCTGATCATTGCAACCTTCAGTTTAGAAACAGTATTAAGTCTAAAAACACTAATCAAATCAAACAGGACTTGAGTAGGAAAAGACTATGAGGAAAACTAGAAAATGGATAAAGACAGCCTTTTTGTTTACAAAGAGCTTTGCATACAAGATGTAGCTGAGGGAAACAGTAGTCATACTAGTTCAAGCCACTGGGAGTCAATTTTCTTGCTGCATGTTTCATTTATAAACAGTATATAGTAGAGTGGTGGATGGGATCTCACCAGACGTACATTGGTGGACTATGGGGCCCAGCTTTTCCAGCATAAAAGCTTTAAACTTGATAGAATCTGTGAAGCTACCTTGACCCATCTTTCAATTATCATAGGATCTGCAGGGTACCAAAGCCCAAGATGGATGCCTTAGCGTTAGTTCGAAAAGTTGCATGCAGTCTGTGAAGGCTGAGTGCTGCCTGGAGACAGCCTGGGTGAAATCTGCAAATCATGGACCGTATCTTCTTCTCTTGTTTTTAGTTGCCGCATTGTCATTGCTTCCTCAGAATCTTTTCAATATCTGGAAAGTAGTAGCATCTTATAATAAAAGCCCGCATTGGCTGATGTCAATAAAAGAAACAGTTAAGTAGATGAGCTCTGAGCCTGTTTTCACACCAAATGGAAGGAGAGAGGGCACATAGAATTAGTCAGAGTAAAAGCCAAACCCAGAGCTAAGAAACTTGCCAAAACAATGAAACACAGGGCCAACTGTATTATCAGAGGACAAAACAGTTGAAACTCCTATGACAAAAAGAAAAAACTGAGAGAACATAAAGTCAGGGGTTAAACTAACAAATACACACTTTGATAATAAAAGTAAAATGAAGCAGAATGATCACTGAGTACCTATGTCCTCCAGCAGTCTAAGCCTATAGCAGCATAAATTTAGAGGTAACTCAGGATAACCTGAACCACTCTAACTATAATATTAATCAAAAAGGAAAGTTTTAAGCCTCGCCTTAAAAGTAGACAGGCTGTCTTCCTAAATGATTAAAACTGGTAGTTGGTTACACAGGAGAGGAGCCAGATAATAAAAAAGACTGCCTCCTATTCTACCTTTAGAAGTTTAAGGAACCACTTGAAAGCCTAAAGATCGAGGGTAATGTGCTCTTTTAAGAACATGAGGAACAATCAGATCAAATATAAGATGGAACCTGTTTATTTAGAAGTTAATACGTAAGGAGGATTTGAAGTTCTATATTGGGTTTAACAACCGGTCAATAAAGGGAAGCTCAAATCTGGATTTAGCATTTTGAATCTTCTTAAGACTCATAACTACAGTTTGTGGACTTCCTGATAGTAAAGAATTATATCAGTCTTCCTTTGAAATATCTTAGACATATCTTCTAGTTTCTCATCATCATCTCTGGAGTAGATATTTCTAATTTTTGTAATATTCCTAGGTGAAAAAAAAAAAATTCCGGAATCCCCTTTAATACTGGACTGAAGCCCAGTATTAGATAACATCAAGACCACTTTAATGCCATCCAGATTGGGTGACTTTCTAATCACCTTCTTTTTAAAAGACTGGTCTAAAAGCAATAGAAATCCATATGGCACTCCACATGTAACCCTGAAACACTGAAATCTGTAAGACCAATATAAACCAACCTACAGTATGTCATGGTTCCCCCTTTTTGGGACTTTTGTCTGAGTTTTTAGTTTTTTTTTTAGTTTTCGTTATCTAAGTAATTCTGTTTTCTTGATCTTTGGTTTATTTTCTGTTTTGTGTTGTATTTAAGCCAATCTTTAGTTACTCTCTGTTGCCCCCTTGTGACTGTCTCCTTTCTCCTAGCTCCCTTCTAGTCACTTCCATCCACACCTGCTCCATATCTTCTGATTACTTCAGTCTGTGTTCCTTCTCCCATATATACTCTCCCTGTTCAGTTCTTCAGTGCTGGTTCCTTGTTGATTGTTAGTTGCTTCCTCATCTCTGTCTCTCCATGTGAGTTTTCCCTGATGTTTGCTGGTTTTTTGTCTCAGTATTTTTGTGTTTTGGATGTTTGCCTCAGTTTACATTAAATCTACAAGAACGCATCAATTTTTCACTCATATCTGCTTTTCAGTCCTCAAGCAACCTCATCCCCCTTGTTGACAATCTACTGCTGTTCACTTAATCCCTATTGTTGTGACTTACAACCAAAAATGACGAAGCGAGACGGTCAGTTTCATTTGGTTTAACTTTAGTGAAGAACGGTGAAGGAAAAAAGTAACATACAACGTGCGCCAGTCAGCTCGGCTCAACAACACTCTTTTTTTTCCCTTTTTTGCTCCTAGAGCATCCTGGGTAATAGAGTCCAATTCAATACAACTACAAATAAATGCAGTCCCAAATTTAACCACGGTTTAAAACATGAACTGTGTTATCAACATTAACGTTAACTTATATTTTTAACTCATTAACTTATCATTCAAAGGTTATGAAATAATAAGTCCTCAACAAATAAATTCACAACATCCTCCCCCCCGATAAACTACAGTTTATCTAAATTTCCAAAGAATACAGTAACTGAACTGGTCTCCGCAGAAGGGCGCCTGAACATGTTCGAACAGCACATGACCTGACAAGACCATCACGTCCTGGGAAGAGTTCTTGAATTCGCCCCATTTTCCAGCTCTGTCTTGGTAGATTATCCTCTCCGATTAGCACAACGTCTCCCACCTTCAGCAGAGAGGGCTGCTGGGAGTCGCAGCGATGGGCTGACTTCAAGTCCAGTAAATATTCTCTTCGCCATCTGTTCCAGAAGTTGGTCATAAGTCTCTGCCTGTAGCGCCACCTCCGTGTCATCTCCTCCTTATTTGCTGTTGGATGGATTGTTTCAGCTGGAAATGGCTTTGGGGGTAAACAAGTCAGTCTCTGACCCACCAAGAAGTGAGAAGGTGTCAGCGGCTGTGGTTCATCCACGTCATTGTGCACGTAAGTGAGTGGCCTCGAGTTTATTATGGCTTCAGCTTCAGCTAGAATGGTGCACACTTCTTCAAAGCCAAGTTTAGCTCTGCCAAGCACCTTCCTAA
Source organism: Cyprinodon tularosa (assembly GCF_016077235.1). Lineage (NCBI taxonomy): Eukaryota > Metazoa > Chordata > Actinopteri > Cyprinodontiformes > Cyprinodontidae > Cyprinodon > Cyprinodon tularosa. The sequence goes on from NW_024039338.1 coordinate 700,635, forward strand.
GAATTACTTTGACTGACCTTACAAGCCTTTCCCAGAATCCCCCCCACCAGGCTGCTCTTTCAGCGATGAACCGCCAGGTGATGCCCTTCTCTGAGAAAAATTCTTGTAGCTGTGGATCTTTGATGCCTTTCCAGAGTTCCTTCAGATCCTGATCAGCTCTCTTGAATGTTTTGGCATTATCTGAATAGATCACCTTGCATAATCCTCTTCTTGAGACAAACCTTTTCAGTGCCAGCAGAAAGTTCTCTGTTGATAAGTCTGAGACCAGTTCTAAATGCACAGCTCTGGTTACAGCGCAAGTGAACAGCGCTATGTACGCCTTGGTCATGGAGTTCTGTGTCTTCACATAGAGTGGCCCTGCGAAGTCCACACCTGTGATCTCAAATGGTGGTGACTCAGTTATTCTGTCCTTGGGCAGCGGTGCTGTTGTCTGTTGCCCAGCCTTTGCTTTGAACCTTTTGCAAAATACACATCTTGACACCACCTTCTTAACTACTTGCCGTGCTCTCAAAATCCAAAACTGTTCTCTCGTTTGCACTAAAGTGTCTCGCACCCCTGCATGCATTACCTTCTCATGTTGATAATGTACCAGCATTTCGGTATATCTGTGATCGCTGGGCAAAATCCATGGGTGTTTTTCTCTGTAAGAGAAGTCGGAATGCTGGAGCCTTCCTCCTACACTGAGCAGCTCATCTTGGTCCAGAAAGGGTTTCAGCTGTCGGATTCTGGAGTCTGCCTGTGTGCATTTTCCTGTTTTGAGCGATTGAATTTCGGAGCTGAAACTCTGGTTCTGAATAACCTTTATCCAATATTTTCCTGCTTCATGCAGCTCTTCTGCTGTCAGTTCACCACTCATTTTTGTAGTTGAGCGGGCGTTAGCGATAAACCTTTTCATCCAAGCCGTCACTCGGAGCACGGTTTTCAGTCTACTGTACTTCTCTAGACACAAAGGAGGTTTTAAGAAGTTTGTGTCTTGATTAACAAGCTGTACAACAAGCTGATATTTGGATCTCAGCTCAGACTTTACCTCATCTTCCTGAATGTCTTCCTGACTGCTCTCTAACTGATCAGGTGATATCAAAGCACAAGGACCATTCCACCACAGTGTGCTCTGCTTCAAGTCCTGTACTGTTAGACCTCTAGTGGGAAGGTCAGCTGGATTTGTTTTTCCCTTACAGTGAGACCATGACTGTGGATCTGTTAGAGTCTGAATTTCTGTCACTCGATTTGCTACAAACTGTTTCCACTTGTGAGCAGAACTGCGAATCCAGTGTAGCACTATCATTGAGTCTGTCCATAGTCTCACCTGGGCCTTGTCAAGCCGCAGTGTTTCCTTGAGGGTGCTCCCCAGCCTGGCTGCTATTACAGCTCCCATCAGCTCCAGCCGTGGCAACGTCATTCTTTTCAGTGGAGCCACTCTGGACTTGGATGCAACGAGGCTTGTGGTCACTTTTCCGTCACTCGTTTCTCCCTGAAGATAAGCAACTGCACTGTAAGCCCTTTCACTTGCATCACAAAACACATGCAGCTTTAGATCCTGACCATTTGGCTGTTGTGTGTGTGTTCTATACCAACGTGGGATTGACAGCTGGTGCAGTTGGGGGAGCTCCGAACACCACTGTTGCCACTTCTTAGTCAAATCGGGCGGCAGCTCCTCATCCCATCTGAGTCCCCTCTCCCACATCTCTTGGAATAAACATTTTATCCTGATTGTGAAAGGGGTCAAGAATCCAAGAGGGTCAAAAATGCGAGCGGAAGACTGCAGAACACTTCTTTTAGTGTTTTCTCTCACCTTCAGATTGTCAAGCAGCCCTCTGAGGTCGAACACAAAATCATCAGTGGCAGGTCTCCACACCAGGCCTAGAACCTTCAGGACCGACCCGTGTGTTTCTGGCTGTGCAGTGCAATCCAACGAGATCTCCTGCCATTTTTCTCTAAGCTCAGGAGAGTTCGTCATCCATTTACACAGCTCCATGCCTGCCGCAGACATAATATTTTTGACTGTTGTTGTCACTGCCTGAGCTTCTGCCACCTCCTTTGCACTTGAGATAAAGTCATCCACATAAAGTGAGGAACGGACAATGTCTATCACTTCTGGGTGTTTACCCTCATATTGTCTCAGGTGCTTCCTAATGGTGGCAGCCAGTAAAAATGGGCTGGATGAAGCTCCAAACACCACTCTTGTCATCCTGAGGACACGCAGATTATCCTCCGTTGGTGGGCCTGTGAACCACAGAAATCTTACAGAGTCCCTGTCTACTTCTGAGAGTGAAATCTGTAAAAATGCCTTCTTAATGTCTGCCATGTATGCAATTTCATGCAGTCTAAACTTGATCAAAACACTCATCAGATCTGGATTCAAATTGGGACCTGTTAAGAGACAGTCATTTAGTGAGGGACTGCCATCTTCGTGGGATGAAGCATCAAAGACAACTCGCAATTTCGTTCTCACCTTATCCTCCCTCAGTACAGCATGGTGGGGTAAGTAGTAAATCCGACTGCTTGGTGGTGGTGTACACTCCTTAGGGACATCTTCAGCCATTCCTTGTGTTAAGTAGTCCTCCACCACATCATTGTATCTGCTGTAGAGCGTAACATCCCTTTGTAGTTTCCTTTTCAAACTCTCAAGACGCCTTTTTGCAATGCGGTAATTGTCTTGAAGTGGAGGATGAGTCTGTCGTCACTGGCGTGTTCAGGGAGTGGCCTTGGGTGGCACAGGCCACCCCTGAAATCTGATTGGCCACCCCAAGTGCCACCCCAAAATTTTAAAATATGATTGGCTATATGCCCAGTCAGAGGCGGGCCACTGCACTGAACGTAAAATGCGCTCTTGTTTTGATTTGAAGTTGAAGAAGACGCGAAGAAGACGTTGATGAACCTACAGGTGAATACTCCAGTCTATCAGAAAGCAGCACGTCTCTGGCGCGACGTTGGGAAATATGTGAGTAGCCTACATTTTACTACACTTACTGTGCCTGTAGTTAGAAGCTGTAACGGTAATAAGCTAAACATGCTAAACTGTCTTGTTTTATTTGTTTTATTGTAATTGGCACACGGCTGTCGTCTCCTCATCTCGTTAGAAAACACTGTTTTGACTGTCAACGATGCTAACGCTAACATTTAGCTATTCTGTACTGAGTAAAACTGTTATATTAGACCCCTATAACATCATTTACATTTCATTTTCATTCTTGTGTGTACACAATTATTTATTGTACAACATACTGTATAAGAATGTCGTGCATTATGGGACTATTACAGTATGAAAAGAAGTCAGAATATTAAAGATTTCTTCGCAAGGAAGAAATCTAAGATAGAGCCAGAGCAGGGGCAGAGCAGTCAGGCACAGGATGAGAGCCAGCCTTCAGCCTCAGCTGTACACATTGGTATGTGAAATCCTGATAGTTCAAGTTTGTTCTCATGTTTGAACTTACTAATTTGGTTTGATTGTACCATACCTCTTAGTTTACTTAGGAAAGGCTGATTGTATTATCATTCTAATCACAGCTTATGTATTATTATAGAGTCACCCTCAACATCACATACACATCAGGGTACGTATGAATTTACCTTCTTTAAATAATTATGTGCATTGATTCGAACTGAGATATTTCAAATATACTACAGTGTCATATACTGCCATTAAGTGTGTAGACAATTTTTAAACAATACTGGTGTGAAAAGCCTAAATGTGGCAAGTTGAAATATATTTAAATTAATAAAATCTCTGTATTGCTACAGGTGTGTCCAGTGCTGAGGCTCTTGCAGGCCATCCACAGGGGGATAGTGGTGTGGGAGCCTCTTATAGCCAGCCGGGACCTATTGGTATGTCTTAACAATTCATTTTTCATATGAAGTATAATATACTTAGGCACATTTTCATTCTAATGACAACCTATGTGTTATTGCAGAATCAGGTGAAGATTCTTCTGATGAGGGCCCTTCACCATCACACATGCAGCATAGTATGTATGCTTTACCTTTTTTCAAATTAAAGGTACACTATGCAACCGGTGTTGATTTTCCAGCGAGGCTCCCCCCAGAGGGCGAAAGTAAAAGTGCACTGTTGTAAATATGCTCAGCTGTTCTCCTGGTTTCTCCGTCAAGCCAGGCGCGGTTGTTTTGAGCTTAGCAGACAGGCGAACGCAACGAATGACTAAGCATCTGACGCACGTGACGCGCAGCAAACGTGCTGCTGCTCGAGATGGAAGAATTGAATTTTTGCTGCTCGACGCGCCACGTCAACCAATCAGAGAAGCTGATTTGGGAGCTGGCAGGGAGAGAGACACAGCGCTGATGATCAGAGTGCTATGATCACTCCTCTTAAACGCCTAAATTAACTTAAAATGCAGAAATCTGCCGGCAGAATATGTTCGCTTTTATTATCCTGCTGCCTGCAGTTTGGATTATTTAGATGAAAAACACCTACCAGCTGCCGCGGTGAACAGCGAGGAGGCGACCCGGCCAGAGGCTGCTGATGAAGGGATTCCTACTGTCGGCGCACTGCTGGTATGTGGGGGTCTGAGCGACTCCGACAGAAAAAATATTGAAGGCAGGATAATAATCTGAATGAACTGACGGCACTGATTACGTTTTCAGGTGTATTTTCTCACTTAAAAACATATTAAAACTACTTTATTCCCACTGATCACAGCAAATATAGTTGCAAGGCAGAGAAAGGATAGTGAAGCTCCGCCCAACGCGCCTCAGACACACTTTTGCACCGCGCAGCCAGAGCAGCAAAGCTGCTACAGCCGCGCGTCAGAACTAACTGGTACAAGCAGCAAAAATGAAGCAGCAGACGCGATTTTGCTGCTTTTGCTGTGTCCGGTGTGAAAGCAGCGCTGCACAAAGATCGCCACTGTGCTAGCAACGAGCATGCTTTTAACTGGGAGGTGTAGCAGTTCTCGCCGTAAAGCAAGACCGACTCTCGCGAGACTTCTGAGCCTGTGGGTGCGGGTCGGTGCTCCTGCAATTGCAAGTGCGGTATTTCCCCCACAGACCACCAGGGCGGCCGAGAATACCTTTGTTCAACCTGAAATGACTCATTTAATCATCCAAAACGTTATGGAACACATTAACTGAAAAATGTTGCATGGTGTGCCTTTAACATCACAGTATCTGCTTTTATTTAGATCAGGATAACAATAATACTGGTGTTTAAAATCTAAATGTGGCAAGTTGAAATATATTTAAATTAATAAAATCTCTGTATTGCTACAGGTGTGTCCAGTGCTGAGGCTCTTGCAGGCCATCCACAGGGGGATAGTGGTGTGGGAGCCTCTTATAGCCAGCCGGGACCTATTGGTATGTCTTAACAATTAATTTTTCATATGAAGTATAATATACTTTGGCACATTTTCATTCTAATGACAACCTATGTGTTATTGCAGAATCAGGTGAAGATTCTTCTGATGAGGGCCCTTCACCATCACACATGCAGCAAAGTATGTATGCTTTACCTTTTTTTAAATTAACATCACAGTATCTGCTTTTATTTAGATCAGGATACCAATAATACTGGTGATTAAAATCTAAATGTGGCAAGATGAAATATATTTAAATTAATAAAATCTCTGTATTGATACAGGTGTGTCCAGGGCTGATGTTCTTACAGGCCATCCACAGGGGGATAGTGGTGTGCGAGCCTCTTATAGCCGGCCCGGACCTATTGGTATGTCTTAACAATTCATTTAAGTTAGTGACTTATGTGACACTAAAAGGTCCTGATTCCCATACATTTGTCACTTACAGATATTTCACAGTCAAGAGCAACAGGACCCACTCAACCCCAGTTAAAGTTGTATCCAAAAACCATGCAAGGGGAGAAGAGGAGGGCGTTCAATCCATCCTGGTACAACAGGTTTTCATGGCTTGAGTACTCAATAATAAAAGACTCAACGTACTGCTATGCATGCAGGCAGTTCTCTTTGCCTAGCACGTCAGAATCTGTGTTCACCTCAGAATCCGGCTTTTCACATTGGAAAAAAGCAATGTATAAAGATGCTGGCTTTAAGTTGCATGAAAAATCAGATTCTCACATTACTTCCATGTTAGCTTGGAGTGAACACAAGAGGGCTGCACTTACAGATGCTTCTGTATTAAACATGATCAACAAAGAGTACAAAAAGAAGGTCGAAGAGAATCGCAGTTACATTAAAACTGTTGCAGATGTATTGCTTTTGACAGCCACACAAAATATGGCACAAAGAGGGCACTGTGAGTCTGAGCAGTCTGACAACAAAGGGAATTTCTTAGAAATTCTTGAAATGATTGCTAAACACAATCCTGTGGTAGCCAAAAAAATGAAAGCAAAAGGCAATGCCAAATACATAAGCAATACCATACAAAATGAAATTCTACAGTGCTTAGCCAGTATGGTGCAGGATTCCATTGTGAAAGAAGTGAAAGAGAGTGAGGTATTCTCCATCATCGCTGATGAAACCAAAGATCTCCAAAAAAAGGAACAGCTGTCATTAGTACTTCGATATTACTATAATGGGGCTGTGCATGAAAGCTTCCTTGAATTCCAGCACGCACAAAATCTAGATGCTAAGGGGCTTAGTGACATGATCATCAAGTGCTTAGAAAGCTATGGCCTTCAGTACAAATCAAACCTTGTTGGACAAGGTTATGATGGCGCCTCAGTAATGAGTGGTAAACATTCGGGTGTGGCAGCCAGAATCAAGACAGAGGCTAAAACTGCGTTTTATGTCCACTGTAATGCACACTGTCTAAACCTGGTCTTGGTTGACACTGTGAAGTCAGTTCCAGAGGCCGATTGTTTCTTTTCGCTACTTGAGAAGATCTATGTATACATGTCAGGCTCTTATGTGCACCAGAAATGGCTTACAGTCCAGAAAGAGATGTATGGTGGCACACCTAGAGAGTTACAAAGATTAAGTGACACAAGATGAGCATGTAGAGCACTAGCTTGCAGGAATTTGATGGATAGATTACCAGCTGTGTTGTGTGTTCTTCAAAATATAAGTGCAGAAAATCACAGAGACAGGTCCATTGATGCTAGAGGTCTGCTTGCACAGATTGACCTCACATTCATAGGCCTCCTTGCAACCTTCCGAAAAGTTTTCGGTGACACAAAGCTGCTTTCTGACCTGTTGCAGTCACCCTCAGTTGATTTAGCTATGGCAGCAGACATGGTGGAGTCACTTCTTGATACTTTTCATGAGTATAGGACTGAGGCATTTAGTGATAAACTGTGGAATGACATAGTAGAGACAGCCAAACACTGCAACATAGCTGTTGAGAATGTTGAGAATAAAAGAGCACACAAAGTCAGCACCAAACTTTGTGGGTCGTATGTGACATGCACTATAGGCCTGCACAACAGTAATGCAGACAAAGATGCATTCAGGCAGAAACTACTCTACCCCATCCTTGACACCTTAGTTGCTGAAATAGAAAGAAGGTTCTCAAAAATGAACTGTTCAGTAATGAGAGGTATACAGGCCTTAAATCCTAAAAGCAGTACATTCCTTAAAGATGATCAGGTCTTTGACTTTGGAAAAATATATGAGTGTAATGAGGAAGATCTTACTCATGAGCTTCACCAGGCTAGAAGAATTTTGTCAAGGAAAGCTGAGAGTGGGACAGCACAGTTGGGAAACATCTTAGATTTAACTGTGTTTTTGGAACCATACCAGGAGGTGTTTGTTGAGCTCTTCAGGCTATGCAAAATAGCTATAGCCCTCCCAGTCAGCAGTGCTGCATGTGAGCGAAGTTTTTCAGCTCTAAAGCTCATTAAAACTCATTTGAGGACAACTATGCTAGACAACAGACTAAGCCATTTAGGTTTGCTAAGTATTGAGTCAAGAAGAGCGAGGGCACTCAACATGGATGATTTTATCAAAGTGTTTGCAAACAAACACAAGAACAGGCGAATTGCACTGTTTTGACCCTCCTGTTTTCCTTAGGTCAGGGAAGGAAGAAGGGAGTAAGGGAGGAAGGAAGGAAGGTTTGGTTAAATAATTTGTTCAGAGGCATATGTATTTTAAATATGTTTGCACTTTATAGGTAGACTGTGTTTTTTTAATTTTTTTATGTGCATTGTTTACTTATGTTGGCATGGTAAGGTAAGCTATATTTGTTTTGTACAGTCTGTACCTCTACCAAGTTTTGCACAGTTTCATCAAGCAAATATCAATATATAAATATACCAAAGTCTAGGTGTGGGTGTGTATTTTCTTGTGTGCATGTGTGCGTGCATATGTGAGTGTATATGTCTGTGCGCAGGCGGTCCTGCTCATACTTCATGCCACCCCTGCATAAGTCAGTGCCCCACTGGTGCCACCCCTATCAAAAATGTCTGGACACGCCCCATGGCAACTCCACTTGATAACGCCCATCCTTAAAGATGGAGGTTTCTTCAAACCGCTGCAATGCTTCCACATCATCTGGATTCTCAGATTTCTCGCTTGTGATACCCAGGGACTCAAGCTCCCAAAATGCATGCAGCTGTTTGTCCATCTGTGCATCCTTGCTGAGCTGAATATGCATGCATGTTGTCTCTGTTATGCTGGACATGGCCACTGGGCCCTGTACTGCCCATCCAAAGGTGCTCTCAAGTGCCACCAGGCTCTCTGTCAGTCTTTCTACTCGGCCTGATACGATCTGCCAGTAGTAATCTGAGCCAATTAGCACAGAAAGTTCAGTTTCATCACCTCCACCAGCGAAGTCTGCGAGTTGAAGCCCTTTTCTTCTCATTTCGTTCTGAATGTGTTCACCAGGAACTTTCATCAATGCTGTACACACATTGGGGGTCACAACTGCTTCTATTTCAATTCTTTGCTGTCCATCCCAAACATTTTCCAAGCTGAGCTTCACTATGTTACGCTTCACCGTTGTGGGAGCAGAGGAGCCAAATGTGTGGAGGGTAAGCGTCCCTTGTCTGGTAATAGGTAGCTGCAGCGCCCTCACCACATTTTCATGCACAAAGCTTCCCTGGCTGCCTCCATCCAGCAAGCAGCGAACAATCTTCCTGCTTGTGGGACCTACCACCCATGCCTTGGCGGTTTGTAGCAGCACAGTGTTCTCAGTTTCAGTTTTGCCCCTTTTTGTTTGGGGAATTACAGAGGAAATTACAGTGTCCATGTTGGCAGAGACAACAGGCGGGGAAGCCTCATTTTTCTCACAGATGGCCACATGATGCCTGCCTCCACATGTGGCACATGACATGCCCTTTAACCTGCAGAACCTTGCAATGTGTTTGGGTCCCAAACAGATAAAACACCTGCCAAGTTTCTTCAGCCTTTCTTTACGTGCTGCCACCTGGTGGTCTGGGCAGCTTTCAGATTTGTGTTCAGCACGCTCACAGAACAGGCAGTTTTGTGTCTTCTCATTGGCAGCGTGTAGTGTAGCTGCAGATGTCATGCTTGGTTTCCTTAGTTTCACATCACAGGTTGAATATGATTTGCTGCATGTTTTGTGAGCAGACTGGTTCTCTCTCTGGTTGTATGATCTGGTCATTTGTAAAGCTCTCTCTCGGCTGTTTACCTCTCTCTGCAGAAACTTTAGCACATCTGGCACCTTCCACTCATCCTGTTCTCCTCTCTGTCGGCTGTATTCAAGAGCCATGTCCTCTGGCAGCATTTGGAGGATTATTGGACATAACATGCCTCCATACGTGTCTGATACTACTCCCAGTGACTCTAGGCTTCTGATTTGAATTTCACAGTCATCATATAACTGCCTCAGCGCACTGACATCGGATGACTTCTTTACAGGAGTGAGATTCAAAAGCTTTGACATGTGGGCATTTACAATAAGATCCTTCCTTCCGAATCTGCTTTGAAGTATATCAACTGCAGCATTATAGTTACTGTCTGTCAGTGTGAGCCCTGCTACTGCCTTTGCAGCCGTTCCAGTGAGGTAAGTTTTCAGGTAGGTAAACTTTTCTTTACTGCAGAGAGCCTCATTGTTGTGAATAGCAGTCTCATACTGACTCCAAAACTCCTGCCATAAACTTACGTCTCCGTTGAATTTCTCAATCATAAGTTTCGGCAGTCGTACGGTCGGGTTGCTGCGCTGAGAGCCAGCGGTGCTTGCGCTAACGTCACTTAGCCGAGCAGGTCGGGGGTCCTCTTTACTCACAGTCTCCTGTGCACGGATTACTTGGTGAGCCCGCGCCTTCATCTCGATGATACGGTCTCTGTATTCCTCTGCGAGTTCAATCTCCGCATCCATGGCGTCCAGCGGCGTGTATTCCTCCGCTATGCGGTCCAGCTCGCGCAAACTGTCCTCTTTCGCCGACAACACGGCTAACATCTCTCGCACACGGTTAATGTCCGGGTCTTCCTTTGATACTTCACCGTCAATCTGGTTCAGCACCTTCGTTGTGGAACTCCGTATTCTCCGCCGCTTCCGTTTCGCTCTTTCAACCAGTAGTTCCTCAGCATTCGGTTGCTCTTCGGTGCTTCTAGCTTCGTCAGCCATTATCTCCTTAATATTTCCGGGTTTTCGGCACCAAAAAATGTTGTGAATTACAACCAAAAATGACGAAGCGAGACGGTCAGTTTCATTTGGTTTAACTTTAGTGAAGAACGGTGAAGGAAAAAAGTAACATACAACGTGCGCCAGTCAGCTCGGCTCAACAACACTCTTTTTTTTTCCTTTTTTGCTCCTAGAGCATCCTGGGTAATAGAGTCCAATTCAATACAACTACAAATAAATGCAGTCCCAAATTTAACCACGGTTTAAAACATGAACTGTGTTATCAACATTAACGTTAACTTATATTTTTAACTCATTAACTTATCATTCAAAGGTTATGAAATAATAAGTCCTCAACAAATAAATTCACAACACCTATAGAATGTAGAGTTTCTCAAAGAAAAATGTGATCCACTGGTCAGCATCCCAAGTTGGTCTCTTCCCTTAACCAAGGTTTCCTTATGGAATAGTCTTGTAAGAATGTAAAAATCAAATTGTGTAGAAAAGCTATCACCGCAAAAAAAAAAAAAAAAAGAAACCTGGCTCAGTGTAAACAGCAGTCTACCACTGACTTGAGCATAAGGAAGACAAAAGCATTGATCAAAAAGACTATCTATGTGAGAAGAGTTAAAGTATAAATAGAAAAAAAAAAATAGATGGACATACAGGCACACAGAGAAACAGGACGGGATTGGGGCCCTGGCACACTTTCATTCTAAAGCTCTCAGTTTTGTTCTGTTGAAAATCTCAAAATACTTAATCAACCCCAATGGGAAATTAAAAGTTCAGTTCAGTTTATTACTTATAAGTCATATATGGCTTCATATATAGTGTCTCAAGTCACAAGACCATACCCCCACAATAAATATACATCCCAATTCCTTCATTACTGATTTTGCCTTTCACACCAAACAAGTGAATCGGTACGCATCACTTAATGCCACATTATGCTCAGTGAATGCAGAACAAGGGGTGTTGTTTACAACAAGTGGGAATGACTTCACCTGAACACTGCGATGAATGTATGCCATTTTGGTTCACCTCTTTGTAATCAACATACAGGCTTTTTCCAGTCCAATCAGTATAGTGGTCCAATTCTCAATGACTGTTACTGGTCTGTTATTGGACCTTCTCTGCTTCTGTCTCCTTGAACCCCAGTGGGCCTCAGCAGATGGCTGCTCACACTGAGCCTGGTTCTGCTGGAGGTTTCTTCCTGTTAAAAGGGAGTTTTTCCTCTCCACTGTCGCTACAAGCATGCTTAGTGTGAGGGATTGAGGGATCAATGAATCGATACAATCAACTGGTTTTCCTTAGATAGAGAACTTTGTATCAATTTGACTGTATGATCTGGTTGAACTGTAAAGTGCCTTGAGATGACATGTGTTGTGAATTTGACGCTATACAAATAAACTGAATTGAATTGAATTCTTGTCACATATGTTTTTAGGGCATCATAAAGATAATTTAACCACAAGACTGAATGAATTTTGTGTGTTTCATAGACTTACAAATGAGTTGGGCCATGAATCACCCCAGAGAATGCTAATTCGGCTATATTTTCCAAATCCATATTCCTGTTAAGGTATCTGGAATGACAATGAAAGGATAAAAACATTTTGATCATTTTTTTGCTGATTAAAAAAGTAATTTAAATTAAGTGTACTGTAGAAGAAACCAGGGAGCTAAATATTAAACATAGAACAAAAGACTTCAACATGCATCATAATTTGCTGAAATGAGCTCAACAGTGTTTTTCTTTTAGTTCTCGTTATTTTTGCTTAGGTAACTCAAAGGCCTCACACTTCCTCCAGCTGGGTACTATTGAAAGCATAGTCCTGGATTTCTGTCAGGCCATTGCCATGAAGTATGCTAAAAAAAGGAGGGAGACAAAGAAAATACTCAATACCTACTTCAAAACAGCTGCTAACTTTACAGTGCTGAATGGTTTAAGTGGTTAAAAACAATCTAACAGATGTTATATATATTGTGGTTATAGGTGCCCGAAATTTGTACTGAAAATTTAAAAGAAACAATATTACATGATTATTATTATTGTTGTCGTTTTTCTTCTCCACTGTCGCTACAAGCATGCTTAATGTGAGGGATCGTCTTCGAATCAATGATTCGATGCAATCAATGACATGTGTTTGTTAAATGGTGCTATATAAATAAACTTAACTAGTTTTAAAGTTATTAATAGATCTATGGTACTACTGCTTTATAGAGGGAATCAAGCAAATCAACATGGCGACGCCCGTAACATTCAGGCGGAGACGGGAGCCTCAGGCGGTATATTTTGTGCATAACGACCAGTAATCATTATTTTATTTAAGACCACGTTTATTTCTTATTAGTCTTTTAATAAAGAACTAATGGAAATACCCTTACATTAGTTTAGAGATTTCCCTATCATTTTAGGACAATAAATAATCTTAAATTTGTTTTACCAAATTTCATCACGAAGAATCACACTGAATTAGGCTAAATCCAACTTACAGTGTTAAAGCATTCTTAGATATTCCAGTGAAAGAATTGGCAGGAATGACTCGTATGAAGAGATTTTGCTCCATTTCCCTAAAAAAAAAGATGAAATGATCAGACAAAAATGTTCAATAATAAAAAGCACTACGAGTTATTTTCTTGGCTATTAAACGACTTTGCAGTTTGCATACTCAATTAGGATACATACAAAATAACATTCTCTTGTCTTGAGTGAATGTATTGTACAATAGGAAATGATGTTAGGCCTGTGTTGATGATCCCACTGCATTGAAAAACAAATAAGTCAATAACTGCTGACTGCTTTAATGGAGAAAGGATAAAATAAAAATTTTTTTCAATGTTATTAATGAGAATCTCTTCTGCTGTAAAAAGAAAAAAATAACACTTGCAAATAGAAAAAGTGTAAATAAACACTTACAGATATCTTAAGCTTGGAAGTTCCATAAAAGCCTCTCGATCAACGTACATCAGTGTTTTGATACTATTTAGCTCTCTGTTTGATACATAGACACAACCATCATGTCCATAGACACAAAAACACACATACTCAAACAACTGTTTTCTTTTGTAATGATCCTGTTAAGAAGAACAAATGTTTTGTCTAGTGTATGTTGATTAATTTGATTGGTGGATTAGGGTTAAATAAGAGTATATGGGTATTTCAAACTTAATAACATTTGTTTTTCAGAATATGATAAGTTGTTCCTGCTCCACAGCTGACCTACATATGAATAACCTTGGACAGGTGGTAAAAAGAATGCCTCTCAAGAGACATTATGGCTTCATCCTCAAAGATGTATCTGGAGAAACAAAAACAAAACAAAACAGAAGTTTAAGTAGAAAATATTACAAGTAGTCTGCAAAACATTGCATATAATTTGCCTCTTAAAACAAACGTTTTTGTGGATCAAAGTGTGCCTTGAGTTGGGCTCTGTATTAAGTTACTCACCCAAATATTTCACTTACAGTATGTCACTAACCCCATTACACTAATCATTAACAGAGGGGAAGTTTTCATATAGTGTATTACTTTACAACCAGAATTCAAATTATCCATTCAACTTAGGCAAGTAAAAACATTAAAGCTGTCACAGGGCCTGATCTAATACGATCCCCAATATCAAGAGCTAAATTGCATGTGTAAGCTAAAGAGTTCCACAATCTTTTAGTAGATGTGGTGTAGGTTACTTAAGATACATAAAAAATTAACAGGAACTGCAAAAGTGGTGCAGACAGCCTTTTTTAAATGTACATTCCATTTGTACTGGTTTTAAATGGGAGTGTTTAGGAGAGCAGCTTTGATTTATTCGGCCCATCCCAAAGACAACAGCACTGCACGTTGATGGAAAACATGTTCGTTAGATGTAAAATGCAGGCAGGGGAGAAGAGGAAGTCCCTTGTCTGTATATGTAAAATACAAGAAAATATTTAGCGATCTCATTTATAAAACTTAGTTATATTATAGAATTCTGCTGCATAAAATGGCTGCATGCTGGACTTGCTCTGCTAGCTTGCTTTTGTTGCCTGCTGTGAAACTGGAAGAATTTTTACAGATTTTTTTTTTCTTTTTAGACCCTTGTTATGATCCATAACCATAAAAAACACATTAGATTTTCAACACTAGAGAGCAGCTCATGAAGAAGGATTGCAGTGGTTTTTAAGGATACAGCCACTTTTGGCCAAAATATGGAACTGTATAGAACTGCAGCACTCTTCTACTCATTCTCCTAGCTTGCAGACATCCCAATTTCCAAAACTGATTTCCGGAACATTATCATCCAACCCCCCCCCAAACTTATTTTTAAGACTAATCCAATCAGCGCGCTCTCTGAAAACCAGCCACCTGGAACGCTGGTTGAACAGAGCATCGCTGTGGACAGATACGCTGCACAGCTTTCACAGGTTTCACAAGCAACCTCCCCCTCACATCCCACTCTCTCTTGTTGTCTGCGTAATCACAGTGGTTCTAATCCACACATGATGCACAAATTATTGTATTACCTGCTCGCTCTCACTCACATTAAAAAACACCACCTCCCATAGTCTAAAATCCGGGATAATTTATCCGACTTGCGGGCATCCGTGAACAACTATCGATATCAGGGAGACTCCCGGAACTTGCAGGAGACTTGGGATCTGAGCTTGAGCTTCATGCTGGTCACTTTTAAGTACTCACAAAATCCGTACTGAATATAATGCTGTGATTGTTACTAAACATTTTGTCATGGTCTTAGATCTGTTATGCTTTACTTTGCTCCATGTTTTATTGTTTTATTTGTTTAATTCATATTTTGTTGTATTTTCTGTATATATGAGTTCTTTGGTTTTTATTTGTTGCCCTCTTGTGTTGGTCTCCTTTCCCTAGTTACTTCCTAGACTGCTCTTCACACACACCTGCTCCTTATCAGCTCGTTAGCCCTGCCTTTGTTCAGTCAGCCATATACTGTATACTCTCCCTCTGCTGTCACTCTTTGCTGGTTCCTTGTCATTGCTGGTTTCTCATTGCTGGTGTCTTCCTACCTCGTCTTTCTCTGGCTCCTCGTGTTCGGTTTCCCCTGATGTCTCCATGGTTCTGGTTTGTTTTGCATTTTTACGTTGGATTTTTAAATTCCTGCCTTTGTTTCCTGCTTTCACCAATTAAACTGCAAGAAATCACCTCAGCCTCTCTGCCTCTGCATTTGGGTCCTCAAACCTCAACCAGACTCTGACAGAAGGAACCAGCCAAAATGGACCCTGCAGAGCCCAGTCTGGATGCCCTGAGGAATTTTTTCCTTGGGGTCCTCAAACCTCAACCAAACTCTGACACATTTAACATGGAATCATTTGGCGTTACATCAGCAGAACAGCGTGGGAATTTCTGACTCAAAGTACATTCAGGGAAAACATCTTCTAGCAACTAGGCTGAACTACTGTGGTGGCAGTCTTCTCCTTAAGCAAAGTTTTAGTCATAAAGGGTCTGTAGTGGGAAAAAGTATTCAACTATTCACCCGAGTTAAATAAACGGAGATCAATGGATTTCACTCAGTTGGCATATTTATTCATACAGCCCTTATGGCACAGCATTCAGCCCTGTTTTGCCTGAGCAGCGTGTGTTCCCCCTTACTTACAACAATGGAAAGTAGTCAGAGTTAAAACAAATTACAGACACTTTGGTTAACAATAACATATTATGATTAAACCTTGAAGAAGAATCCGGTTTATTATTGGAAGAAGCTATGTTTGGTCTACAACCACCATCATGCTGAGAATTCTGTGGCCTTGAAGGTGAAACAGACAGAGTGCAAACTTTTATAGTAAGTAAATAGGATAAATGAATATTTCATAGAAGAGAAATCTAAATTTTCCGACAACAAATCAAATAAAAAGACTATTGTAAAGACATTTTCATTAAACACTCACAAAATGTCTCTTTACCTTCACTAAAGTTGAAATAATACTTACGCAAGTACCAGCTGAGTTTGAAAAGCAGGAGCTGGAGTTGCAAAGCAGAGTAAGGTAAAGAGAGAGGAACAGGAAATTTAAGCCTTCTCTTGGATCATTTTTGGCAATGAGAGATCTTGAGGAAAGAAGTTAGAGCAGAATAGGAGAAGAGAGAGGAACAGAAAATGTAAGCCATCTCTTCAATCAATCATTATGGGCAATTAAAGATCCTGAGCAACAAGTCAGAAGACTCCAAAATATAGCAAGGTTCCAGCCAGTATATCAGCAATGCAGCATTATGTTTTACTAAAAAGCTCAAGATCATGTCTTGGACTCCAGTGTCTCTCTCTCTCTCTCTGCCAAACTTTCTGAACATACAAGCAAGATGAAATTTAAGGAAGGCTAGAAGACTTAAGGGAGGTGGGTTGGCTGAGCTTGTGAACAACAGACAGTGTCATACAGGACATGTTAAAGATTTATCGTTGCAGCCCAGATATTAAACTGTTGGAAGTTGTTTTTCGGACATCCTATTTGCCCAAAGAGGTTACCAGTGTTCTTTGGTAACTGTTTACATTCCACCTTCTAGATAGGTACTGAACAGGAGTGGGTATACTTGTTGCCCCTCATCTTGGTGCCTGTACGTTGGGGTTCACCCCGGTGAACAAGAGGGTTGCCTCCCTCCACATACGTGTGGGGGGATGGGTTCTGACTTGTGCTTATGCGCCAAACAACAGCTCAGATTACGCACCCTTTTTGGAGTGTTTAGCAGGGGGACCGGAGAGTGCCCCTCCTGGGGACTCCCTTGTTCTTCTGGGGGACTTCAATGCTCATGTGGGCAATGAAAGTAAGTCCTGGGGAGGCGTGGTTGGAAGGAATTGCCCACCTGACCTGAACTTGAGTGGTGTTCTGTTCTTGGACTTCTTTGCTCATCATGGATTGTCCATAACGAACACCATGTTCAAGCATAAGGGTGTCCATATGTGGCACCAGGACACACTAGGCCCGGGCTATTCAATTGGCGGCCCCAGGGACGGGTCCGGCCCCTTTGGGTTTTTGTACCGGCCCCTAGAGTGTACTGTGATTATTACATACTGATAGTCTTACTTAGTGCATGAATATCACTGACTGCACGTTCTCTCGTCCAGTAGGGGGTGGGATGCGCACGTTTAAGTCATGGTGGAAAAACAGGAATACAAAAACAAATACCTGTTTTCGTTGGACATATATTTTGGGAGACCGCACATGACCAATCAAAAATCACCATTCACGGCGCGCTCTAATTCAATTCTCTGACTTTTATCTGTCAAGCGTGAAGGATTGGCTAACAAGACAAAATGTCTCTCTCTACCTTAAAAAAAAGAAAAGTTGACTCGGAGAACAGGCAGTTCAACAATGAATGGACAGAGAAATACGCGTTTATTGCAGTTGATGCGAATCCTGTGTGCTTAATCTGCAACGAGTGCCTCGCCGTGTGTAAAGAGTATAATTTAAGAAGGCATCACAACACAACGCATGCTAACTTCAACGCTACTTTCCCACCGGGCTCAGCCGCTCGGAGGCAGAAGATTTAAGGGCTCACATTTTGTTATGAGCAAAGACGTCGCATATTGTTTCGGGCCTGTACGGATCAAGAGAGAGCAACGGCGGCATCGTTACGAGTGGCATGGATATTGGGAAAAAAGAAAAAGCCGTTTACAGACTCGGAGATAGTCAAGGAATGTATGCTGGCATCCATTAATGAGGTGGTAACAGATGAAAAAACCCGAAAAAGCGTTATTGATTCGATCAAGCAAATTCCAATATCTGACACGTCAAATATGAGGAGAGTCGAGTCCCTTGCCTCGGATGTTTTCTAGACACTTTTGGACAAGCTGAGGAAGATTGAGGTGATGTCTTTGGCCGTGGATGAGTCGACAGATAACGGTGATGTTGCGCAGCTGTGTCTCTATGTGCGATTTTTTGATGGAGAATGTTTTTGCGAGGATCTGCTTGGACTAATTCCTCTGGAAGGGCACACCACTGGTGAGATTTTATTCACCAAAATTGCTTCATTCTTTGAGGAGAACAACTTGGATTTGGCGCACGTCAACATGCTGGTGACGGATGGCGCGCCCTCGATGGTGGGCAGGGATCAGGGGCTTGCCGCGAGGATGGCAGCCGTGGCTCCACATATGAGATCGCTACATTGCCTCATCCACCAAAGCCTTCTGTGTGCCAAACTCAGTGCTAAGTTAAAAGAGACCATGGACTCTGTCATGGCAATTATAAACTTTATCCGTTGCACCTCCAGTTTACAGCACCGCCTTTTCCGCCAGCTGTTAACTGACATGTCTGCTGAATACAAAGATTTGCTCATTCACAATGACATTAGATGGCTTAGCAAAGGAAATGCATTGAAACGTTTTTGTGAACTAAAAGAGGAGATTCTGGTGTTTCTCCAGTCTTCAAAAATGAAAAAAGCTGGCAAGTTTCTGTCTCTGATGGGAAATGATGATTTTAATGCCACTGTTTGCTTTTTGAGTGACGTTTTCCATCATTTGAATCAACTCAACATGGAGTTGCAGGGCAGGGATAAAATAGTCTCAGAACTTGAGGAGAAACTTCATGCTTTTCTAAGAAAGCTCTCACTCTTCTCTGCTGATCTTTGTCCTGGGAAGATGCTCCACTTCCCCACATTAAGGAAATCTGGTCTGCAAATGACTGAGGTGATGTCAGGCTTTATTGACTCACTGAAAAACAACTTTTCCACCAGGTTCAATGATTTCAGCATCTCCAGCGAAGTGGTGAGATATGTTAAGGACCCTTTCTGTGTGAATGTTGAGACAGACTTTGCATTGAAAGGAAAGGAGCTAGTACCATCATTGGATGAAGCTTTTTTACAACTGGAACTCATTGACATTCAGTCGTCAGATGACTTGCGACAGTCATTGCAGCAGGCAGGTTTTGAAAAATTCTGGACTCATGTAGTCAGCCAAGAAAAATTTCCACACTCAAGGGGTCTTGCACTTTTTCTTATGACAATGTTTGGCTCAACATACACTTGTGAGTCGTCATTCTCACACATGAATGCCATTAAAACTCACAATCGCATATCCCTCACTGACCAGCATCTGCAACACTGCTTACGCATTGCCCTGACAACATATACACCTGACTTCACTGCTCTTGCTAAGTCAAAAAAATGCCATTTCTCTCATTAGATGCAAATGTTGGCAAACTACATGCAAAGTGACAGTCATGTTAGTCAAACAAGTAATGAGGATTGATTTTTGAACAGTATGATGCAATTAACATGTTATTCACCTCCACTGTTAAAAAAGTAAATGGCAATTGTTGTTCTAACACACAATTGTATTGTAATCCAACTCAGAAATATAAATTTGACATCTAACAAATAAATACATGTTTGCCCAACTCAAATTCTCAGAAGTTGGTTTAACAAGGAGTTTTAAATCGCCTATACAAGATTTTTTGAGTTCCCTCAACTGTAAACTCATGGGCATGCGCACTGCTTATGTTCATGGACACGCCCACTACGGTACGGGGTTTCCTATCCCTTTCTTCAAGTGCACAGCCTTTTTCCCTCGCGTTTGAGAAGACTGGCGGACATTGTGCTTTTATGCATCTGGAGAACCATGGAGGAACGACCCTGGGACCTTACCAGTTTTCTGAATCTTTTCTTTTCCCGGTGAGTGCTGCAAAGTACAGACAGTTAGCGGTTAGCTCTGTGAGTTAGCATTCCCTTGTGGTGTATTGCCACCGAGTTGAAGCATGAGTTCACATGTTTTTCACGTTCTGATGAAAGGAAAAGCCGCGCGCGTGCGTGTTTATAGTGCGCGTGTGCGCGTGCGTGTTTATGCCGCGCATGTGCAGGTGAGTGTTTATAGAGAAAAGAGTGTGCCTGTTATTTTCATTGTACAAATGAAAAGAGACATTAAGTTGAGTGTAATAACTTATGAAATTTCTAAACTGTTTTATGTAGTGCAGTGTTGTTGCACTCAGGCACAGAATATTACAAGACTACATTATTTTACTTTCTTAATCCGATGTGGATATTTACTGTTTAACTGTAAGTGGTTTTATAATTATTTACATGTGGATTTTTTGCTTTCATGATTTTATTTGCTTTAAAAGAAAAACAGTGACATTAACATTTTATATGTTAACCCTGTAATGCAGCAGTTAATTCGTAATGAGTTAGAAAAGTTACATTACACACTGAAATTTATCATACTTGGAGAGATATAAACTGTACAGTTAAGAACAAGAAGTGAATGGATTTAACTAAGCCCTGTTGTGCTATGCAGGCAGGGTTTTTGGATACCCTGGATTCTGGATTCTCTCCTTAAATGGAGATGGCGAGCCAACCGTGTGAACATCTGGATTTGGACTGAAGAAGAGGATTTGGACTGAAGAGGACTTTCTTTTCTTGCATTCATCGTCCTGTCGGAGTGGTAGGACTAAAAAGAAAAACTCAGAGATAAAAAGGGGAAACCTTTTTCTTTTTCCGTTGGGAAACAAGACATTTTATTTCATTTAATTTTTTTTAAAGGGTGCACCCAATTTAAAGAGACTACAATTGAAAAAATCAAACTGAAGTCCGTCCAAATATGTAAAACTGTTATTTTTTCATATATGTTAATACACTTACTTCACAAAAAATTACCTGTGTGTTTTCCTCTTACTAAATCGGTGTCTTACTGTTTTTTCCCTCATCATCACTCCCTCTTACGAATCTAGAACATTCTGGTCCAGTGTCAGGTTACTTTGATCTGTGCAGTTAAGATTATGTTCTTGAACATGGTTTTATACTGTATCTATTGATACAATGTTTGACTTCAAGCAATAAAAATGTTGTATTAACATAATTTTTTGTGTGTTGAATGATTGGTAGTGAAGACGATTGGTAGGACTAAAAAAACTGAGTTGATAGAACTCAACTTGCAGATAACACTACAAAATCTGAGTTTGTAGAACTCAAAATCTATATGTCAAACTCATAAAACAAAGTTGATAGAACTCAGAACTTAAAGGTGAAACTCAAAAACCTAAGTTGGTAGAACTCAAAATTTCTATGTAACACTCCAAAAACCTAAGTTGGTAGAACTCAAAATTTCTATGTAACACTCCAAAAACCTAAGTTGGTAGAACTCAAAATTTCTATGTAACACTCCAAAAACCTAAGTTGGCAGAACTCAAAAATCTTTGTAAACTCAACCACAGTGAATTTAAGTAAGGAAAACTCAAAAAACCAAATGCATCACGTTGCCTAGAAAATTTAAGTTCTGTCAACCTCTATTTTTTTTTCAGTGTCATAATATGCACTTAATGTTTTTTTTTTATATGGTATGGCTCAACTGAACTGAATATTGAGGTGTCTGATGCAATTTCAATATAGGCAGATAAAGGAAAAAAAATGTAAAGAGAGGTCAACTAAGGGACTGTTACAGTGATTTTTTTTCTCATGTTAGCAGGGCTAAAATGGCTGAGGTGATTATTGTTGAAAGCAGTTTGAAATGTGCCTTGATAAAGTTCACTGTTATGTTGTTGTAATTAGAAGCATACTATGCAGTTTTGTTTTTTATATTTGTTGGTGCACTTGGAATTGAAGTTGTTTGTCAGTTAAATGAATGAAAATGTAAACAACTGACAGTAGTAGTCCATGTGTGGATTTATGTGTATATGTTGTTCTGTATTTACAAAACAGAATATATTGACTTCAGTATGTTGTAATTTCTTTTTTTGTTGCCGTGATTACTCATATTCTCTGGCCCCTTATTTTGCCTCAGATTCATGAACTGGCCCCAATTCCAAATTAATTGAATAGCCCTGCACTAGGCCATAGTTCAATGATTGACTTTGCTGTTGTTTCATCTGATCTGCGGCCGCACGTCTTGGACACTTGGGTGAAGAGTGGGTTGGAGCTCTCCACCGACCACTGCCTGGTGGTGACTTGGCTCAGATTGTGGGGGAGGACGCAGGTCAGACCTGGTTGGCCATGGAGAAAGACTTCCGTAACATACGACGTCCCGAGTCAAGATCAGCAGCACACCACCCCCACTATAAATAGTGTTGGTACTGCACTGCTTCCCCCTCCTGAGATGCCGGATTGTGGAACGTATTGTCCCCTGTGGCACTCCTCTGCTCAGACCACTTGATTAGACAGTTGACTTTTCAATCTCAAAAACTGTGTTCTGTTGTCAGGTAGCCTCTGATCCAGGCGATTGCTGGTGCCTCTACCTGAGTCTTTTGAAGTTTCTTACAATGTAAGTCAGGCTGAATTGTGTTGAATGGACTTAAGAAATCAAATAACATGATCCTCACAGTGATGTCTGCCTTGTCTAAATGACAGTGGATTTGTAGAGGCAGATGTATGATAGTATCATCAACTCCAACTCCATGGCAATAAGCAAACTGCAGGGAATATCATGGTTCAGTGTCATAAAAACATAAAAGTTGGACCCAGTATTCAAGGTGAGACAGACAGTGGGAAAGTTAAAAACGTTTATTAACCCAAAACACATATCTGAACAGAAGTTGGTTGCTGTGGATCTGCGGACCACTGCGGCTGCAGGGGGGAGGCAGGGCGCTGCCTACTGACACTCTGGAGGGAAAAACACAGGTAAGTGACCACGATCATCTGATGGGAGATGATTATCCATGTGAATCACTTACCTGGTTAACAGTTCAGTTCATCTTCTCTGAGGAAGGTATGATTCAGCCGATGGACTGCCAAACAAGCTGCGGCACAGAGCCACCCAGAGTGTCCCTGATGCAGCAACCTCAGTGAGCAGGCAGGAATCTGATCCAGGTCAGGGAAAACAGATCAGAAAGGAAAGTTCAGGAATCCTGGAGTCCGCAGCCTGGTCAGGTCTTCTGATTTAAACAGGACAGGCAGTCTCAGCGGTTGAGGGACAGAGAAAAGACTTGATACAAGGATAACTGCAGAGCTTTAAACTGTACTCCACCTAGGAGCCAGGATTACGGGACATTAAACTTTAGTTTTCCCCATCACCTAGCCAAAACAGGAACCAAGAGCGCTCAGCAGGAAAGAGCAAGGACATGATCAGGAGATGACAAGGCAAACACTAAAAACCTCTCAACCCACTGGCCTCCGTTGACAGGGACATGAACCTTTGAATACCTAAAACTAACGAAACAAAGAAACAAAAAATATTAAACAATGATCTTGCCCTGATAGCTGGGCTGACCCGTATATAAAGCAGAACGAGCAAGTGGATGAGATGAGTGATAATTAGTGATCGGACGAAGTTAGGCAGGTGAGTGACATAAACAACTAAGGTCAGCTATCAGAGCAGATCATGAAGCTAGGCACTGATGCTTGGAATTATCATTTACTCCTGTCACCTGTCTAAGGATATGTTCACACTGCAGGCCTTGATGCCCAATTCCGATTTTTTTTTGCGTTGCCGTTCACATTACCAAATATACGCAACATGTATGTGATCTCCAGTTCATCACAGGTCAGCGTGCTCTGTGTTTATGGAAGTAAATAAGGATGCTAGTGCTGGAGTGCATCTAGCGATCTTTCCCAACCATAAAAACACAATCTTTTCAAGATGGTTAAACACAAATACTGCTCTCCGCATCATTGTCTGCCATGGTTGTTGTTTTTCTTGCTGCTTCTTCATAGCAAGACCCAGAATAGTGACCTATGTCGGGTATTAATGGCGTTCAGGTCGGATGAATGCAACCTGGCCGTTCAGACACATGTCGCATATGAAAAGATCTGATTCTTATCGGATTCAGGACATCATAGCTAAGTAGCCTGGGTCTCATCGGGTCTTTGTTGTTCAGACTGCCATGAAAAGATCAGATACAGGTCGCATATGGGCCACAAAATCGGATTTGGGTCACTTTTTGCTGCAGTGTGAAAGTAGACTAATTGGCCTGGCGGCTCATTATGCTCATCTTGTCCATCTGGTTCCTGCTGCTACCTATGCTGCCTGTTTGCCCACCATCAGCGCCAGATTATTTGAGCTGTTTGGTGGAAGTAACTCTAGCATTCTTAATATTTGTTCTGAGATACTGATTCTGACCTGTTTCTGCCTTTAATATCTGTTGTAACAGGGGAATATTTATGGGGCTTCTTCCCCTTCGTTGAATGTTGTGTGTGTGCCTGCTGAGTGAGTAGAGTGGGTCCACTGTTCATCCCTTATCAATTCCCCATTTTCTCTTGTTAAAGGGTTGATTTTTCTTGTTAAGCAGTTGCTTCCGATCACTTGTGGTCTAAGCTGAAGCATTTCACTGTTCTGGTAGGTATGGTGTTATCTACACAGTTTATGCAGTCACTTACACACTCAGTCATTTCATTGATGTCCACTATATTTGGCTGACACAGTGCATCTGAGTCTCCAGCCTGAAAACAACCTTGGAGGGATTTTTCAACATCCTGTGACCTTTGTCTTTCAGTTATCTTGAATGCAAATTGTCTCAGTTAAAGCAGCTGAAAAAAAACAAGATTGTGGTCCATTCCATTCACATAAAATATGTCTTAAGTTTTTTTTTTTTTTCCTCTGGTACTGTAGCTGTCTAACTATTGGAATGTTGGCAGTGTAGCAGAAAGTGAAGTGTGATTAAAATTCCAAGTTATTGCCACAAAGTAAAAGGCACTTTATAAGAGACAACCTAAGTGTTGGGATCTGGAGGTCTATCCACCTTTCTCCAGCAGAGGGCGCCCTAGGTCTCCTGGAGCTGAAGCTGACAACCACACCTGCGGCTCGTTTGCTCATCAGGAGACCAGCATTTAAGGAAGTGGCAGAGCAACACTCCAGTGCCAGAGTGTTAAGCCAGTTACGGTTAGCAAGCCTGAGCCAACCAACCTGTCTGATTCTCTGACTCCCCTGAAACCTGAACCTAACCTGTTTTGTCCTCTCTGCTCCCTAGGAAGAACCTGACTGAACCCTGGAACTCTGGAAGAGTTTCTCAGCTCAAACCAGCTTGTCTGATCTCAGAAGAACCTTGGAAAGTCAAACTGTCAGAACCTGCCTGCCCGCTCTCAAGAAGAGAACTGGAAAGTAACTCTAATCTGAACACTACAAAGTCTGAAGTCAAGCCCTGCCTCTGCCAAACCCTCTGCCTACCTTCTGCCTCTGGACCCTCTGCCGCTCAGCCAAAATCACTGAACAGGTACAGACCTGCATTTACTCTACTAGCAACAGTATTTGGATCTCAGCTAACCGAACTGTCCCTCTCTGCAGAGAACCCAGTGGTGACCTGTCCTGGATCTGTTTCCAACATCAGTACTTTATTCACATTGTGTTTCAAATAAACTGTTGAACTTTTTCCTCTGAGTCCGTGTGTTCTGCATGTGGGTTAGAAACCTTGGTCCCAATATGACACTAAGTAATAAAAGAAGTATAAGGAGATGGTCACAGGAAGCAAAGGAAGCCC
The DNA here is from genome assembly GCF_016077235.1 of Cyprinodon tularosa. Lineage (NCBI taxonomy): Eukaryota > Metazoa > Chordata > Actinopteri > Cyprinodontiformes > Cyprinodontidae > Cyprinodon > Cyprinodon tularosa. The sequence goes on from NW_024039338.1 coordinate 726,420, forward strand.
TGCAAAGTTTGTGCATTCAAGATGTTTTGAGGCAACAGAGGGATGCACTGTGTCAGCTGGAGAAGACATCAATGCAATGAGTGTGGGATTGACTACATAAACTTATGTTTAGATAACACCATCCCTACTAGAAGAGTGGAATGCTTCCCAAATGATAAACCATGGATCACAAGCGATATGATCAATCGATGAGTGTGCATGCACGAAAGCAGTATGCTGCAGTTACATCGCTTCTGTTTGCTTTTTAACTTTCTTAATTTTATCTTCTTTTGATTGCTTTTATTTATTCATGGTGACTCTGTGAAGTATTGTCCTCTATAATCAGGTCGTTTTCAGAGTTTTTGGGCTTTTTTCATGTTGTTTTTATCATGCCGGTCCCACTGGGACATGCTGCCTTTGTTTAGTCCAAAGAACAGTTGATTGCTCTAATGCCGGCCGCCGTGGTAGCCAGACAGCTGTAATACCACCCAAACTCTGGAAGAAAACATGCCGAGGTTGCAGAGGAGGAAAGCAATATCTAGGATATTGAAAGGAGTAGATTTAAACGGTGTCTCCCCTCTGTCGTTATGGGAAACGTGCTGTCCCTTAGCAACAAGATGGACGAGCTAATTGCGCTAACGCGGAGCCAACCGGAGTACCAGGAGTTCAGTCCTAATGCCCTCATTATCATGTTGGGAGACTTTAACTCTAGATGTCCCAGAGAATTTCAGTTTTCCTGCAAGCCCCCCTCACCTCTTCAAGTTTGGTTATTCACTCTATCTTGTTAACTGTCCTTGTTGTAATGCAAATAACCTGTGATCTGAGCAGCCCTTCTACACGAGACTGGATAAGGCTGGAAAAAAACTGTCATCAGAACAAAAGCATGCTCCAAACACTTTTCTTTACTTGGCTATAAGATAAACACCACAGCCCACAAGGAGCATTACCCCCCATGGAGGAGAAGGCTGGAGGCCAAGATCAAGGCAACACGAAGAGAGGTTAGTCAGCTCTCAGACCTACAGAAAGTTGCAGGGAAGAGGTTAAACAAGCTGTCGATTCCTGAGACTCTAGAAACTTCCAAACAAAGACTCACCGCCCTGGCCCGCCCTAAAGAGATACAAGGGAGAAGCAGAAGCCAGGAGAATAAACCAGATGTTCTACACCAACCCATAAAAAGTGTACTCACAGTGGCAGGATCAGATCCTCCCAGGGCTGAGACTGAACAGTACTTGAGGAACATATGAGAGAAGGAGGCATCCCAAAACACCAATGCTCAGTTTCGAGTGGATCTAAGAACAGATCACAGCAATCTCCCAGAACAAGAACCAGTAACCATTACAACGGCAGACATCTAGGAAAGAACGGCAGGTATGAAAAGCTGGACAGCACCAGGCCCTGACATGACCCGCACCTACTGGCTGAAAAAACGAACCACACTTCATGCATGATTGGCAGCACAAATGAACCAACTGCTGATGGATGGGACCCACCCAGAATGGTTAACTCAAGGATGGACAATTCTGATCATGAAGGATCGGCAGATGTGGACAATCCCATCAAAATACCGGCCAATAACTTGCCAGGCATCATGACGGCTAAGATGAGTATGCAAATGGCTCAATACATGCACTCTTCCCAGAAGGGAATAGGCAGTAACACCAGAAGAGCCAAGCACTAGCTACTAGTGGATAGAGCAGTCACTTAAGGCTGTACGACCAGGCAGACAAATCTGTGCACTGCCTGGAATGACTATAAGAAAGCCTACGACTCAACGCCACATACATGAATACTGGAATGCTTGGAAATGTACAAGATCAACAGGACACTAATAGCCTTCATCAAGAACTCAATAAAGTTGTGGAAAACAAGTCTGGAAGCCAACGCAAAGCCAATTGCACAAATCACCATCAATTGCGGCACATATGATAGGCGATGCACTATCGCCACTGCTGTTCTGCATAGACCTGAACCCCCTCAGCCAGATCATCACAAAGACTGGCTATGGTTACCAATTCCGAAGTGGAACAATCATCAGTCACCTCCTCTACATCGATGACATCAAACTGTATGCCAGGAGTGAGTGAGACACCAACCCACTGATCCACACTACCAGGATCTACAGCAATGACATTGGAATGTCATTCGGACTGGACGAGTGCGGTTGCATGGTCTCAAAGAGAGAGAAGATGATCAGAACCGAGGGGGTTGAACTACCAGAAGGCCACATTACAGATGTTCAGGACAGCTACAAATACCTAGGGGTGCCACAGGCTAACGGAAACCACGAGGAGACAGCAAGAAAGACCGCCACAGCCAAATATCTACAAAGAGTAAGGCAGGTCCTGAAAAGTCAGCTGAATGGGAAAAACAACATCCAAGCCATCAACACATATGCCCTGCCAGTCATCAGATACCCCGCTGGTATAATAAACTGGCCAAAGATGAGATAGAGGCTACTGACATCAAGACGAGAAAGCTCCTCATAATGCATGGAGGGTTTCACCCCAAGTCCAGCACCCTAAGACTGTATACCAAGCGTAGCGATGTAGGGCTGAGGGCTAGTGAGTGCCAAGACCACTGTCCAGGATGAAACAGCTAACATCCAGGAGTACATCAGAAAAATGGCCCCCAAAGACAAATGGCTTGGTGAATACCTCAGACAGGAGAAAACCGAAAGTGAGGACAAAAAAGATGAAGAAGGAGAACCATCATGGAGGGACAAGCCGCTGCACGGCGTGTACCACAGAAAAATAGAAGTGGCTGATATAAAAAAAATCCTACCAGTGGCTGGAAAAGGCTGGACTGAAGGACAGCACAGAGGCACTAATCATGGCAGCACAAGAACAGACACAAGATCAATAGAAGGTCTACTACACCAGGCAGGACCCCCGGTGCAGACTGTGCAAAGATGCCTATGAAACAAGGCAGCACATAACAGCAGGGTGTAAAATGCAGGCAGGACGTGCATACATGGAACGACATAACCAGGTAGCTGTCATAGTGTACAGGAACATCTGCCATGAGTATGGGCTCGAAGTCCCAAGGTCAAATTGGAAGACACCTTCTAAGGTAGTTGAGAATGACCAAGCTTAGATCCTATGGGACTTCAAGATCCAGACTGACAAACTGGTGATGGCTAACCAACCAGACATCGTGTTGATGGACAAACAGCAGAAGAAGGCAGTAGTGATAGATGTGGCAATCCCAAGCGACAGCAACAGAAGAAGGAACACGAGAAGCTTGAGAAATACCAAGGGCTGAAAGAAGAGCTAGAAAATACATGGAAGGTAAGAGCAGCAGTGGTGCCTGTGGTAATTGGAGCTGTGACCCCCAAACTGGGAGAGTGGCTACAGCAGATTCCAGGTAAAACATCAGAGTTCTGTGTCTAGAAGAGAGCAGTCCTAGGAACAGCTAAGATACTGCACAGAACCCTCAAACGCCCAGGCCTTTGATATAGGACCCAAGCTTGAGGATGACACGAGGGGTGAGAAAACAGTATATATATATATATATATATATATATATATATATATATATATATATATATAAATATATATATATATATATATGTAACAGGCTCTAACCAGAGTAGAAAAAGAAGTGGGAGGCCGCGTTGCACAACTGAGCATGAAGATAAGTACATTAGAGTCTCTAGTTTGAGAAACAGAAGCCTCACAGGTCCCCAACTGCCATCTTAGTATCATAGTACCCACAAAACACCAGTGTCAACATCTACAGTGAAGAGGCAGCTGCGGGATTCTGGGCTTCAGGGCAGAGTGGCAAAGAAAAAGCCATATCTGAGACTGGCCAATAAAAGAAAAAGATTAAGATGGGCAAAAGAACACAGACATTGGACAGAGGAAGACTGGAAAAAAGTGTTGTGGACGGATGAATCCAAGTTTGAGGTGTTTGGATCACAAAGAAGAACGTTTGTGAGACGCAGAACAAATGAAAAAATGCTCCACTTGCATAGAGAACTTAGAAAACAGTGAGTCCTTCCCTGGCTTTATTTCAGTATTGGCCTCAAAATTCCCATGGACCTAGAACTCATCACTCTGATCTCCCTCTAGTGTTTCCGGTTCACCTGACTGCTGGATATTCCCCAAGCTGAGAATTTTTCTTTTTCCTCTGAGTTGTATCTGCATGTGGTAAAAATATCTGAAACCCATCATGACATGATGGGGAATTGAAGGACAAATTTGCATCAGTTGGCTTGGACTCATTTACATGTGTCTCCTACCAGGGTTTCCTAAATTGACAGCACTGGCTGCAAAAATATTGTCCATGTTTGGGACTACCTACCTTTGTGAGCAGATTTTCTCACTAATCAATATAAATAAAACAACGCTGCACTCAAAGCTCTCACATAGGCACTTAAATGAGACTGAAATTGGCCACTGCTCAGGACATGATGCTGATATTGTTGTACTTGCCCTGGCTAAATGATACCAAGTTTCAGAGGCAAATACTGATGAAAACTAAATCCTATGGCAGGTTACTGTCAATATTATATTAATAAAAATTACAGCTTTGAATATTTGCTGAGTTAATTCTGTTTAAGTTAGTACTAGCCAGTAACAGGTTTTTAACGAAAGAGTTATGTTACGTAAAATATTTCTTATGCACTCAATACATGTTATGTAAGTTTTTCTATATGTATACATTTTATGAATCAACAAGAAAGGTGGCAAATGTACTTAATTAAATGCTTGTTGACAAAAGCTGACACTTCAAATGTGTGAAGCCAGATAAGTTCTAACAGCTTCCCAGATGTGGAAAATTGATTTTAAATCAATTCTTAATCTGTATATGTTTGATGTATTTTGTCATGTAGGGCAGTATTTTTAAGTTCCAAAAACTGTGAATAAATGTTTCACAACATGATTCAATCCCTGATCAGTTTTTATGCATGATGCTCTCAAATAAATGTTTGTAGAAATTGCACATACTTTTCTTAAATACTCTGAGTTTATTCATAATGTATTTTGTAAAAGGGACATTTGTCAATAACAGGTCCACTTCTATTAGTTCAATTTAATCTTGCATTGAGTTTACTTGAGATCAGATTAAGCTGTATGCAGCCCCTAAACCAAAATTAGTTTTACACCCCTGCTCTAAAGCAAGCTCAAGCAGAACATTATCAGAAATATGTGGCTCAGGGATGAAGAAGATCACAGCCTTTAAGCAAAAAGATGACCACACAGGTGGAGGTCTGGGCAGAGCAAATACACTGAATACATTCTTCAACATGTTCAGTTTAGGAACAAGCTCAGGATCCTTCTCTCTTGACTTCTGTTGGCTTATCTCAACAAGCAGCTATCAGGACCCCCTGCAATTTGCTTATTGCTGTGAAGCTGAAGTTGAAGATGCCATCATTACCTGCTTAAACAAACACATTGTTGTTTAAACAGGAAAGACAGCACTGGGAGGACCATGTTCTTTGATTTCTCCAGTAGATTTAACATGATTTAGTGTTATTTATATTGTGAGAAACTTCAGAAAAACCACAGGGGGCGGTACTCTCACCATTCCCTTTTACTGTGTACACCTTTGACTTCAAGCTCAATGAGAGAAAGAGAAAACAAAAAAGGACAAGTGCAGTTCAAATTATAATGTAATGAATTTCACCACTGATGAATACAGAGAAGGACCTTTCCACCATTTACTAGAGGACAATAGGCCACAGTTATGTCTTCTGTCTAGTCACAAAAAAAAAAAAAACATCTGTGAAGCTGTATACAAGAATTGGACAGAGTAGACTGTATTTCTTCAGGAAGTTTAGGTACTTCAGTGTTTGCTGTGAAGTAACATCCATCATCTTTTAGGATGAGCTCTTGTACCATCATCTGTTTGGTTGCAGCTTCGGAGCAATTAACAAAAAGTCAGGAAGCTATTAGAGCATGATCTTTGTGTTCCTCATAAAATGAAGAACATTGTGGAAAACCTTCCTCATCACATTGTTTTACAAAAACAGAGTGGCCTCAGTCAGAGGCTGCTCCTGTAAGATAAAAAATCCCATAGAAGATCAATCCTGTTGAAAGCCATCAACATTTACAACTCGCTGAAGGAAACCCTATGAGTTCAAACTTTTAATTTCCTCTTGGAGTTAAAATATTTTAGAATTTAATTGAAATTAATTTAATAAAGGTTTTCATTTGAATCTTGGAGTTCTAAATACAGGCACTAACCTAAATAGAAAGCTTAAGGCTTTGCATCCTTTTATGCATATCAGCATAAAAAGTAAATTCTCTGAGCATATATTTAAAATAAATTAGCAGTTGGGCTGTTATCTATTTAGTTTCAGCACCAAGATTTATTTATTTTTTTTTGTCAGGTTCTGGGCTCTCAATGTCAATGCCAGTTACAAACATTATAAAGTGGTTAATCTTGATAAAAAGTAAAATCTTACACATGAGAAATGTTGGGCAAACTGGCAAATGTGTTTGGGGGAATAGAAGCAAGCTTTGTCTTCACAAGCAACCTGAAACAAAAACAATAAATATCAGCTTTTTTCATCACTAGCCTATCTTTAATACAAAGTTTAAATACTTACACGTCCTCTATAGAGCCATGGAAAAAAGGCACAACTTCAACTCCAGAACATGACACCCTCTTGGATTCCCAGTCGCACTTGCAATGTTGCGGACAGTCTTCAAGAGAAAAAGAAAGTCCATTGAATAGGAAAATTAAAAAAAAGATTTTAAAGTCAATCTTCATTTCAAAGGTTTTGATGAACTCAAAAAAGCCCCCTGACAAGTACTAAACTGAGGGACTTCACAAAAGAAAGGGCATTCCAAACCAGCACTCAAGATGTAGCCCTTCAAAATAAAATGTCCTGTTCATATCTTAAAAATAAAATTATCCTTGTCTTAAATAAGATTTCTGGTCAATTTTCTGTTAAACAGAGTATTACAAACAGTAAATATTAAGTAATGGTAATATTAGCACTATACATTTTTTTTTGTTGATACCTTTACTCTAATTGCTTTATATTCTTTTGAAATAGATGTTTTTTCCTATGTCTCATATATTTGTCCAAAAAAGGATTCAGCAAAGACAATGACAATGGAAGCAAGTGCAAAATAAGACAACAAATTATGTATTTTACATCATGAGGAGAGCTGGTTCCAACAATTATTTTAATACTTTCAATATTTTTATTAAATGAAAATGATCAATGATCAATAATTTTTAAGTGTGAAAGTACACCTCAAAATAATATCCTTGCTGTCAGTTTATCGTGATTATGGTCCTACCTTTAAATATTTTGTAATTTTTTCAGATACAGACCCAAAGTATAACTTCCAATAACAGATTTTAGATTGATCAATTCTTTTGAAAGTAGCCAAATTAAGTATGCATTAGAGTTAGGTGTCATGCTGAGTATCCCCTGATAAAGTTTCCTAAGCTTTTTTTTTAGATGGTAATAACTGCAAGAACCAGGATATAAAATTATCTCTTTTTTTGGAGGCAAATTTTCACATTTTGAGTTAATTTAGGTATGAATACTAACTAAATATGAAACATCAGGCCCGCGGTAGAAGTGAGGCCCTGGACCATCCCCTTCATCTTATGCCACAATTTTTTTTTTAAACAAATAATGGGAATATATCAAATTCAATTTCTGTTTTGATTGCTGAGCTACATTCTGGTGCTGGTCAAGCTATCTCTGTCTCAATTAAAATCTTTGTTCTGCGATATCTCTCAGTTACTCTAACTGTCCATAAGCACAGCTTCTTCTGCTGCACTTTTCTACTTGGCACTTGTTGCGTTCACTTGGTTTTTATTTCTAGTAGCTAGCCAAGGCTAGCGCTAGCATAGCACTGCCATGGCTTTTCCCTCTCCCCCTGACTCTTTTCTGACTTTTTTTAACCTTCCTCTCCTCTCTCCTGGTCTGTGTGTCAGATGATCAGTTATTCCTTTGCCTACTTTAGTGATAATAGTAGGATTAATCATTGTGATATTTTTGTAGCTTTGGAGGCGAGATCAGGGACACGTCCACATAGTGGCCCTCCAACAGTGCCTGAGCCAGGCAATTGGGTGATGGTACAATGAAAGTGTAGTATCTAACCAATTTTCCCCAATCAGTGACACACCCACTGGGAAGCCCACTCTGTTGATTGGCAGCTCCATAGTTAGAAACGTGGTATTAGAGGCACCAGGGACCATAGCCAAATGTTTGCTGGGGGGCAGAACGGGCGACATCAAATCCTACCTGAAACCGCTGGCTAAGGAAAAGCTTAAATACAGCAAGTTGTTATTCACACTGGCGGTAATGACACCCACTTACACCAATCAGAGGTCAATAAAATTAGTGTTGCTTTGGTGTGTAAGGTCACCAAAACATTGTCAGACTCCATGAGTTTCTCTGGTCCTCTCCCTCATCTGACCAGTGATGACATCTGCATGTCATCACTCGTAAGATTTGCATGTCATCATTCAACCACTGGTTGTCAAGGAAGGGTCCTAAAAAACAAATTGGGCTATATTAATAATTGGCAATCTTTTTGTGGGAAACTTGGTCTGATTTAGAGAGACAGCATCCATCAATTTGAATGGTGCAGCTCTTCATTCCAGGAATCTGGCCAAATGTTTTTTTGTCCTCCAAAAACCCTGACAACCCAATGGTGCAGACCAGGAAGAGTCATAATTTTAACACGTCTTTGCAGCTTCTCTACTGTTACCTACTCATTACACCATCCAGACAGTATCTTACCTAGCCTGACGTAGTCCGACTCAATTCTAGTCAGAATATGAGTCTGATACTGCTCCATAGAGCTGTGATTATGGGGCGTGTTTTGAACGAACCAGGGAAAAAAATGCCTCTGCACTCAATTGGATAGACCTACAACCAATAAGAGCAAAGGAGTGCGTGACGTATCTTAAGCGAGGCATAGTTGTTGTCCACAAAAATCAAAGCGTGCAGTTTCACGCCTAGAATAAGAAGATGAGCCTTGATCGCGTTTCTCTGTTCCTCTTTTAAAATTATTTTGCTGTCGATATCTTCTAGAACAGACCTAATAGCAGAATCTACTCACCCAAACTCTCCAGCGGCAGCCATTATTGTTGTCACCCAAGCGCGCATTGGTCACGTGGTTGATAACGTTACTCTTGATCATCTGTCCATCATCGTATAAAGCCCGCCCTGACAATTTGATTGGATCGCCTGACAGTGGGCTTTAATACTCGCGCTACTATGGAGCAGAGCCAGACCGAACTTCCCCGAACTCAAACCTTGTGGGCGGGACTAAGTTCGGACTGGCACCCAGGCTATATCTTACCCACAACCAAAATCAAATGAATAAAAAAAAAGAATCTTAATGATGTCATGGTCCTTTTGGTGTTGGTTGGCTTTTTCATCTGCTCCTGCTCACCTGTCTAATTGGCCTGGCTAGTGACTTTCGTCAATCTGTTTCACCTAGATCCCGCAGCTAATTATGCTGTTTGCTTGCCCGCCATCAGCACCAGATTATTCTAGCTGTTTCAGTGAGATTAATTCTAGCATTCAAGGAAGTGTTTAGACATTCTGATTCCGACTTGTTTTCTGCCGCTGGATATTCATGTTTTTGCCTTGTCCCTCTCTGCTCTGCTCAGTTTCGTATTTGTACTGACTTCCTGGAATCTGCTCGATATCAAACTTGGACTGTGTTACTGACCTCGGCTCGGATTGTCCTTCTGTACCCTTTGGCTCTCTGATCTCCTGGTCTGTCAACCTGGTTTGGATTGTACTCTGGCTTTGGATTATCGCTCATTGACACTGTTGCTTCCTCTGGATCGGATGGCACCAGCTCCTCTCCACCCTGTGCTCTGAAGCGGTAACGATCACAAGCAGCAGACAATCTCCCCCCAGATTCCTCCTCTCCCTCTGGAATCGGACTGAACTCTCAACCAGGTCAGTGGTTTTTTCCTCCTAGTCGTGATCAGCTCGACATTCTTGTCACTGACCTGAGTTTCCTGTTTCTGCAGAGAATCCGGCAATCCGCCCCGCAGATGTTCAGCAACTCACTTTAGTTTCTGAAATAAAATTGTTTGAAAACTGTCCTGATTTTGTCTGCTTCAATATTGGGTCCAAGGTTCTGAAGTCATTATTAAAGGAGTAAATCATGATAATGTAATTAATACTGATATAACTCAAATTCAGGAAAAAGTAAAAACTATTAAAGGGATAGTTCGGTATTTTTGACATGAATCTGTATGTATAAAAACCTGCCGGACTACTTTCGGCTTGACCAAAACTGGACGATAACTCTGCTCACAGGACGCTGCCAGGGGTAAGTCAGTGTGATTGCATGCCACTGGTGATGGGGATGCCATACAGATTCATGTCAAAAATACCGAACTATCCCTTTAAATGTGGTTTATTTAACAGGTCTTTTTATTTAGAAAGTTCTTATGACTTGATTTGTTATTATCAAATTTATTTATGTTGCCTTACAGAAACTTGGCTGCAGCAAGAGGATTATGTGAGCATAAATGAGGCAACTCCCTATAGTTATTTCAATTTTCACATACCCATAAATTTTGGGTGATGAGGAGGTGTAGCAACAATCTTTCAGTCTGACTTACTGATTAATCCAAAGTCAGTTAATAATTACAACTCTTTTTAACATTTTCTATTTAGTCCTTCCTGTCATTGGAAGTACCGTCACCTCCTATTCTATGGAGGATAAAAAGTGCCAAAATGAAATAAATAAATACAGCATTAAATAAATAATTAAATGTGTCAATAATTAATTAAATGTGGCGGCGGGGTTAACGCGAATTGAGTCGCCACCTACTGTATCAGAGTATGTTCACTACCTGTGGATCACAGTCTCTGTAATCGATTTGCTTCGCCTTAATGTGCAGGGTGACCAATCAGGTGTTAGATAACCGCCCCCTAACTTTGATGGGTGAGTTTGAGAGATTCTTTTAATGGTTTCGATGTACTGCGACACAGGACCATGAAATAATTAAATGCACACTGAAATAATTATTTATATTTTTTAATAAAATGAAGACGTATTTTATTAAATTAATGACACATTTATATATTTAATTCCTTATTTATTTAATTAATTACACATTTAATTAATTGTTTCTCGCTGTATTTATTTATTTATTTAATTATGGCACTTTATATTAGTGACGTGGTTTTAATTAATGAATGACACATTTATTTATTTAATTCCACATTTAATTAATTATTGACGCATTTAATTATTTATTTAATGCTGTATTTATTTATTTTTTTAATTTTGGCACTTTTTATCCTCCATGCTAGTCCAATCAAATAGTTTGGCAGTTAATGCGGCTTTTTAAAAGTTTGTTTTAATTTATTCTGGTAAAATATATAAGGTATATAATGCCTTTAAGGTAGATACAGAAAATGAGTGAGCCTACATTTTTCCTTCTGTGTTTGGTCACCAATTGTGTGCACAGACTTTTTGAGGGGCAGGGGCAAAAAGTACTGGGTTAGACTTATTTGACCTTCAGCTGTCCACCATTCCAATTTCAAAATCAGGAGGGTATAGCTGTTGAGGTAATAAATAGGTATATATGGCACCCAGCCATTTAAGACTTGGAGCTGTTTTCTCACCACAGGTTGGATTTTACCCTTCTGGATCCTTCGGTTCATCGGCATGCTCTGGCTGCTGCAGGTCGCTGCTCCTCTTCTCTCCTGGAACTCTGCTACCGGTTCAGTAACAAGCTACGAAATTCCGCTCCTCTGGACTTCACTCCTTCTTCCGGGCTCAGAAGTCACTGACCTGAGTCTCTATTCCTGCAGAGAAACCAGTGAGCCTGCCTCAGCTGATGAGCAGCCGCAGGTTATCTAAATAATCACTGTCTGTCTCACCTGAATTCTAGGTCCAATGTTCTGAGCCTCCTGAAGAAACTGTCCTATCGCCTTTATTGCTTCATTTTCTTTTCTTTATACATAGTTCCCATTATGTTTTTAATATAGGCATATAAACATTCTCTATCCATTCTGGTTTGAGATGCTGCAGAGACTCGTTAACTTTAACCAGGATGCTGTGGGAATTTGAGCCACATGATGTTCACAGAGTCGATTAAAGAAATTAAGCAGTCTCTCTTTTACCATTAACAACATTCTTCTTCTTTTTTGAGCTGATGTACCAAGTACATTTCTCCACTGTGAAATCAATACATTCAATCAACCCTTAAATCTACAAAACAATAAATGGTTCTCTTTGGCAGCAGCCAACAAAAGACAAACCACAAAAATCTTCTGTATATATATTTTTTATATTTTGTTAAGGAGATCATGAAAAGTAAACACTTATATTCAACAGGGTGAAACTAAAAGCAATTTCTAGTAAAAGCTAAAAAAAATTACCTGAACTTAAAATGAAGGCAAGAAAGAGTCTATCATGTAAAGAGCATGACAGCAAAAGTTCATCAACTTTATTCACTTTTTTGACAATGAATTAGGAAAACATTTAATAGACAAAACATTTCTGAGCAACATTTCTTTAGCGTTGGAGCATCTTTGTACTAGAAGCTTATCAGGGTCCACAGGCTGAGTGAGACCACTGTCAATATTTACAGAGTGCAGCTGTTCGTCACATCCTGGTTTCTTCTGGTGGCAGGCTCATATAATCCTGAAGGAGCTGGTGAAAAGGCCGCCACTTCTTTATGGAAGCTTTGATTGCTAAAATCCATCTGGAAAAGACGAGCGAAATCATCATAAAATTCTGGAGATATTTAGCAGTAACTCAGAGCAGCACCAATGAAAAGATATCCTCTCTGAATGGTCCGACATCATATCTATATGCTTCCTTGGGCGCCTTTTTATTTTTGAGGGTGGAACTGGCCCACTGACAGGAAATTTTAATTTACAGATGCTTTGGTTATTGAAGTGTCTGTCACAGGTTAAACTGCCAGCCTGTTGATCTTGGCCATGTCTTTCCCCTCTCTCTAATTCCATTTCCTGTCTGGCTAATTAACAAATAATGAAATAAAGGCCACAAGAGCCTTAAAAAAGGGTTTCCCAGATGGTTAATGTTCCTATAAACATGTAATTTTTAGCTGTTAAACAAGCCAGTAAGCTGCTAACCAGTCTCACTGTTTCAGATTCCCCCATCTCTGTTAGATACATAACTGCAGAATGACAGTTAAGAAATAATACATAAGTGGCTACTACATTTATAATTTTTTAGAATCAGTCAGATCTGAATGTTAAACATGAGCCATTGTTGTAACTGACTGATAATGCCTGTAATGATCCTTACGAGGGATCTTCTTACCGTTTGTTTTCAGCTGAGTTATCAGCACTAAAGTAGAAGGTTTTAAACTCATCAGATGGGGGTTTCAGTTCAATTGTAGACTTTTTTGATCCATAAGCTTGTTCCCCGCACTGTGTAACCTTGAAGATAGATACCCCCTGAAGGCAGAAAGAACATGTTATTTATACTACTGATTCATTTCAGCAATGCAACGTTAGCCAGGCTAATATGCATTTTATTTTTATGAGGTAAGAACTTGTGGTCTTCTTCTTTGCTGAATTATAGCTGTATTAAACACTTTTCAGAATCAGCAATAGCTAAAGGCTTAAATCATAATTAGATGTTTTGATTTGCATGACTCAGATGACAACAGAATTATGTTATTTGTATCTGTTATTGTCCAGATCAAAATTCTGTGGACTTCATATGGAGATAATCTGAATGACAACATTCGATACCAACAGCGCATTTGATAATAGAGCTTCTGACATAGATTCCTACCATGTGCATGGGTTGCCCGTATGCCGCTGTACAAGTAGAGACATGCATCTTTTAGAATGCAGTAGTGTTGGATCCAAGAGTCTTTACTTTTGTCCATTTTGTTAAGCAGTCCAAGGCAGTCTGGGTTTTTCATAGCCAGCGGCGGCATGTTGGAGTTGTGTCTTGTGACATCAACCCACACATGGTTCTAAAACAGAGAAATTACTATCAAATTATCAAAGCTGAATGATTGCATTTATAATCACCACCATGATAGAAATAAAGGTCAAAGTAATGACCTTTAGTGCTAAGTTGATTTGTGACAGACTTTGGTGTACCTGTGTAATGGGATGAATTGCTCTTTCCATAGCTTCCAACCACCTACAGCCAAAAAGGATAAAGCAAAACAGAGATGGGTTAGAAATAGAAGTAACATATTTGTTTTATTATTTTCTTTAGCTTACCTTTTCATTTCCTGACTAGAGGTGGCCCAGAGAAAGTACACCCGATTACCAGACTGAGGACGGCACCTGAAAACAAATGGCTTTCCAAGGGAATCGTCTGGCCCAACCTCAGCCCCCTCCAGCTTTACTGATGACAAAGGCTGCCGCTTGCCTTCGTCCTGGATTTAAAGTCACATCATGTTAAATAGATTCATGTTTGATGTCTGTATATTTTAATTTCAAAAGCTTGTGTTCTTTGCTAATACTCACTCGTTTGTTTTTGTAGTAGTACAGGCAGCAGTCGGGTGTGAGAACAAACCACCTCTTCCTCCAGCCTTTAATCAGCCCAGACTGGGTTCGCTTATGAAGGTAACCGCGACACGGTGGCCTGGGTGTATTAGGACCTCGAGCAATGTCTGATCCAATTGTCAATGTTAGAATATCTGGACCTATAATAAACATCACATCTTCCATCAGAGATAGACATCAAATATTGGTAAACACTTTTACCCCCTGGTCCTTCAAGAAGCTGAAAGACTTCATGACTATCACTGCTTCCAACAAGCTTACTACGTTTTTACCCCCTGATTTTTAAATAGTTGCTTTTTAAATAACTGTAAATAACATTCTGCTGTCATTTTGCACCTCTTCGCTGTTACTGCTATTTCTTACATCCACCTACTGTAAAAATGTCCACAGTTGTATATTTTGGTTATTTATTCTGTAATATTGAAAACTTATTTTTCTATATCTTTTCAATTTTACTTTAACCTTTTTCACTTTATTCTTTAATATTTATAAACTTTTTACTTTCTATACTTTTGAGACCCTTTTACTGTAATGCCTGTGGCTGCTGTTACACAATCATTTCCCTATAGGGCTTTGAATCCTGAGATTGTGAGTTCGATCCTCCACTCCCACAGACTGCCACTCTGGGTCCCTGAGCAAGACCCTTTACCTCACACTGCCCCCCAGGCACCCCACAATGGCAGCCCACAAGGGCTAAATGCAGAGAAGTAATTTCCGTCTGGGATTATTAAAGTATAAAAAATAAAATAAATAACAAAAAAATCCTGCATGACCGTCTGTCAAATTCTAAGGCATCATGAATGTTGCACATATTTGAGAAAGAGATAATTTCTTTGTGACATACAAGGGTTATTATCCAATGTTAAAAAAACAACAATGCACTGAAATATAAAAAACTAAATGACAACAATGTTGCAGCTCTGGTGAAATAACTTAATATATTATTATACTAAGCAGGCGATTTGTCTGCATTGATAATGATTCACTCACCTCATCACGCAAAATCTAAAGTTAAAATCAGTCAGACCTACTTTCTGAGTTTTTTTTTTTAGGCTAATAGCAGTTTCACAACTTGGAGACACTATCAAGGAATTAACTTTTAGTATTCACATAGTTCAGCATTCATTAAGGATGGCAAAATAGCAAATGTAGACCTGACAAAAATGTGCATCATCCTTCTTGCTGAATACTTTCCTTAAAAGCTACTGAAAAGTGACACTGAAATGTCTCTGCAGCAGGCTCTAATGTTTGGTTTGGTGGTTGCAAAATGGGTTATTCTGAGGGAATGGAAATCCTCTACACCTCCATGCTTTAAGAAATGGCTCAATATGTTGTCCTGTATCTATCTCGAAGAAATTCGATAAACTTTGTCAGACAATCATGATAAGTTCCTTGATGTGTGGGGTCCTTTTAATAGACATATTCAAAATAATGGGTTAAAAATGACTCCTTTCTGGACCTTTTTTTTATATTCTTTTTTTTTATTATTTATTATTATCTCAATACGGCCATCCTTTATTGCACTCTTCTTTTATTGATATCCCATGTTTTATGTTGATAGCTTGACACAATGTCTGCAGAATAGTTTGTTGTCCTCTCTGACTCTGCCTCGTGCTTTAATATGCTCTACAGTTTGATCAGTACATCTTTTATACTTTTATCAGTTTGCTGACACTGTTTTGTCTTGTTTTTTGTTTTTGCTGTACTTGTTTACTGTTTTGCTGTATTTTTTCTCTCTTTTGCCTTGTCTGTTTAACTCTGAAAAAGCATAAAAAAAATAATAAAAAAAGTTACACTGAAGAATTATTAGTTATTGTCAAAACCTACTTCCACCAGACATGGGTTAGGTTAATAAATTGGTTACTGTATCCAGTTCCTAACTATGCCTATAAACGATGTTGAAATAACTTTTTCTATTTTGTAACTTTACATGATGTGAATTCAGTTACCAGAAATAAAAGGTGTCAGTTAATCAACTGATTATTTGATAAAGTGGACCAAGCATTTTTTAAATGCTTGGTCCACTTTATCAAATCTGCACAAATCTAGTGTGTGGTGGGGCATATATATCATATATAATTAGTATATGTGATATGACTTAAAGTACTTGTTTTTGTTTTCAGCTTTTTTTAAACAATCAAAATTTGCTAATTCCTTTTAGATTTTTGGCTTTAACTTCAATGTACGTAAAATATTTCAAGATTACAAGGCTGTCATTTAAACTACAGTACTCTTCACGATTGCACTGCATATCTACTGTTGTTGGTCTCAGTTTGTTTTCCATGAGCCAGACATGTTCACAAGTCATTTTTTGCAAGTCCAAGTCAAGTCTCAAGTCTTGAGAGCTCAAGTCCAAGTCAAGTCTCAAGTCTAGAGTAGGCCTGTTGCAATATTGAATTAATCGCACAATAAATTCTAATCACATGATTAATAAAAATAAGTTCAATAATTTGCGTGCTTGCTTGTTTCTCCTTGTGTTTTCATCTCCTTCACTGAGACGGTATAGCTTAAAGGTTGCTATTATATCTATGGAATGATCATTATCTTGAACTGGCAAGTGAAAAATACATGCTTATATGTCACGTAGCGTTGCATCTGCGACGTTAGTGCTACATGACTGTTTGACAGCCCCTCTGCCGTTTTTTTTTTAACCTCTGCTGTGTGCGGGTAAGGCGAGCGGCGATCAGTCAAGTTAGTAAAACAAAAAACACTTAAAAAATAAAATATTGTTCACAAGTCGGAAATCGCGAGTCTAGGTTGAGTCTGAAGTCATTAAATATGCGACTTAAGTGTGACTCGAGTACGAGTCACAAACTCGAGTCCCCACCTCTGCCATGAGCACTTACTCAGCTGTTCTCCCCCAGCACTAAAAAGAAAAACGTAGTCTGTCTCAGTGCTAACTTTAATCAAATCAATCATAATATTTTTATAGAAAGACTTGAACATTCTGTAAGAGTGAAGGGAACTGGACAAAGCTGAAGTCTGAAAGATTAGCTATAGCTATAGTTAGCTATAACTGTCTATAATCCAGATGAAGCTAACCCATTACATAGATTACAGGCATGTCTTGAAGACATAAAAACCTGGATGACTCTTAACTTTCTCCTTCTGAATGCAGACAAAACAGAAGTTATAGTCTTTGGACCAGAGTCTTAGTTAGTCACTTCATTTGGATGGGATTAAACTGATTTCAGATAATAAAGTAAAAAATCTTGGTGATGTTTTTGATCAGGACCTGTCATTTAAATCCCTACTTCTCCTTCTTTCAACTGTGGAATATTGCAAAAATTAGAAATCTCCTGTCCAGGGATGATGCTGAGAAACTAGTCCATGCATTTGTTACTTCAAGGCTGGACTATTGTAATTCTTTACTATCAGGAAGTCCACAAACTGTAGTTAAAAGCCTTCAGCTGATCCAAAATGCTGCAGCCAGAGTTCTGATGAAAATTAAAAAGAGAGATCATATCTCTCCTATCCTGGCTTCTCTTCATTGGCTTCCTGTTAAATCCAGAATAGAATTTAAAATCCTCCTTCTCACATATGGGAGAGCTTGGCCTTAAATGGCCAAGCTCCATCTGATATCAGAGATCTGATTGTTCCTTACGTTCCTAACAGAGCACTTCGCTCTCATTCTGCAGGTTTACTAGTGGTTCCTAGAATTTCTAAAAGTAGAATGGGAGGCAGATCTTTTAGTTATCAGGCTCCTCTCCTGTGGAGCCAACTACCAGTTTTAGTCCGTGAGGCAGACACCCTGTCTACTTTTAAGGCTAGGCTTAAAACTTTCCCTTTTGATTAGGTTCTAGTTAGAGAGGCTCAGGTTATCCTGAGCGATCTTTATAGTTATGCTGCTATAGGTTTAGACTGCTGGAGGACAGTCTAAGGACATAGGGACCCCCATTTCATCATTCTGCTTCATTCTACAGTATCTCTATTCTCCCACTCTGCAGAATCTGTTAGTTCAATCTCTAACGTTCTGCTTTCTCTGCTTTTTCTCATAGTAGCTTCATCTGGTCTGTTCCTGTTTGGCTGTGACTCCATCCTGGAGAGAAATATCAGCTGTGCTGCTGCCATCAACACTCTTGTTTATAGATATTGGAGATCGGCTTGTTTTCCAGTGTAGTCCTGTTTCCCTGACTGTGACTGGCTGGATGTGCTCTCTTCGTCCTCTCACATGGGAGCTGGCTAGGAGCTCGTCTGTCTGGCTGTGTGTTTTCTGGATGGGGCCGCCTTTTGCAGCTGCTTGAACCCCAGTCAGCCTCAGCAGATGGCCGCTCACACAGAGCCTGGTTCTGCTGGAGGTTTCTTCCTGTTAAAAGGAAGTTTTTCCTCTCCACTGTTGCTACCAGCATGCTTAGTGTGAGGGATTGCATTTGAATCAATGAGTCGATGCAATCAGCTGGTTTTCCTTAGATAGAAAACTTTGAATCAATCTGACTGGATGATCTGGTGAACTGTAAAGTGCCTTGAGATGACATGTGTTGTGAATTGGCGCTATATAAACTGAATTGAATTAATAAATAAGACATTATGCCAATGGAAAAAGACAATTTATTAGTGATGTCGAGATGAAGCCTCATGAGGCATTAAACCGTTTGGCCAAATTGCTTCAACGATCCCCACAGTTCATGAGGCTCCACGTAAACATGTTGCCACCTGCTGGTGTAGCACACAACTAAAGTTAGTAATAAAATCTGGGATTTTTTTGCAATTGTCCCCCCCCCCCCCCCCCCCCCCTTTTAAGTTCTTTTGAAATAGTTAATCGTTTGTGTGTATAATAAAAGGCTTTGTACATTTTTTTAAGTGTAGAATAATCATTTAAGGTGCACTGTCGTTCTGCCATTTTAGTGAAATAAACTCAAGCAGACAGTGAAAGTGTTTGTGAAAATTGGGCAATGATGAGCAAAATGAAAGGTGTTAGTTATTTTTATTCAAACATTATAGTTTTGCCACAATTTTTGGTGTTAATGGGGTTGGAAGTTGTGTTCAACCAATCTTTTGGCTAAACCGACCTAATTTGGCAGTGTTTTTACCCAATCTATATTTTCACTAGGGCAAACCAATGCGTATTAGTCTTATTAGCCAAAATAATTAAGTATAATCGTAATTTTCAAAAATCAAGGGCTGGTCTTGAACCATCAACCTCTGGAGAGAGAGTCTGCTCAGATTTTTTATTCTCACCAAAATAGTTTTAAGAAACTAGACTGGTTGTTTTTCCAACCAATCTGACGGCAACTCTCCTCCAAACTCCATCATCTTGACTGAATACTGAGGCTGTTTAAATGCCTGTCAAAATTCTTGAGCTGTCTGAAGTGGCCCCGAAGTGGTCACGTGCCATGACGGTAGCGAGGCTCGGACGCCATCAATTTTGGCCCCTCCTCTAAATTAATCACGCCTCGACACAAGCTTCGCGGAAACGCCCCCTCTATTACTCGACACGCGCCTCGAAGCCTCGGCTCATCTCATAACATCAATACAATTTATATTCACCTTAAGAAAAAGCAATTGCATTGTCTCATTTCAAGAGTATATTATCTAATTATCTCATTTAAGAGTAAATATACTCATTCCTTTGGCAATTCATCTTATTTACCTATGTCAATTAAGGGTAATTGAGGAATTTTTTAGTGTGATATTGTTGGTCTCAGTCTGTTTTTCACGAACACTCAGTATGGCATCACAATTATTTCAAAACGACACTCGCATGATTGTTAAACTACTTCTGTGCATGGTTTACGACTGCACAACAAAATCACACATGCGTGAGAAACTGCCGCTTTGAGAGGAGAAAATCTCTCTCCGTGCACACCAGCTCCTCCCACTTGCCCTTGGGATCGTGGTCGGGTTCTAACCGGGGATACAATTTTCTATCCACACTGCTAACGGTTGCACTCTCTAAAGCATCTTTGCCCTCACACTGATTTTCTCCTTGCATTAAGGAAAATGTGTTTTGAGAAGTTGGGCGAAGGCATACCTCTTCTCTAAGCCTCCTCCTGATTTGGCCTTGCAGACACGATCACACGGGAAGTAGTGTCAGGAAGCCTTTGACTGACACCACTTACCCTAGGTAACCTAAACGTTGGAGAAGCCTCCACCATTGTCCCACCTCCAGCTGTCATCTTCATTTATGGATGATGAGCTCTTAGTCAAAGTCCAGTGGTTTTGTTTTTTTTGTTTGTTTTTACTTTTTTTGAAATGCTAATAGAGGAGGTTTGTCTCTAATAGTGGTTCCCAGAATTTTCAAAAGTAGAATGGGAGATAGATCTTTTGGGCCCCTCTCCTGTGGAACAGACTACCAGTTTTAGTCCATGAGGCAGACACCCTTTCTACCTTTAAGGGTAGGCGTAAATCTTTCCTTTTTGATAAAGCCTATACTTGAAGTGGCTCAGGTTATACTGAGCTTTACTTATGCTGCAATGGGCTTGGACTGCAGGAGGACATAGGAACCATCCATCCATCCATTTTCTTTCTCGCATATCCCCATGGGGGTCGCGAGGGGTGCTGGTGCCTGTCTCCAGCTGTCTACGGGCTAGGCGGGGTACACCCTGAATAGGTCACCAGCCCATCGCAGGGCAAACATAGGGATCCATTTTCTTTATCTTCCTAAATCTACTCTTTAATTATGCAGTATTTGTCAGTTCAACATCTAACTTTGTATCATAATTTCACATTTGAGTCCACTAGGTTAAAGTTGCCTCAGGTAAACAGAATAAGGGCAACCTTGGAAGGGTTTTCACTTTCTGAACCCACATTTACCAAACTCTGATGAAAATTGGATGGGTTGTAATACTGAACTAACACTGTTATCACCTAATTAATGTTTCCCCCAAACTGATCCTGATCAAGTAGAACACTGTAAATATAGAACATTTATTCCAAAATACAAACCATATTCAAAACGGGGTATGTTTGTTAAAATTAAAGCTTGATACTTCACATACTCTGCTGTATGCTCCTCACATTTGGATAAATCTAGCATGCAATGATCAATGACAACAGAGATAAATTAGGAATAAATGTCTATTATATTTATACTGGTTATTACTTAATAACTGGACATCATATCATACCTTGGCGTGCTAAATTAGCTGCCTCAGAATGAGGGATGCTGGTCACATCAATTCCATTAACAGCAAGGACATAGTCGCCCACCATTAGCCCTGCTTCCTCAGCTGCTCCATCTGAAAGTAAAGAAATGCCATAAATCACACTACAAAGAAAAATAGAACTAGTCACACGGATATTTACGCAGCCTTTAAATTAAATGATTGGTGTAGTTGCCAGATCTGCTCGGGCCCTGAGCATGCCAGTGACGTTACACTACATGTTTGGCTGATTGTTGCCACATGATGTAAAACATTGTGGTTGCCCGGACAACGACAATAACATCATGCAGCGTATGGAGCATCTGTAATGTTAGCATGTCTAATGACCAATGAGTTTTTACTTGATTGATAATAAAACTGCAAAAAAATATGTTTATAGTGAACAAAGTAACTACAAGACCAAGGGGGAGAGCTGGGTAGCGCTTTGGCTAGTAGTGCTCAATAGCTAAAAGGTTAGCCTATTTTAGCTCGGTCAGTTAGCCATATTAAGCTACACTACTTTTAACGTTGTGTCAACAACAACCATTTTTTTTTTACTAGTAGACTTACTGTTGTTCTCTTTGTCTAAAATTTCTAAGAAAGTCATTTGTAAGATGTTCCATTTGTCTTCCCCATCCCTTAAAATCTTAATAAAAAGAATAAAAATATGCTGAGAATTTTTTTCCCTCTTGGTAAATATCAGAGAAGGAAGTACTTTCCCTCAAGACTGACAATGATTGTTTTCCACTTTCGGCTACTTTAAATCGCCAATGAAATGTAACATAATAGCAAAAATAGGTAACGATAAGTCGAACCTCCAAAAGAGATCTGATTCTTAAGAAACTGGTGCACTACAGTTTGTCTGTGTGGAGTTGCTGTATAATGACATCATAAAAAGGCCCCAAGCAGATCTGATCACCCGAGCAGATGTGGTACCTAAACCGTTAGTTGTTAGTTAGTTAGTTGTTACTTTAATATAAATACAATTAGCCTTCTTGTCTAAGATCTCTGTCATTGTGTTGGCCCTGTATAAGTTTATTTTTTGAGTTTTCTTTGGTTTTATTTACATTTTGTGTTATTCTAGTTGTTTTTTTGTTGCATTTGAGCTCTTTTGTATTTCTTGTTTACACACTATTGGCCTCTTGTGTCAGTCTCCTTCTCCTAGCTCACTTTTCTATCCTTCTCTCCACACCTCTCTGCTGATGAAGCCTGATCTTTGTTCATTCTCCCATTTATACACCTCCTGCTAAGTCACTGATTGTCATTTCTTTGCCCTTAATGTGAGTTTTCCATTGACTTCAATATTTTGTTTGTAGACTTTTGCTTCTGTTGCCCCTTTGGATATTAATCTTGCAAGAAACCACCTCAGGTTCCTTCTCTGCATTTGGGTCCTCTTCAAACCTCCACTCAACCTGACAGTCTCTACACAACTGAAAACCTGAAAATAAATAATTTAAATCGAAACCTAGTGCAATGACACTGAAGTAGTTAATTATCTCAAAACACAAGAAGGCTTGTGTCCATTTGTAAGCAAAGGAAATACAAGCTAGATAAACATACCCCATATCTGACAAAGTTATAGTTCGCATTTTATATAATGCCCCTCTATGAATCATTCTGTTAAATGAGGAAATTTTAAACAAAAATACCAGTTAATTAGAATTATGGCCTCACTTACTTGTGTCAACTTCCGTCACAACAATTGGTTTGGAAAACTGTATTCGAAAGCCCCAGGGGTATTCCCCTGTCCCTTTGCATATTTGAACAGTCCTCTCTCGAACTGGAAAGAGATGTAAACATTTTTAGGAAAAGCAAGCCAGAAATTAATTTTTTAAATATAAAGAAGGAAGTGCTGGTTTTCCTGTACAGTTACACTATTATCTTACTTGAGACAGCTCGTGTTCTAACTGAAAGGCTGGTACAGAGGGTGCCTGAGCCTATGTCGTCCCCTTGGTAAATCCATGCTGAAGACTGGAATGTCTCGGTGTAAAAGCCCCTGTCTTCATTATGTTGAATTATCACATTTGTTGAAAGTGTGTCCTCTGATACTAGAGAAAGATTTAGAAAATATCAACAATTTATGCAGCACACAAGGCCTATTGTTGGGATCCTCAGGCTTGCCCACTAGAGGGCGCCGAGGATCCTCTTCTGTTCTGTGTATTTTTCCCCTAGGGCTGGAATCTTCCTGCACACCTGTTGCTAATCCTCTCATCAGAAGACCTCTCCTTTATAAGCTCCTGCCTGACCTTGCTTCCACGCCGCAGTGTTGATCTTAGTTGGTTAGCTTCCAGAGTCTCTGTTTTTGATTAATCTTGGTTGTCTCTGGTGTGAGATTCAGATTCTAATGTCTCCTTTGTTTGTGCCTCACAGGAAACCTGTCTCTGGTCTGAAGCTCAGGAAGAGCTGCCCCTCTGGAACCCTGTCTCTGGTCTGAAGCTCTGGAAGAGCTGCATCACAGGAAACCAGTCTCAAGCCTGAAGCTCTAGGAGAGTCTAACCTGCTAATCTGCCCTGGTGAGCCAAACCGAAGATTCCTACGTGGATGTAACCTAAGACTTCTATGTGGAGTTTCCCTGGAGGTTCCTACGTGGAATCAGCTTCAAGAATCCTATGTGGATTTTCCCCCGTTGTTCCCTGCTAAGAGCTAGAAGCTCAGCCTGAAGAATCCTTCGTGTTTTTCCCCTGTTGTTCTCTGCAGTGAGCTGGAAGCTCAGCCAGAAGAATCTTTTGTGCTTATCCCCTGTTGTTCTCTGCAGTGAGCTGGAAGCTCAGATCAAGACCAGCCAAGCTAGTATGAAGCTAGATGCTTAGCTTGCTCATGAACTCTGCTAACCTACAATCTCCAGTGAACCTGCTCCTCTGCCTGAACCAGTTCCAGTTTCATCTTTATGTTGTGCTTCAATAAACTCTTTTGAACTTTTACCCAGTCCCTCCGTGTGTGTTCTGCATTTTGGGCTTAACTCTAGAACCCATCATGACACCTATAGGATATGAATGCTGAGTTTCTGAAAATACATTTAATAGTTAAATGCTTATCAGAAACTTTACCAACAAAAAAAAATTAGATGGCCAACTAATTCAACATGGTTAAGAGGGCCTAGGTTATAAATTGTTTTGTTTTTTTAATCTTTAAACATCTCTCAGGAAGATTTATTTTCTCTCACTGGGTTTGAAAAATCATAAACAAAGCCTCTAGCTCCCCCCAAACGAGCTGAAAGCCATTCCTCCTATACATGCATTTTACACGCAAGCTAAACAGTTCCAATAGAGATTATAGAAGCATTGAGCTAAAAAGAAATCTTAAACAGTAGGCAGATTGACTGACTAAATGCCACATAAATAAGAAAGAACTGCCAGTACTGCGTTAGTTGCCAGTAACAGCCAGCATGAGTGCAGACGTCTGGTATGGCCTGATCATATGCCCCAACTTGCAATTCCAACTCTTGGGTTACCTTGCTTGCAAGCTAAATTCTTACAGTATTTGCATTCAAAAACACACAAGAATCCTACTTATCCTGCTTCTGCTTCAACTGTTCAAGAACAACCCTGAATGGGTTGTCCAATCATGATGCAGTACTATAGTGAATCTGGGACACACAGTAGGTATAGCTGTGATAAAGCAAAAGCTGCAGAGCCATCAGCCGAATTAAAATAAACATGGCAGCAGAATAGGATGCGCCAGTCTACTTCTGCCGAGTTTCCAGTGCAGCCGCACACTTATTAAATAAACACCTTTGAATTACTCATTAGTTGCTAATTTATAATTAATTAATTACCAATTAATTACTGATAAAAAACTAAAACCTGAATGTTAGAACTGTAACTATACAGTAATATGTTTTCGTCACTGTTTTTCATCACAATGTTTTTATCACTGCTGCTTACCTTATCAAGGCTGCACTTTAAAAATATATATATAATAGCCAAGAGAGCTGTACCTAACAAAATGTATTTTTTGTTTACACTTGTGTGTACAAAATGACAAAATAAAATCTGTCTAAAGTCTCTAAGTCATAACCACTGTTTCTCTTGTCTAAATTCTGAGTTCTATATTCTGAGCCTCTGACAGTCTTAGGTTATTTAGACAATTAAGAGTTCGAATTAGGGACTTCCAGCTTTTACAAGATCTCAGGTGCAGAGGTCAGGAATGTCTCTTTAGGTCCCTCGTATTGCAGCATTTGCTTAATAAAGATTAGACACTACACAGGAAAATATTTTAGCCTAAAGTACACACTGCAAGGAATCCCTTCCCAGGTAAAGGTGCGGTAAGAGATCTTTTCTTACGCATTTTTTTACCATGTGGCTTAAAGATTTCCCCAGAGTCGCTTAGCAAGCAGTGAAATAGATGGTCTGGAAGTGAACCTGAAATAAATGGTCCCCGCTACAGTGAGAAATCAATGAATAACCCCAACCAATCAAAAAACACGGTCCGTTGCACACGATTGGTTCCTGACACGTCACTCGTGGTCGTCTGCTTGCTCCTCCCCGCTGTGGGCATACCCTGACACATTAACTAATCGACCCCCCAATGCTTGTGCAGGACGCCATAGCTGGAAGCTAGCCACTGTAATGCTACGTTCACACCTAAAGCGGCAAGAGCAGCAAAAACTGCTGCTTCTTTTTTGATGCTTGTACAAGTTAATTCTGATGCAGGGCTGAAGCATCTTTGCTTGGGTGACCAGATTTGGGTTTCAGAAAAAGAGGAAACTTTGTTTTGGGGGGCTGGGGGGAGTGTCGACTGCTGGGCCGCTGACTGGACCAGACCTCAGCACAGAACCCTGAGCCGCTCGTCTTCAGCCAGAGGAGGGGGGCTGGGGACCGGTAAGGCAGGCAGGGGAGGCGTTACCAGGTCAGGTTTGTTCGCTCCGTCCCCCCTCTGGCTTCCTATTTTGACTATGTACTGCACTGCAGTCAACCAAAATTCCGGACAATTTTTAAATTTAGGTCTGAAAGGTAGGACATGTCTGGGAAAAAGAGGACGTCTGGTCACCCTATCTTTGCTGCTCTGGCTGCGCGGTGGAAAAAGTGCGTCTGATGCTCGTTGGGCAGAGCTATCCTATCCTTTCTTTGCTTGTAATAATGGCAGCTATATTTGCTGTGATTAGTGGGCAAAAAGTAGTTTGAATCTATTCTATTTTGACATGAGAAAATCCACCTGAAAAACATGGTCAGTACAGTCAGTTGATCCAGATTACCATCCTGCCTTCAGATATAATTTCTGTCAGAGCTGCTCAGATCCCTCTACATTGTCAATGTCGCTAGGATTCCCATTCAACAGTAGCCTCTGGCCTGGTCGCCTCCCTGCGGTTTGCGGCGGAGGGTGGAAGGCGTTTTTCATGTACGTAATCCAAACTCCAGGCACCAGGATAATAAAAGCAAACATGTTTTGCCGTCAGATTTTGGCATTTTAAGTCAATTTAGGCGCTAATAAACTGTTTCAGAGGTTCAGAGGAGTGATCATAGTACTCTGCATCATCAGTGCTGCCTGTCTCCCTGCCAGTTTAGAAATCATGCGCGTTCATGTGCTTTGAAGGTGTGGTTTCGGGGGGTGGTCTGAAGGAAGAGGCATGGTTGTGTATGTTCAAAAATATAGCTTGCTGGAAAAGTTTTTCCAAGATCTCCTATAGCACCTTTAAGTCTCTTTTCCTTGTTAATAGCCCCATTTACCTTTCTGAAACAGTTATCTCGGTTACCCTTTTGGTAACCGAGATAACTGTTGAGTGTAAATGGCATGCAAAATTGAAGCGGACCGTGCCAGACACAACCGAACCGTGCTAAACTGGTACTTGTTCATCAGTAGGGCTCGCCATGATTAAATTTTGGCATGGTTCTCAGATAACAAAGAGTGCACGAGTAGACCGCATCATCTTCATTGCAACATTCATAAAAATACTAGCTTCCCTACCTTGCCACACAGTTTCAAGAGATTATTCTACTTAGCAGTGTGATGAACCTCAAAGTCTGTCATAGCTTCCTGCGCCTGTAAGCGCTGATAAGACTATGTTTGTCGTATCCACTACCCAACAGCCGACTCCTTCAAGTAAATTCACCGAAGGCTGCCTTCTTTGCCTGACTGCTGTGATCACACACGACATTTCACAATTATAACCAAACTTCCTGAATGTTACAGGGGCCACCATGTTGATTTGCTTTATTCCCTCTAGAGAGCAGTAGTACCGTAGATCGTCACTGGGAGGTAAGGACCCATTCTAGTGTGGTGTGTAAATGGTTGTAAGGAACCAAGCTCGGCGTGATCTGAACTCTGCATGGATCAGTTTTCAGAGGGGAGTGTAAATGGGGCTTATGAATATCCTTTAAATTGAAAGTGTGACTTTTTAGCTCAGCTCTCTAACTTCTCCATTTGAGACCTGAAAGGTTCAACTGCTTTTCTAGTTGAAATCTGATGAGAGACTCATCAGATTTCAGTACGATTAAAGCAACTAGTTTTTAATAACGGTTACCTGATTCCTCTGTAATATCACTGGTAATTGAACTTCCACCAGCAGAACTCCACTGCCTGCTGTCCTTGAAGAGCTTTCTCTTCCTAGCCCAGGGGTCTGTGCCGTCTCTGTCTTTGTGAGGTGCAGGCTTTAAATTTTCTCGAGCGTCAGAGTTAGCTGAAAGTAGTCATAATAGATCACACCATGATTGTTTCATTTTGATTAGTTTCAGATGATTTATTCAAACAGAAATTCAACAAAGCAACTTACACTTGTATGCAGTGAGTTTCTCTGTTTTGCCAACTGCAACAGGCAGCTCTTTTGTGTTTTCTCTAGATGGTTTGAGAGAACTTAATGAACTGTCTGCTGCTTTGTTAGAGTCTTCCTGATTTCTTTGTTGAGGCCCATCGTTATTGTTCATTTCATCAGCCACAAGTAGATGTGAAGCGCTGCTAGTTGGCTGTTCACTTGGGTTGGGCTTGATTTCAGTGGCAGCGTGTGTTTTTAAGACATTCATTTCAGTCTCCTCTGATATGCAGAGATATTCTGAAACAACAGCCTTTTGCAAACAACTCCTAAAAGAACTGCCTTTCAAATTGTTCTGAATAAAATTGTAGTGAAGAGCATCAGCAGGTGCTGTTGCCACTGGGGACTTACTACGCTGTGAATCAGAATCTCTTTCTGTAAAATATTTATCATCTATGTCATTGGCAATTACTGCAGGATCTATCTGGAGGATTTGTTCCTCAGAGCCACTGCAAGATGGAGGAATGACTTGTATAGCAAGGGCTCCTTGAATAATCTCTTCCACATGAAGCTCCGGGTTCATGTCTTTGTCTATCCCCACACTTGTGTATTGAATTTCTGAACTCTCTGAAAGGGCTTTAGTGCTCTGTCCACTATTTGAAGAAGCATCACTTCTTCTCATATAAGTAGGAAAACTCTCATCTAACTGCTTGTTTTTACCCAGCTTTTCAATTTGAAAAGGAAGTAAGCACATAAGGACAGATGAAACCGATTTGTTGTACGGCAGCATAAAATCCTTGTGAATCAGTTCTGGAGTGAGTGACGTCCCAGGAAATGTCTGCCGTCTTTTTTTCAACAACAAATAGTCTTTATGCTCCACTGTAGCGATGCTGTTGTTTCTTATCCAAGACTTTCTCTTTTGGCAGTAGATAAAATCTTTTACAAAGCTTGACCTGTTGGTAGACACGGAGGGTCTCATGAACATGGGCTCATAGTTATCAGATTCTGAGAACTGATCAAAGGCTAAATCTTCATATTCCTTCTCCTGTACAGATATCGGGGATACAGATTCTGCGGTTCCTTCTATCCTTAAGGAAGCCAGATCATTTGTCAGGTCCTCTGAAGTGTTATATTTATTCTCTGCAAAGATCTGTGGTGCTGAAAATTGGTTGAACTGATCTTGTCTGAAAGTACCTTTCATCTTCTCCTTAGGATCAATGTCTAGCAATAATGATGGATCCCTTAAATGTTTAGCACTGCAACAATGACAGTACCTTGGATCACCAGCTTTGTTTGATAAACAGACAGATCTCAGATCACTCTGATACTTTGTTTGTTCACTTATGCTGCAAAACCTAAATGTGTAATTTATTTCATGATGCCTGTTGTGACTGATCACATCGTTTGGTAGCTGCGGCAATTGTTGAAGGTCAGGCATCTGTGTTTCCTCACATTCCCGCGTGATAGTCATCTCACCACCTTTATTTTCATTCATAAAAACACATGTGGTTTTGATGCTATATGGATTCCCTTGTAGAATTTCTTGGATTTCAACTTTCACATGTGACCCGGGATAGTCAACATTGAAGATGTCTGTTTTTAGTGGAGATGAGTTGGTTGGATTTCCAGATAGGCCCTCATGTGACTGCTCTAATTTGACCTTTTGGGAGGGCTTTTCCATATCACTGACAGACACTGACGTTACTATCTTCACCCTTTTTTCTTCCACCTCTGTAGTTTTGCTGTATCCGCTTCTTTGTTCCTGAAATTCAGCCATGTTGAAATATTGTTTAAATGTTTTTTCGATGGGAGGCACATGATGACAATTTTTCTCTTCAAATCCAGACAGAACGTTTTTCTTTTGAAGACTATTTTCTTCATGCTTTTCAGTTGCGTGTTTTTCATAGCTGACAGGGACACAATTGTTCTGGTTTTCAAAGACAAATGCAGAAGAACTTTCTGAAATAAAAAAAAACAAAAATGCTTTCTTTAATCATAATATTGGAAAAACAACCAGAACATGGAGAAATGTCAACTTAGCAGGCATTTATATTCAAACAAGGTTTAAACACTTAGCATATAAAAAAGGTCAATGAGAATTTTTTTTCTTTCACCTCAGTTTGGTGCAAAAGTGAACTAAATACTCAATATGGATTGAGGCAAAATCACTGGTGGCCCCAG
Organism: Cyprinodon tularosa; assembly: GCF_016077235.1. Lineage (NCBI taxonomy): Eukaryota > Metazoa > Chordata > Actinopteri > Cyprinodontiformes > Cyprinodontidae > Cyprinodon > Cyprinodon tularosa. The sequence goes on from NW_024039338.1 coordinate 756,805, forward strand.
CTCATTGAAAGTCTATGCACACCTATAACCCGCAGTTTAGAAATTCAACTTCAAAACAGACATTTTCAAAAAAAATTATGAAACAACTTGTTGGAAAGTGCTGGAAAAACTCACTTTGTTAAATATAGTTAACTGGTTGGTAGTGATTGCTCATAAATGTCCTGCCAAAAACGACTAAATCAAAAGTACCATCTTTTTTTTGTCTGACCATTATCATTTGATTACTTGTATTACAACCTTGTCTAAATCAAAAATTAAAGCATGGACTAAATTGTAGTAATATGGAACAAATGTGTGTTAACTAATTAGGAGATAGCTTCCTGCTCTTACATTCAATAAATATATTTATCTGCAGGTAAACCATTTGTCCCTTTGAAGATGTCTCTTCTAATGCTATTCAACATGTTTTTTATACAATTTATTGCAGAATAGCTGCTCAAACCCATAATAATATTATTGTAAATGATTTAAGTACAGTATGTGTATAGTTTCTCATATTATAAAATTACCAAACATTGAAAAAATGTTGAAAGAAAACCAATCTCTGACAAGGTAGAATGTCTTTCACTAAAGAATTGATATATACCGTAAACTAAAGGTACATTTAGTGGATTTAAAAGTTTGGATTTGGGAGTGCGGAGGACAACATTTCATTAATGTCCCAATATGTTACATTAAGAAACTTTGCAATTCACTATAATTCACTATTTGGAATTAGATGGCTTGGATCATCGTATGCTGTCTATGTCAAAATCTGCACAAAAACAACTACTTTATGAAACCTACAGCTGCTTTTTGTGTCTCTACTTCTGTCTCCTCGAACCCCAGTCGGCCTCAGCAGATGGCCACTCACACTGAGCCTGGTTCTGCTGGAGGTTTCTTCCTGTTAAAAGGGAGTTTTTCCTCTCCACTGTCGCTACAAGCATGCTTAGTGTGAGGGATTGCTGAAGAGTCAATGCAATCAACTGGTCAATTTGACTGTATGATCTGGTGAACTGTAAAGTGCCTTGAGATGACATGTGTTGTGAATTTGGCGCTATATAGATAAACTGAATTGAATTGAATTGAAACCTCCATGTTTTCCACAGTATTGTGGGATCAGATCAGGAAAAAACATAAATGAATGAGTGGAGCTGCAGTTATTTTATACAAACTACCAGCCCATTCCAGAGCAGGTTGTGCTGATATTCACCACAAGTCAATTACACAAGTCATTACACCATATTTTGCTTCTTTACAAGATGAAAGAAGTCCAGGTACGGGACTGTTCCGCTGATTAAAAAAAATGCAGGTGGACACTAAACGTGAGCTAGTTAAGCACAGGATTAAGCTTACAGTCCTAATGCCTTCAAGAACAGCCCAAACTCACGTTTGCTGCTGCTGGAGCTTTTCCTCCTCCTGCTGCTCCGTCTCCTCCCCCTTTTGCTCATTCTTAAATCCAACAGTCACTTTAACTGTAGAATGAATCACAGCAAAAACAAACCTTTTGCATTATCATCTGTTCTAAATTAGTATGTTAAAGACAAGCACTGGTACTTTGTCACAAAAAAACAGTGTGTGTATCTTTTAAGAGTTATTGGATGCATTATGTGTTAGGCTAAAAGTTCTATTATATGTGTATTCCTCAAATCGTTAAACTACATCTAAAAGTTTCAAACCTGTTTAGAATCAAGTAGTCATAATTATCCTTTTATTATAAGACATTCCACATTGACCACCAGAATAGATTATACTCTCAAACAGTTACAGTACATCCCCACTAGCCAAATGCAATTCATTACACAAGATGATTTGTTTTTATCGAAAATAAATTAAAAACAGTCAGTTAAACACTAAAAACTCTACCTTTCCAGCTGATAGGACAGAGTGCTTTTAGTACCAATACTTATTATCCCCTTGCATAAATAAATCACATGAAAAGACAATGAAGGCAATTTAAAGACTTACTTATTTGAAGTTTGAAATGAGATGAATAAACCTCAAAGATGGGAGCAAAAAGCTTCTGGAGCAGTATAAAACCAGCTTCTGCTTTTCCAGCCTTTACGCCCTGTCTGTACCGCTCTGACTGCTCCACTTCTTATCGTTACTATTCTCAACATAAGCAGCTTATGACATTTAATCTCATCAGTTGCAAGTGATGCTGCTGTGAACCTTGTTTATTCAGCCCTTTTCCATTGAGGACATCCAGTTTAAATATTGTTTATGACTTTCAATACTGTTAATATATTTTTAACAAAAATATTATTTATATTGATCTGAAAAATTGGTAAATTATTAGTCCATAAAGCTTGTTTATAAGTAATCATCGATAATCATCTTTACCCTGAATTCCACAATCTCATATGGTGGACGTTTGGCCCATGTTTATTTTTACAACACTAAACCACTTTCTTGAAATGTATAGATACTTGTTTCTGCACAACTCATTTGAGGTGAAACCTTAGCTGTTGGGATCTGGAGCGGTACCATCCGTCTCCAGCAGAGTGCGCCGTGGATCCTCCTGAAGCTGAGCCTCCATCACACCTGAGGCGCATCTCGTCATCAGGAGGACCTGCAGTATATAACCGGCCTTCAGACCTTGCCTCAATGCCGCAGTGTTGATCCAGTTTGGTTAGCACCTAAGCCTAGAACCTCCTGAGAATCTCTAGTGATCTCGCTAGTGATCAGTCTCTCTTCTAACTTTTGTTGTCTATGCTTCACAGGAAACCTGTTCCCTTGGAAGCTCTGGATGAGCTTAACTTGCCGAGCCTGCCCTCAGAGCCAAACCTGAAGACTCTCCTCTGGATTCCTCTGCAGCTCTTGGCTAAGAGCTGGAAACCAAAACCCAAGATCTGCATTCAAGTTAGAAGTAAGACGCTGAAGCGGTTATTGAACTCTGCTGAACAAATCAGTCTCTGGACCCAACAGTTCCTTCCTCAAAGAGAAACCCGGACTCCTCAAGGTAATCTTCTGAAACTTCCAAACGCTAACCCCTCAGTGCCAACGCTAACTGAACTGTCATCCTCACAGACTCCAGTGAACCTGTCCCCGGCCAGAACCAGTTCCAGTTCACATAATTCATGTGCTTGTGTTTTTAATAAACATTGTAAAACTTTCCATCTGTTTCCGTGGTGTTCTGCATATTGGGCTTCTCTGAGAACCAATCATGACAGAACACTGCGGCCAAACACAAGGCCCCGCAGATCACCTCCACCGTAGACTGGAAGAGCAGGATGCTCAAATCCAAGGACAGACTCAAACCCTCCGTGAGTTATACAACATGGTCAATTACCATAACCAAATGCTTCAAAGGTATGCTAACAACATGAGTAGTGCTAATGCCACGCCAGCAGCACAACCATTTCCGGGTCCAGTTCCGCCTCCGAGGTCACCGGTGGTGACGTCATCCCCTGAGTTTCGCCCTAGTCTCCCTGAAAAGTTTTCAGGTAATATGAAGGATTGTAAAGGATTTTTGTTCCAATGCAGACTCATTTTTTAGAATTCTCCTGGAAGTTTTCCTACGGACGAAACAAAAATAACATTTATTCTGTCCCACCTAACAGGAAAAGCCCTTGAGTGGGCTCAGGCCAGGTTTGCCTCCGAAGACAGTATCAGCGATAATTTTTCTGATTTTGTTTCAGAGTTTTCCCAAGTGTTTAACCATGATTCCGACCAGACTATTGATTCTTGTGGTCTGTTAAGTCTTAAACAGGGAAATTCCTCAGTTGCTGATTTCTCCATCAACTTCCGGGTTAAAGCCGCTGCTTCCGGATGGAATCAACGGGCTCTTACAAGTGCATTTTTCAACGCTTTAAATGTAAATATCAAGGATGAACTTGCAACCCTCGACGAACCAGAAACTCTAGATGAATTAATCCGCCTAACCATTAGGTTGGATAACAGAATCTGTGCTAGAAACCATTCTAGAGGAAGAAATCAAAGTTCTTCTGTGTCAATCCCTGCTTCTAATAATGCTACTTTTTCTTCTGGTCCCACAGAACCCTTCTCCAAGCCATGGTCTAAGACCCAGTCACTTTCTATGCCTGTTCAGGTCTCTCATGCAGTAGAAACGGAAGCTGAACCAATGCAGGTTGGACATACAAGGCTAAACCCTGAGGAAAGACTAAGACGTGTCAGAAGCAAGCTTTGCATCTACTGTGGTGAGACTGGCCATTTCATTGCTTCATGCCCCGCTAAGTTAAAAGCCGGGGCCCGTCAGAAGATCTGAGGAGTCTGACGGGCCATTTAACTTCCGGGAAATCTCCTCGTCTCATGCTTCCAGCTACTTTGTGCTTTTCAGATCAGACTCTCACTTTGTCTGCTTTCATCGACTCAGGCTGTGAACGCAATCTGATAGACTCCAACCTGGTTCAGCAGCTAAAAATTGATACTATCCCTTTATCCAAGCCTCTTTGTGTCTCCGCTATTGATGGGAAAAAACTCCACCAAGTCACCCACCAAACACAACCCCTCGAGCTGCTAATTTCAGGTAATCACCGTGAAACTCTGACGTTTTTTGTGCTTCCCTCTGCATGTTCCCCTGTGGTGCTTGGGTTCGAATAGCTGCAATGACATAATCCCCATATAAACTGGGCTGATCGCCACATCGAAGCATGGTCGACCTCATGTCACGAGACGTGCCTTCGTTCCGCAGCTCCCGCTGTAAGGTCTCCTAGAGGTAGGGGGGAGATGGACTCTCCTGACCTTAATTCTGTCCCGTCCGAATACCATGATCTGGCTCCTGTCTTCAGTAAGGTCAGTGCTACGTCTCTTCCACCTCACAGACCATATGACTGTGCGATTGAGCTATTACCTGGCGCCCCTCTACCTAGCAGTAGACTCTACAACATTTCAAAACCTGAACGAGAAACTATGGAGAAATACATAAACGAGTCCCTAGCTGCTGGCATAATCCGCCCTTCTTCCTCTCCGTTGGGTGCCGGATTCTTTTTTCTGGGTAAAAAGGATGGTTCTCTAAGACCTTGCATCGATTAAAGAGGCCTTTACCAAATAACAGTCAAAAATAAATACCCACTTCCGTTACTAGCATCAGCCTTCGAACCAGTTCAAGGGGCCACTGTCTTCACTAAACTCGATTTAAGGAACGCTTATCACCTTCTCAGGATTAGAGAAGGTGACGAATGGAAGACTGCCTTCAAAACTCCTTTAGGTCAGTTTGAATATTTAGTCATGCCTTTTGGTCTCCCTAACGCTCCAGCATGTTTCCAAGCCCTGGTCAATGATGTCCTCAGAGACTTTTTGAACGTTTTTGTCTTCGTTTACCTTGATGACATCCTAATTTACTCTAAAGATCTCTCCGAGCATAAGAAACATGTCCGCCTGGTCCTACAGAGATTACTGGAAAACAAACTTTTTGCAAAAGCCGAGAAATGTGAATTTCACCAGTCTTCAGTGACATTTTTAGGGTTTGTGCTCAAGGGCGGGCAGGTTAAGCCATCCGAAGAAAAGATTGGATTGGCCAGTTCCTGAAAACCGTAAACAGCTGCAGAGATTCCTGGGCTTCGCCAATTTCTACCGTCGCTTCATCAGGAATTACAGTCAGACAGCTTTACCTCTCACAACTCTAACTTCAGTCAAAAAGACTTTCCAGTGGACCCCCGAAGCTCAAAACGCCTTTGACAAACTTAAGACTTTGTTTTCCAGAGCCCCCGTGCTAATCCAGCCTGATCCAACCAATACCAAACATTAGCATTCAGACAAGTTGGAGCTTTAGGTAAAACACGCTGATTCGACAGAGTTTGCCCTGCAACCGAAGGGTTGTCGGTTCAAGCCCTGTCTTCAGCTTTCAGTGTTGTTGTGTCCTTAAGCAAGAAACTTCACCTGAATTGGCTATTGATGGTGGTCGGAGGGACTGGTGGTGCAAATGTACAGCAGCCTCTCTTTTGTCAGTGAGCCCCAGGGCAGCTGTGGCTGTAATGTAGTTTGCCATCATCACCTCCACAAGGCTGTAAAGGGCTACAGGGAAATTGCCAATCAGCTTGGTTAAAAAAGGTCCACTGTTGGAGCAATCATTAGAAAATGGAAGAAGTTAAAATTGACTGTCAACCTCCCTTGGACTGGGGCTCCATGCCAGATCTCACCTTGTGGGATCTCAATGATCCTAAAGGGCAGATTAGGCTGCTGCAACTGCACACATCAAATTTCGCTTGGGTCTGGTCGCGAACCAGTTTTGCTGGTATGCTTCTGCACCGTTGGTCTGGAATTTCTAGGGAAGTTCAGCAGTTTCCCACCAATTCTAGAACTCGTGACAACTCCTTGATTAACCTTTCGTCGTAATTGTTCATTGCTGTTGTTACTCGGTTTAAAAAATGGCATACCAAGGACCAATCAAATCTGCTTTTTGCCTGCGCACTTCCGCTACAGGTCCGACGCGTAGTCAGGATTTTTTTGAGGTGCGCAACGATGATTGCAGAACCTCTGCGCTGGGAGGCGTGGTCACGTACAGAGACAGATTTGATGGTTGCGATAAAGACACTTTTGATGCAGCAAAGTGCGCCCCTCTTTTATAATATCCATTCTCATTAAGGTCTGCGCCCTTAAAATAATTAATGAACATTGAGCGAAGCCTGGTCCTTGCTACAATTGACTCTTGGTACAGGAAAGTCATAATCATTTGCAGGTTTACCTGAACTGAAGATATTTGTCGATGTTCTTCAGCCAGAGTCTTTGATGTGCCAAACTGTCTCTCGATCCATTCCTTATCTCTGCTGTCCTCCAAAGGGCCGTGGTGACAGGAATCAAGGGCCCACTCATGTTCTCTGGTGACATGGTGCAGAGTAAAAATTAAGCTGCTATGTGGTTGCATTGTTCAAATAATGAGGACAGCCATTACAAAAAAATAACATAAGATTTCTATTTAAAAACGGCAGGACACCAAAGCACTCTAAGCACTATATATATATATATATATATATATATATATATATATATATATATATATATATATATATATATATATATATATATATGTACATATATATATGTACATATATATATGTACATATATATATGAAGACCTGAACAGAGCATCATGGTTTGAAATTATGCATGGCACAGAAGGTTCTCCTGCTTAAATCAGCACATGTGAAGGCCCATCTTAACGATATAGTGGAGGTTTTTTGACAAATGTTTTGAACCTGCCCTCTCTACTTTAAAAAAAAATGCACATGCCCATCCCTATACAACTCCCCAAAGGGAACGCCTATTAAAGGCGTGCAAAAGAGAATACATAAGCCCATTTCTCCTTGTGCCACTCTGTTTAAAAGTTGCTGTTTGCATCGCTCATTCAAGCTTACTTTCCAAAACAAGATTTGCAATTTTTCCTCTACGTCAAACTCACCACGGCTATGCCAAATACAGAGAATTAACTCCCCTCTCACACACTGATGAGAAACCGATTTAAATATGAATGAAAAGGGAACTTCTAAACATATTCTTGATATTTTCTTATTTCTCGTGCATGGATGCCAGAAAATTGAGTTTTGATGGAAAGATTAATGCAGAGATATTGCTGCCTGCCAAGAAATACCTCCCCTGTCGCAGAAGTGTGCATCGCCCTAAACATTTGCACAGTGATGAGAAAACAGGTTAAAATATAAATGAAAATTTTTAAACACTTAGTGTTTTGTCAGAATTGTAATATAACGGTGTTGATTAAGGGGAGTGTTGGCCTAGTGGGTTAGAGCAGCGTGCTTGTGTTCTGAGAGGGCTGCAAGTATCAGGTTCGATTTCCAAGGTCTCCACTCTGGGTTTCTGAGCAAAACCCTTAACCCCACACTGCACCCCTGGCACCACACAATGGCGTTAAATGCAGAGGTAAATCTCTCCAATGTGAGATCAATAAAGTTTAATTATTATGATAGCAAAAGCAGGAATGCTATCAATTGAGCAGAGAATATATTCATTGGACACTGACGGTAACACATCAATTAAAACTTCTCTCCATACAAGAGAAAATGATATTCATTTGAATTTATCTGTCCACCTAAACTCTCAATTCCAGGGCTTCCATGCATAAGAAATATGAAAACATTAAGAATATGCTCTGGCATGGGAGCTGCCTTGGAGCTCGTCTGCCTGGCTGTGTGTTTCCTGGACGGGGCCGCCTTTTACAGCTGCTTTTTGTATCTCTGCTTCTGTCTCCTTGAACCCCAGTCGGCCTCGGCAGATGGCCGCTCACACTGAGCCTGGTTCTGCTGGAGGTTTCTTCCTGTTAAAAGGGAGTTTTTCCTCTCCACTGTCGCTACAAGCATGCTTAGTGTGGGGGATTGTATTTGAGTCAATGAGTCAATGCAATCAACTGGTTTTCCTTAGATAGAAAACTTTGTATCAATTTGACTGTATGATCTGGTTGAACTGTAAAGTGCCTTGAGATGACATGTGTTGTGAATTTGGCGCTATATAAATAAACTGAATTGAATTGAATTAATGGGTTACAGCAGTGCAGTTGTGCTCTGAGAAAGTTGCAAGTTACTTGTCCGTATCTCACTGCCTCCACTCTTGATTCCTGAGCAAGGAACCCAGAGCATAACAGCGTCAATTTGTCTAAGCTGATGACAAAGCCAATGACAGACAAATACCTAAAAAAGTTTCTTTACTCTAATGATGGCACCAAGACACTCTAACCCTTGAATAAATAAAACTAATGCAAGAATGGAACTGAAAGAATTGGAAAAACAAACTCATGCAATACATTACAGTTTGAAACTTGAGCATATATTACACAAAGTATATATTGTGTAATATTAAGATGTTAAGCTACTTGTCCAGGGACTGCCAGTCTGTCAAGTATGGCTGCCATTCAGCCCCAATGGACCCCCTGAACGCCACCAAATACTATTTGCATAACCACATTTACACACAACCATGTACTGTACAAACCATCTTTCTTACACCCATACATGTAGTATAAAACATACCTTTTAGAAAAACCTGGGCCCTGAAATATGCTAAAGACAAGACAATTATTACAAACATAACTGAACACTTTGTTTAAATACACAACATTAGAATATGAACTTCATGTCATGAATCAGAACAGAAGGGTGCAGTATTTAGGCAAGACAGACAGTTGGATCACAAAAGCAATTATTAACATAACCAGGCAGATCGGTGAAGCAGCAGCTAGGGTGTTTAAATATATACTTTGTATATATATATATATATATATATATATACACTCACCGGCCACTTTATTAGGTACACCTGTCCAACTGCTCGTTAACACTTACTTTCTAAGCAGCCAATCACATGGCGGCAACTCAGTGCATTTAGGCATGTAGACATGGTCAAGACAATCTCCTGCAGTTCAAACCGAGCATCAGTATGGGGAAGAAAGGTGGTTTGAGTGACTTTGAACGTGGCATGATTGTTGGTGCCAGAAGTATTTCAGAAACTGCTGATCTACTGGGATTTTCACGCGCAACCATCTCTAGGGTTTACAGAGAATGGTCCGAAAAAGAAAAAACATCCAGTGAGCGGCAGTTCTGTGGGCGGAAATGCCTTGTTGATGCCAGAGGTCAGAGGAGAATAGCCAGACTGGTTCGAGCTGATAGAAGGGCAACAGTGACTCAAATAACCACCCGTTGCAACCAAGGTGGGCAGAAGAGCATCTCTGAAAGCACAGTACGTCAAACTTTGAGGCAGATGGGCTACAGCAGCAGAAGACCACACCGGGTGCCACTCCTTTCAGCTAAGAACAGGAAACTGAGGCTACAATTTGCACAAGCTCATCGAAATTGGACAATAGAAGATTGGAAAAACGTTGCCTGGTCTGATGAGTCTCGATTTCTGCTGCGACATTCGGATGGTAGGGTCAGAATTTGGCGTCTACAACATGAAAGCATGGATCCATCCTGCCTTGTATCAACGGTTCAGGCTGGTGGTGGTGGTGTCATGGTGTGGGGAATGTTTTCTTGGCACTCTTTGGGCCCCTTGGTACCAATTGAGCATCGTTGCAACGCCACAGCCTACCTGAGTATTGTTGCTGACCATGTCCATCCCTTTATGACCACAATGCACCCAACTTCTGATGGCTACTTTCAGCAGGATAATGTGCCATGTCATAAAGCTGGAATCATCTCAGACTGGTTTCTTGAACATGACAATGAGTTCACTGTTCTCAAATGGCCTCCACAGTCACCAGATCTCAATCCAATAGAGCATCTTTGGGATGTGGTGGAACGGGAGATTCGCATCATGGATGTGCAGCCGACAAATCTGCGGCAACTGTGTGATGCCATCATGTCAATATGGACCAAACTCCCTGAGGAATGCTTCCAGCACCTTGTTGAATCTATGCCACGAAGAATTGAGGCAGTTCTGAAGGCAAAAGGGGGTCCAACCCGTTACTAGTATGGGGTACCTAATAAAGTGGCCGGTGAGTGTATATATATATATATATATACATTAACAGCGTAGCCAGGTGTAGCAGAAAAAAATCAGTTGTTGTGGAGAATTGTGTGGGTATGGCGAGTGGGAAAGAACAGGAGTTGGAAGACGCGCCAGCAGCACTTTATAGGTCTGCTGTATGGGACCACTTTGCATTTAGAGTGACCTACGATGACGGCGGAAAGAAAGTTGTGGATAAAAGTGCAACAGTGTGCAAGAATTTTGCAACACGTTTTATTTATGCTAAAAGCAACACGACCAACATGTCATGCTTACCCCGAAATCCCACATACTCCGTCAGCGCTCCGCCCCGCTGCGCTCCAGACCGCCTGCACAAAGCAAAGCCTACAGCCGCCGCTGTGGCTCTTGTCCTCTCCGCTCTGAGTCCCTTGGAGATCGTAGAGAGCATGCGCCAGATGATTAAATTCAAAGCAGCAAAACATGCGGAAATGATCCATGGTTTCCGCGAATCATTAAAAATAATTACAATTCATTAATTTTTGAGGGGATTTTTTCATTAATTTCATAAAAAAAAAAATTTCATTAATTTATATAATTTTTAATAAATTTTTTTATTTTTCGGTGTAACAATAAACATATACCGAACAGAACCGAAAACCGTGCCCACGAAACCGTGAACCGAACCGAACCATGGATTTTGTGAACCGTTCCACCCCTAATATATATATATATATATGTGTTTGTGTGTGTGTGGGTGGGTGGTGGGTGTGTATCTCTCTTTATAATAGTTCTGAATGTGGCTGTTTTTTATCATATAAAATGTTTTGTTGAATTAGATGCATATAGAGTGAATTGGACAAGCTCTACCATATTTAAAAATAAATACACAAAAAGGTTGACCCTCTAAGACGAACCCCTGCTCATTGGCATGATGCATTTAAGAAATAAATAGGGTAAAAAAATTTTAGGGTTCCTTCTTCTTCTTCTTATTGAGTTTTATTGGCGGTTGGCAAAAAACAGGTGAGCATTACTGCCACCAACTGGTATGGAGTGTGGACCACATGGCAAAAAATAAATAAATAAAATAATATAACCTATTATACAACCTAATCTGTTTCAAAAATTCAAATATAACCCGATATCCTCTGCTTCCTGATTCCTTCTGCAATAAATCGACAATGTCAAGTTTCATTTTCATGTTACTAAGTTTCCTTATTAACCTGTTTCTCTGTATCCAATATTTACTACAATTCAAAATGACATGTTCCACAGTCTCATCTTCTCCACAGTCACATTTCCCTGTCTGATGTTTCCCTATTAAATATAACGATCTATTCAATCCTGTGTGTCCTATTCTAAGTCGAGAAATAATCTCTTCTCTCCTGTTCCTTCCTGATCTTCTCATTGGTCCAATTCTCTTTGGTATTTTATAAAGCCACCTTCCTTTCTTTTCTTCGTTCCATAACTTTTGCCACCTCTCTTTTGCTTTTTGTTTAATTATACCCTTTATTTCTGTTAAACCAAAACTAACATTAATATCTACCCTTACCTTATTGGTACTCTTCTTAGCCATCCTGTCTGCCATTTCATTTCCTTTTATCTCGTCATGTGACGGAACCCAAACAAAATGTACTACTATCCCCATCATATTTATTCTGTAAAGTGTTTGTCGTATTTCAATTAATATATCTGGTCTACTGTCTGACTGATTATATTGCAAGGTAACTAATGACGAACTAGAATCTTAGCAAATTATAGATTTTAATGGTCTTAGCTCTTCCACCCATTGAACTGCTAAAAGCAAAGCTAGCATTTCTCAGGTATATGCTGAAACTCCATCACTAATCCTTTTCCCTACCTTCATTTGAAACTGTGGTATAATAAATGCTATCCCTACCCTATTAGCTGTATTTTTTTATGCATCTGTATATATTTGTATATAATATTTATTTAGGTGTTTTCGTACTATATTTTTATTCATAATTTGATATTTATCTTTTTCCTTCTTTTCTAATAATGAAAGATCAACGTTAGCATCAGGACGTATCCAAGGTGGTATTGCTGTTAATGGAACTGTCTGACATATATCTAACTAATTTAAATTAATTTAATTAACTTTAGTGTTTATTACTCATCCAAAGCTCTTTAATTGTTTCTTTTCCTTTTCCCATCCAGGTTTAAGCTTCTCTAATGTTGGATGATCCATCCTTTGTTGCTGTAAATTTGACCAGTAGGTTAAAGATAATTGATCTCTTCTAACTTTAAGAGGCATTTCTCACATTTTAACCTGTAATGCTGCTGTTGAAGATGTCTTAAAAGCGCCAGTACATATTCTTAAAGCCTCATGTTGAATGCTATTTAACTTATGGTTTGTATCTGCTGCTGAGTTATATACTATACATCCATAGTCAATGATTTAATGATTTTCTATCAGCTCACCACTCTGTTCCAACTAAACACCTCATTACATTTAGTACCTTCCTACATTTATTGATTCTTTTCTTAATGCGCACACCCCATGTCATTCTTTCATCAAACCACATCCCAAGAAATGTAAATTGTTTAACTCTTTCCAAATTCTGACCATATAATTTTAAGTTATTTTTTTCATCAACTATTTTCCTTGTAAAAAACATTGTTTTAGTTTTCTCTACTGAAAATTTAAAACTCCATTTATTTGACCATTTTTCTACAACTGAAATTGCTTCCTGAAGTTTCTTTACAATAAATTCTAAATTTGTTCCTCTTTTCCAAATTGCTCCATCATCTTCAAATAATGAGAATCCCATTCCATCCTCTATTTCTTTAAACATATCATTAACTATCACTGAAAATAATAACAGACTTACTATAATTCTCTGTGGTGTCCCATTTTCAATTTTCCAACTTTCAGAATAATCCTGTCCTATCCTCACTTGTATTCGTCTTTCTTCTAGAAAGTATTTAATCCATCTAAACATATGACCATTTATACCCATTCTTCTAATTTTAATTAATAATCCTTCCCTCCACATCATATCATATGCTCTCTCAATGTCAAAAAAAAATACTGCCACAACACTTCTTTATTCACCTGTGCCTTTCTAATTTCATGCTCTAAACACAAAACTGGATCCATTATGTTAGGGTTCCAGTTTGTGGGGGTTGTTTTGTTCTTTTTCTGTCAGTTTTTCAGTGTTGTCCTGTTTCTCTGACTGTGACTGGCTGGATGTGCTCTCTTGTAAAATGTAAAGTATGATGGTGGTTTTAGTGGAGGGGTCGGCGAACCGAGCAGTGAACATGTCAGTGCGGCTGCTGCAGTAGTAGAACCTGTAGCAGGCCGAACAGTTTTCAGAGCCCCAAACTATGTAATGCAGTCGTCCCAAGTCTCCCGGAAGTTCCGGAAGTGTCCCTGATATAGATAGTTGTTCACGGATGCCCACGAGTCTGATAAATTATCCCGGATTTTAGACTTTGTGAGGTGGAGTTTATTTAATGCGAGTGAGAGCGTGCAGACAATACAATGATTGGTGCACCATGTGAGGATGAGAACTGCTGCGATTGCGCAGACAACAAGAGAGAGATCGTGGTGTGGGGAGGAGGTAGCTGGTGAAAGCTGTGCAGCGGATCGTCCAAAGTGATGCTCTGTTCAACCAGCGTTCCAGGCGACTGGTTGGTCAGAGAGCTGAGTGGATCAGTCCGATAAGTTTCTCTGGTTTACTCTCTGGTAGTCACCTAGTTACCACTCAAAGCTGTGCTTCCTGTGAAACGGCAGAGGTTCAATCCTCGAGTAAAAAACCAAGATATAGGACTAATTTTACAGCAGAATATACTAATATATATCCACGTCTAGTGAAGGGAAGGAACAGTGGCGGATCTAGAACCAGTGGACCAGGAGGCCATGAGGGGGGCAACGTGTTTTCATGGTGGCCCAGAAAAAAATTAGAATAAAAAACAGGGCAAGGAATTCAAATATATTAGGAGAGCTGCATGAAGGGAAATTTCTTTTCAATTAGGTCAATATACATTTAAAATTTAGGAGTTTTACATATTTTTGACCTAATTTAAGTTAAAACTACAATTTTCTATAAATTAGAATTTGAACTCAAGAAGAACTGTTAAATTCATCTGTAAAAATGAGAGCATTTTTTTTTATTTGTAATGGAAAAAACATTTGACAGATGAAAACTGGGATCCTATCTCAATACCACTGAAACTATCACCTTATTGTTTTTGAATAATTAGTAAAACAGAATTTGTAATGAAACAATGAAATAGATCCAAATGACCTATCCGTAACCATGTCTGTTCCAGCCCAGATCTTCATTAGAATTTCTTTTAAGTATTATGTCTTTAGTACAGGGGCAATAACAGGGGCCAGGACATGATCTACAGGGGCACTGGCCCCCTTTGGCCCCTGTCTAGAACCGGCCATGGTGAGAAATGATGACACCGTGGCGAGGTGCACTGTATGCTGAAGTCCCATGAAAAACAGAAAACACAACCGATGTTTATGGCTACAAGATTGAAAGTATTTTGTTTGGTGTTTAAGAAATCACTGTCAGTTAATAAACAATTGTTGCAAAGTTGTTGGCCTTAAGTGTGTATAGGGCATGGTGTGGGTCTGTTGTCCCCAGGGGGCGGGCGGTTGTGGGATAAGCATCTCCCTGAAATGAGTTTTTGGAACTTGGGATGCAGTGATGGGACTAACGGCGTTGAAAGTAACGTGTTTTAGTAACGAGTAATCTAACTAATTACTTTGACTGTAACTATAACGCAGTTACCATTGCAGACACCCCCTTACTGCGCGTTACTCAGGTCGCACAATGAACCTTTTTTCATGATAGGACTCGTGCGCGCCTTGTCATGAGAGGGGGGGATGAGAATGGCTGATGTATAGTAAGATTCCGTCTGTCAGTTGGGTGGGTGGGTGTTTCTGCTGGTGGGTGTTAACGTACAGCACACACAGAGAGATGGTGAGATAGGATGACTCCAGCAGCAAAACAGCGTTTTCCAGATGGTAATACCAGTGTTACGTCGAGCTGCGTTTCCCCATCAGATAAGGTTTCCTCTGCATCTCCGCACAGTGCAGGCGCCACGATTCACCGCGCAAGCGACAGGAAATGCGCATGCTCGCTAAAGGCGCGCAACAGTCGCCCTGTGCTTGCACCACAGGAGAACTATGGAGAGCGTGAACGATCAAATGATAGCCTTTATGGAGAAAGGGAGAAATCTGGATGGATGGATGGATGGATACTCTGCCTTTTCAACCTACTGTATTTTTTTTTATTTTAAACATTATTTGATGGCCTTTGTGGCAGGGATGGAGATCCATATTTTATGTCACACACAGAGTATAGATCTAGATAGATAGATGGATAGATAGATGTTGCAGTATCTCTAACAACCCAAACACACAGGATTTCAGAATTAGACATCCCCAGTTAATTAATTTCATATACTCACCTGATCTGAATGCCCTGTTAAAAAACTTCACATCGCGTTTCCCCTGATGTCATTTATGTTGAGTTGCAATAAATGCTAAACTCTCTGCAGGTTCTTGTCTTTGTCGTCCGCTCTATTCAGCTGGCTTTGGAAACACACGGCGAGAAGGTGGGGGCCGGGTGGTGAGGGTTACAGGGGCGAGAAACTCAAAAGTAATGCAATAGTTACTTTTACTAGTAACGAGTTACTTTTATTGTGGAGTAACTCAGTTAGTAACTCAGTTACTTTTTGGGAGAAGTAACTATAACTAATTACTTTTTCAAAGTAATGTGCCCAACACTGTTGGGATGATGATGATAGGATAAACCAACCAACCCCTTGATGAATATAATAAAATAACATAACCCCGATAAAAATATGTTGCTTAATGTTCCATGGTAAAGTTAGTTCAGTAAACACAGGTGCTGCTACCCATAAACTTCATGCTAGCACTAGTGGCTAATGATAATTTTTTTGTAGCCTACACTGAGTGCATCCTCTCTGACAGGATTTCTAATGGTTCGTCATTTTGTCATTTGCATCATTTTTCACACAATAAATGCACAGTAGTCCAATGTTACCCTACAGTATCTGGAAGACTGAATAGATCTGATGAGCAACTTACAATAACTTCTTATGATGATGTAACGTGATAATATGTGTGATTGACTGTGACCTCTCTCTCTCTCTCTCTCTCTCTCTCTCTTTGATGTAAGAATTGTTGCTGTGGTGGAGTTTACGTTTTACAGTGTAAACTAAGATTTTGGAAGTATTTTAAGTGTCCAATCTCACTAATTTCCATTAACCTGGCCTCAAGGTATTGCACACTTAAACATTCAGTACACCAAAAAAAATGTGGTGGGCCAGTCTAGTCCAAAATGCCAGGGCCGATTTTTTGTCCCAGTCTACCCCTGCCTTTGAGTCAATGATTCGATGGAATCAACTGGTTTTCCTTTGATATAACATTTTGAATCAATTTGACTGTATGATCTGGTGAACTGTAAAGTGCATTGAGATGACATGTGTTGTGAATTGGCGCTATAGAAATAAACTGAAAAGAAATGAATAAATAAAGATGCTAATAAAAAGTGATATACATTTATGTCTCATTGTATAATTTAATTTCCACCTACATTTATTTGTTGTTTTTTGGTGGGAAATTAATTGTATGCTTATTATTTACTGAGCATTTATTATTTATTATTGGATATTACTCGATCATATACAAACCAACTAGACGAGCTTGTCTGGTTAGTCACTCTGGGTGAAAAGTCAGCGGGCTGGCCTCTAGCTAGTTTAGCTTTTATTTTGAAGGCCGGAGTTTAATTAAACCTCCAGGCTCGTCCTCATCACCGCGGGTTGGGCTGTGTCGGGTTACAGGGGTGTGGCGCCACACTCAACCATCATTTCCTAATTCATCCTCATCGCTGAAGAAGGAAGCGCAGCCATGGCTCAGGGTCTCAAGGAGAGATTTGACAAATTCCTTCATGAGAAGAACCTTATGACTGATATTCTACAAAAAATTGAAGCCAGAACTGGAGTAAACCGGACGTACATCGCTGCCGGTGAGTAGCTACGCAGGAAAAAAAAAAAAAGTCATAACGGTAATGAAAAGTCATCGCAGATTGCGAAGCTGTTTTAATGGATTTCCTTCTATTTAGAAATTCTTTCGTTCATTTAAAGTATAAGAACAGTAACGATTGTGGTCAAAATCCGCAGTGTTTTGTGAAAAAAAAAAAAAAAAACGTTACATCCATGGCAACGCGGTGTGACGTGTGCTTTCTTTTGTCTTCTTCCGCCCAGGAGTCATAGCTGTGATCGCAGTTTACCTGGTCATCGGTTACGGTGCCTCTCTGCTGTGTAACCTCATCGGCTTCCTGTATCCAGCCTACATATCGTAAGGGTTTGATTTTCTAACTACTGTTCTGGCCTGCAGCCCCTCCCTGTGTAAACTCACGTAACCAGAAATAAATATAGGCAGAGATACGTCATCATATTATTTCTAAAGCATTTGTAATGCAGACTCTTATTATAGTCCGTTATTTTAAGGTTAAGTTCATGCTAACAAAATGTTTTTTTTTATCATCTATTTTTTCATTCTATTTTAAGTCGTAGGGAAGTCAATTTTAATATCAAATAATTCTGGCATAAAGATGTATATAAATGTACTCTTTATAAGACCATATTGTCCCAAATTAAGAACATTTTTTATTTTTAAGAAAATCCTGTCTTTAAAATCTGTGTTTTTTCCATTATCTTATGCAGGCCAGTTAGTTATACGTCAACCTGAACACCTAAATTCGGCCAATCATATATCAACGGTCATCTGTCAATCAATTTTTTCGGTCATAGATCTTGATTCATATGTCGCAGCTAATATATGCAATGGTTGACATAAGAATAATTTCCTTTCCCATTGAGTTCCGTCCCAGTGTTCACGGGGATAGACGTCTGTGTCTTCAGCAGGCGTAGAGCTAACAGAACTGGCAGCGTTGCGAGGCAAGGGCTCAAACATGTACGGCTGGAAGCCTTCTACACCAAACCAAGCTTCTGCCGCCCTGGCGTCCTCTTCCACAACATCTTTGTCCCCGCTTTCCTCCTCTAAATAAAAAATGGATGGCGAAAGAGACTCATCCACGACCTCCTACACTAAACTCTGCTCCTCTTGCATGTTTCCGCTGTCCATAGCGTTCCTTGACAGTGTCGTTTAGTGCTACTTGCTACGTTCCCAATGGAATTTCCCATTGGGAACGTACTAGCATTGAGTTGCTAACTGGTTAGCAAGATGCTTCCGAGACATCAGCTGCAATCAAACATGCTTGTGAACCTTCCGCCACAACAATCCCGGCCCCTTGACAAATGACTAATCACATTCACTTTATTCCCTCGTGTAAAGTCGGGCACATCTAGGGAGAATTCTGAAATGCAACGATTGGAACAGCCGATTCCCTACGACTTTAACCCATTCAAAGGTTGTAGGGCTTACTGGTTATTGGAGATGTTCTGTCACAGTTTACAAACAGAAAATGCTCCAAACAAAAATCTAAAATTGGACCTGTCTTCAGCCAGTGAACTTATTCTCTCATCTCAAACGGTCAAGCAACAACGATCTCAAAAAACAAAAGGGGGGAAAAAAAACATATCAGTTTAAAAATTTCCTGTTTTGTGATTTTTGAATTGAATAAAGCTTTCTAACTTTAAAGCTACTAGAATTATCCTCCAAGCTTAGATGTAAAACCTGTTAGAAAGTTATTGGACTGTACCTAAAAATGTTTGGTCAGATGGTATGAGAAAGTCTGCATTTGACTATGAATGAGCCTGTATGCATAATTTTAACACCATATGGATTCGATTTAATGTAACTAAAGTAATAGGTGGGCTCAGGTCTTGTTTAAACTTCTTGATCTTTTTTTTTATAATCCAAACGTGGTATTGCAGGCTAACAAAAGAAGCCAAGCGACCCCCATTCCAAAGGGGTGGACCCATTCATCCGTTTCATTGTTGTCTAAGATGGATTGTATTTTAACTTTTTTGGAATCACTATGACCTGTATGGCTGTGAATCTTCACCAGCATATAATCCAAAAAAATTAATCCTTTAAAAAATATTTTAGCATGTATGCTGCGTAGGTGTAGAATTCGTCTAATAAATTAAGATGTATAAAAAAAACAAATAAACAACTGGAATCTATAAAAAAAAAAAAAAAATGTAATGAATTTGTTCAAGTTAACATGTTTTCATTGATCTCTGTCTAAAATGTCCGGTTAAATATGGACCTGTAGTGACTTGTTAATGTTTGGATTTAATGTTCTGATTAAGTTTAGTCAAATTTGCTTTAATCTCTGCAAGTTGCAGAGTAGGAAAGGCACAGGTCCAACCGGTAATACAACATCAACGATCCAGTGGAATTTGCTCAGTAAATGCCTAGCTTTGCCTTTAAGGCTTCACTGATGTTTAGTCAGCCATGATGCAAGTTAAAATGTTAGATCTTGCAAAAGACAATATAATGAGTGGAGGCTGAACAAATCAACGGATTAGCATTTATAGACACAATGGTGCTCACAAACTTGGGCAAATTTCTTGAAAATTATGCACAGCCTGATGCAGTGTGGACAGCGTTAAAGCAGAGTAATAAATATTATGTATTGACTAGAAATATCAATTTGAATGAGACCACTCAGCTAATAGAAAAAATTGTGAGTTATAATAATAATACATTATATTTTAAAGGCGCCTTTCTGGACACTCAAGGTCACCATACAAAAGATAAAAACACAATGGCAGTTATTAATCATGTGAACTAGCTGCTTCTGCTGCTTGCGATCTGAACGTAGCGTTATGGTTAAAAATGCTGTGCATGTAAACGTTCTAACAAAGCCTAAAACAGCAGTGTTTTCATAAAAAGGTCAGGAGCGGAATGTTGGTGGGTTGAATTCTATGGAGGATAAAAAGTGCCAAAATTAAATAAATAAATACAGCATTAAATAAATAATTAAATGTGTCAATAATTAATTAAATGTGGAATTAAATAAATAAATGTGTCATTCATTAATTAAAACCACGTCACTGATATAAAGTGCCACAATTAAATAAATAAATACAGCGATAAACAATTAAATGTGTAATTCGTTAAATAATAAAATAAAATAAAATAAAATACGTCCTCATTTTATTAAAAAATATAAATAATTATTTCAGTGTGCGTTTAATTATTTCATGGTCCTGTGTCGCAGTGCATCGAAACCATTAAAAGAATCTGTCAAACTCACCCATCAAAGTTAGGGGGCGGGGGTTAACGCGAATCGAGTCTCTGTAATCTATTTGCTTCGCCTTAATGTGCAGGGTGACCAATCAGGTGTTAGATAACCGCCCCCTAACTTTGATGGGTGAGTTTGACAGATTCTTTTAATGGTTTCGATGCACTGCGACACAGGACCATGAAATAATTAAATGCACACTGAAATAATTATATATATTTCTTTTAATAAAATGACGACATATATTATAAAATTAATGACACATTTATATATTTAATTCCTTATTTATTTAATTAATTACACATTTAATTAATTGTTTATCTCTGTATTTATTTATTTAATTGTGGCACTTTATATCAGTGACGTGGTTTTAATTAATGAATGACACATTTATTTATTTAATTCCACATTTAATTAATTATTGACACATTTAATTATTTATTTAATGCTGTTTTAATTATTTAATTTTGGCACTTTTTATACTCCATAGCATTCAGTTAGTTCATGGAATAAAATAATAACCTGAAACAGCCTTAACATGGTAAACTGATTAGTGTTTGTTGTTGTAATACTGCAACTTTTAAAAGGTATGTTGAACAGAATCAAGATGTAAGAACAGATGGTGTTTATATCTTCTGCCAGAATTAAGGCGATCGAAAGTGCAACAAAAGATGATGATACGAAGTGGCTGACCTACTGGGTGGTCTATGGACTCTTCAGTGTGGCAGAGTTTTTTGCTGATATCTTCCTCTCCTGGTTCCCTTTCTACTACATTGGAAAGGTGATTCAATGACTTGCATAATTTCCTTTTTTAACTCATTGTTAACACATAAATCTAGCTGTTCATTATCCGATCATCTTTGTTTTCAGTGTTCCTTCCTTGTGTGGTGCATGGCTCCTACTCCTTCTAATGGATCAATCATGATCTACCAACGGATCATTCGACCGCTGTTCCTCAAGAACGAGGCCAAGATTGACGATGCAGTGAAAAACATCAAGGACAAAGCATCAGAGGCAGCCGACAAATTTAGAGATGAGGGTATGGATATTAATTCTTCTTTTGCCATAAAAATAGTTGCTGTCTTGTTACTCTTTGGTGTTGTTATAGTTCCTCTTGATGGGTAGGCTGTAACAATCAGTGAACAACAGTCTCTTGGCATTTCATTGTCAGCATGACTCAGCTCAAACTGAGCTTTATTCAACCAAAAATACTCATAGTTCCAATCGGGCGGATTTAGGAAATTTGGGGCCCTAGGCAAAAACAGGCATGGGGCCCTCTTAATTGAGAAGACAACACATTAAACAGACCCCTTATACAGATAGAGACACTGTCTCTAAAGGAATGAAAGATTTTTTCCAAGCACTAAGCTCACTTAGCTGATTGCTCCTTCCTGTGTTTCCAAAAAGGCCAAAGTAAATAACCCAGTCCTTCTTTTCACTGTAGACAAGCCATGATCTGCTTATCTGTTCTCCATTTTTCATTTGGATGAAATAATAGCTGCATGAATCATGACAGCAGACGAGATAGAGGAGAGCAGGAGGCGGGGTTACCAATCTACTTGCTCTGGAGAGCAGAGTTCGCTGCTTTTAGATGTTGTCTCCAAAGTCTCCAGTAGCAGAAAAAAGGCGCTAGATTTGGCGCTAGGAGCTTTTCTGAAATCAAGTACTAGAGGGGTCTGAAAAGTCACTAAATATAGCGACTAAAGCGCTAAGTTGGCAACACTGCTCTTTGCATTGTTTTTAAGTGGTTCTGTTGTCTGTTTGGGCCTTTCTGAACATGTGCAGCAAATGGACTGATCCAATATGGTGGACACTGAAGGGGGGGTGAGACACACTTTATATTCTAATGCTACATTCACACCGGACGCAGCAGGAGCAGCAAAATTGCGTCTGCTGCTTCCTTTTTGCTGCTTGTACCAGTTTAGTTCTGACGCACGGCTGAAGCAGCTTTGCTGCTCTGGCTGCGCGGTGCAAAAGTGGGTCTGACGCACTTTGGGCGGAGCTACTCTATCCTTTCTTTGCCTTGCAGCTATATTGCTGTGAGCAGCGGGAATAAAGTAGTTTTATTATGTTTTTAAGTGGGAAAATCCACCTGAAAACTTAATCAGTTCATCCAGATTACCATCCTGCCCTCCAATATTATTTCTGTCGGAGCCGCTCAGACCCCCACATACCAGCGGTGCGCTGACAGCAGGAATCCCATTCAACAGCAGCCTTTGGCCGGGTCACCACCTTGTGGTTCACCGCGGTGGCTGGAAGATGGTTTTTATGTACATAATCCAAACTGCAGGCACCAGGATAATAAAGCGAACACGCGTTGTCGGCAGGTTTCGTTGTCGAGCAGCAAAAGTTCAATTTTTCCATCTCGAGCAGCATGCACGCGTCAGATGCTTAAACGCTCCCGACGCGCTGCTTCAGCTGCTCAGACACGCTGGGCCTGCTGCTCAAAACGCGCTGCGGGACCTTCTATTGCGCCTTGACGCCCATCAACCATTGACTTTGCACGTAAACTCACTGCTTCTGCTGCGTCCGGTGTGAACGTAGCAAAAGTGTTTTGATGGCATTTTATCAAAAGAAAAATGAATGCGCCCAAAATGATAGCTAACTGGGGACCAGCAGGTAGGATGGCCTTATGCAAACATATCACCAGATTGATTGACAATTAGGAGGACCACTTATTTAGAAGATCCGTCCGGAAAAAGAAAATCCTCCACTATACCTTTTAATATATTCTTACTTAAAAAATAAAACGAAAATTTTATTTTCTGACCTTTAAAAAGTCTGTTTTAAGACAGCATGATTTAATTTAGGGTTTGAAATGTGTAGAATTTGTCCTCTGATCAAAACATGATAATCTGTAATAATCCTGTAGGGCATGCTGGCTGGTTCTAAGCTTCTGATAGAATAGGATCGAATAGGAGCTTTCTCCTCACTTAAGATAAACTGCATCTCCATTTTATTTCCCGTTTAAAAACCAAACCTTTTCTTTGAATGTGGTTTTCAGTCAGGCATTTATTTGGGCTTCGTGGGTTAAGAAATTAAACCGTTCGATTACTGTTTGAATTACACGCCTATGGAGACTGATTTTCATTTGAACATTGCATTGATTGTACTGACAAGAACTGCAAGCTATTGAATAATGAACATTCCAAAAGAGTAAAAAAAACAATCCACTGGACTTTGTTTCCAAGTTTCAAGACGTTTCGCTTCCCATCCAGGAAGCCTTTTCAATTAAAAAGGTCAGAAATAGCATTGAATTCCAGGCTTTATAGATTGGACCAAAGAACACAAACCATTCCCTAAGGGGTGGATCCGCTCGTCAGGTTAAATTTGCATGTTTCTGAGCCAAAACAAGGCTTTGTTTTGGTCCACTCTATAAAGCCTGGAACTCAACTCTGTTTCTGACATTTTGAATTGAAAAAGCTTCCTGGGTGGGAAGTGAAAGGTCTTCAGACTTGGAAACAAAGTCAGTGGATTGCCTTATTTTTTACTTCTTTTTATAACTTTTTTGGGATGACTATGACCTGGATGACTGAGAATCTTCACCAGCAATAATGAACATTATTTATAATTTCTCCACAGCAAAGAAAGCCACAGCAAACCTCATCTTTGAGGAGAAGAAAAGCTCCTAAGAAGAATGTCTCCATGCTATCTGAGTGTGATGCCGAAACAAAATGGGCTTTAAGTGTTAGAAAACAAACCCAAACCTACATAAAAGTTTGCGCTTTATGCTGGATGTGTTTATTTTTAATATATGTACAACATGCATTGATAAAGCTGTTTCGTATGTCTGGTCGCCTTTATTATGAATTCATTAGTGTTTGCTTCAAGAACCAAAAATAAAATGAACTTAAATCTTCTCACTCTAGCCTTTGTGTCTAAATAAAGAAAATTGATGCCCCGTCCACACGAAGTCAAACCCTGGCCTAAACGCACAAATTTTTCACCAAACCAGCCTCTCATCCATACGAAGCCGGCAGACAGAGCAATATAGACCACATAGTTCAGCACCTCAATTTGACTGAACCACGAAAATGGACCCGCAGGGCAACCATGTATAAATATTACTGAGCATGCCCAACATTTCGTTGCCTGTTTTCGCCTATTTTTGCTTTGGCACCACAGCGCCTCTTACAGGCCTGGCATACATTTAGCAGCGTTTTCATGCATTCGTGTGGTCGATCACATTTATTTTACGTCTCCGTCTTTACGACAAACAATCTGGAAAATATCAGTGTTTCGTGTTCGTTTTGACTTCGTGTGGACGGGGCCTAAGTCATCACAGAGACAACACAGTACATATTCATGATGGGTCGGTGCATTTCTCAAGCTCTAACAGCAAAACCCTGTGTTGGTGCACATATCGTTTCAAGAAGTTCCGATACAGAAGCTGTTTTGCACTGCCTGACACACTAAACTGTTTTTATAAGTCCATCTGTCAACACAACGAATCTGCAAAAAAGCCGAGCAGGACTATTCTGATCTCATATTGGATTTAATGTTCTTCCTGTTCCTCTCAGTTATTCCTCAACTTATCTGAATTCAAATGGACTCTTAGTTTGCAGTTATTTGTGTAGTCATCTTAAATAAATAAATCCTAGTCTCACATGCTCACTGAAATTTCCATTATCTGTTCAAATTATGGATTGTCTAAAAATCTATCTGAAAATATCAAACATATATTTAATTTAAACGGAAATATGAGATAATACATCAAAGCAAACAATGGTTTTAATGATGATTTTAATATAGATCATCAAATCAGTGTCAGTTTAGTCTGTCAGAGGCTGCCTGTAGTGACTTTAAACGTCCTGCAGATTTCAGTATTCAGTGACACAATATCAAAATCATATCAATACAGTTTGCCAATGTGAAGAAATATAGTAATACAATCAAAACTGACAGATGACCTTCGTAAGTGTAAAATAATTATACGTCCTAATTGGGATGAGGCTTAGATGGATATCGATGCTGTATACTTGAGGGACACCATGTTAGCTCATGAGGAGTCAAAGAATATGATGGTTTCAGAAAGTGGTGTAACAACAAGATCAAGGTGCAAGCAGATCAGTTGGTCAGTCCCTCTACTGGTACTGGAGCTCTAAGTACTGTAACCAAACTTCAAAGACATGACTGCACAGTTTTGTGTTTTGGATAGTGGTGCCACCAGGGGGTGCAATGACCTCGCCACCACACTGGTCAGTGTAAACTCTAGTAGCATCAGTTCAGCATTTCATCCAATTATGCAGAGCCAGAGACTTAACATAAAAAATATTCACACATAAACCAAGATATGAGTAGATGTTTAACTCTTTATGATTTCTACAGACAGGTTTACCACAATAGTAGATTAAAACCCTGAAATTAATGCTTTTAGTTTCAGTTTGCCACCCCAAGATTTTTAGTGACCCCATCTGCCTCCCCATGAAACATTTCTGGAGGCGCCACTGGTTTTGGATGACCTTTATTTAATTTTTTGCATCTTCCAGCAGGGGCCTGTGAAACAAAGCGAGCTTAATGTAGCAAGATGACTTCGAGCCATGGGTGGCCCTAGCTCATTTGGCACCCCGGTCGAACTAGTATTAAATCAACCTGTTGCCTTTCCTGTTCATCATTCTTCTTCCATTCTTTGTCTCCCTCTCCATCCTCGCTCCTGAACTACATAACTCTGTGAGGATCATTTTCTTTGATTTCTCCAGTGCATTTAATACAATTCAGTCTGACTTTGTCAGAAACTTCAAGACTCAGGCATCATACATTCACTAGGATTAAAGACTACCTGACAAAACAGACCAGTTTGTAAGACTTAAGGGTCAACTGTCTAATTAAGAGGTCAGTAGCACAGGCCTCGATTTAGAGCCATGCCCCGATCTATGGTCTGCAGTCAGGGGCTATTCATTCTGAAGGCCCTGGGAGGATTTGATTGACATCGTAACGCAATAATTGTTTCAAAAAATGTAGCAACTACATAAACACAATGGAAGTGGTGCAGCCAAAAGAAAAAAAACGCTACGATTTATTTGGAATAACAGTACAGTTGGATAAATGACAATTAAAGTTTATTTTGTGAATGTATGTTACTGTTCCTGATTGATTTCAGGCCTGCAGTAAAGGCCCTGACTGCCTACCTCTGGTCAAATGTAACGCAGCTGTTTAATAAAACAGTGGCTCGGGGAATATTGATTAACAAAATCAGATAAACTCAAATTAAATAAAAGTTTTCCCAATTAAAACAAAAAATAAACATCAGAGCCAGCGGTGCGTCACACATTTGCGGACGACACCTCTCTCATCACGCTCATCTCCATCTGGCGACCGGGTGCAGGGAGAACAATTTGGAGCTCAACGCTCTAAAAAGAGTGGAGATGGTTGTGGACTTCAGGAAGAACTTAGCCATCCCATCCAGCTATCCTCATCAACCTCTGTCTCTTGACACTGTGGAGTCTTTCCGCTTCCTGGGAACCATCATCTCACAGGACCTAAAGTGGGAGCGGAACATTACCTACTTCACAAAGAAAGCCCAGCAGATGTATTTCCTGCGGCAGATGAAAAAAATTCAACCTTCCAAGTACAATGATGGCGGACTTCTACTCCATCATTGAGGCCATCCTCACCTCCTCCATCACCATCTAACACGCTAGTGCCACCCTAAGGACAAGAGCAGACTGCAGCGTGTCATCCAGCTACGAATGAGTAGGAGCGTCACAAATCTGCTGTAAGACTCAGATACATAAACAGTATCAGAGGAACCTTGATCTCAGAATATACTTTGTATTCTTAATATTTTTGTAATATTACCAGTTTATTTTCATATGTCTTCTTGTTTCTCTTGATTTTATTCTCGTAAAGAATAAAAATAATGAAAAGAATCTGGCCTGGCCCTATTACTCCGAGACTGAAACAATTCTGAAAACTGTGAATATTATGTAAATGTTCCCACTTAATTCTCACAATATCACGTTTTTCCTCATATTACCACATTTGTCTTTTTTTTTTGTACTTTATTTTCCTAGGACTTTTCCCCCCCTGATATAATTATGTCTCTTAAATAGTCCCCCAAAAAAGTCTGTAATCTTTGTCTAGACCAGATCTTAAAAGGTTCATATTTGGCATGGTTAATGAAGACCACATGTTGAGATTTTTATATTGGTCACACAAATGTGGACCTTAAAAAGTATAAAAATAACAGAATAAGTAACAGTTTAATATATATACATATAAATATGTAGATATTTAGATTAAGTTGTTTTCTATATATACATACATATATACATATAGATATATATATAGATACATCGATAATCTTATAGTTTTATCAATATAGTTTTGTATAATCACACACTTTTTTATTTATAATACTACTAAATCTATATATGCACATATATATATATAAAAACATCATTTTGTACAGTATGCAAGCTAAAAACCTTTAATAACAATGGTCTCGCACAGGTTTGGCAACAACTTTCTGCAATATACAATATGGCGGTGATGTTGATGTGCGATACTACTCCCAACTTGCAGAATAACAGGGTATTCAAATACTTATTTTCCTCACTGTTAGTTAAACCACAACACTCTAGGCGTCCTATTCCTTTTAATTTAGAAGCTGACAAAATTGTGAAATAACTTCACAAAAATGTCTACCAACATTAATGAAATACATCAAATACAAAGCTTTAACTTTACAACTAAATTTTCCAGGTGAAAAATAAAATTTAAGTGAAAAGGGAAGGAAAAAATAAAAACATTTAAAGTGGAAAAATATTTGAAACAGCATTCTAAATAAAGAATTGAAAGTCAGATTGCAAAGACTTGATCTGCTGGTAAAATTTCCAGGATTCAAACTTTAGTCACATATGCTGCTTCTACTAATTTTCAAGGAGGCAAAACAAAAAGTAACCCTGAGTTATTAGTCATGTGTGCTGAACTAGAGATCGACAGGAGGGGCGAAGAGGTCCATGGTCTCCACAATGAGCGACAGATGGTCCAGAAATGAGTTGACAGAAACTCTGAGGATTCGAGCTTCATCTGCACTCCATCTTCTGAAAAACAACAAACAACAGCTCACAGAATCGGCTGCTAGGGACTGTATGACTTAGGGAAACAAGGAAAAAAAGGCCTAAAGCTCTCACACAGACAGCGTGCTTTCAGACACACTCAGGTGCTTGTTGATGCCACCTCTCCTTGGCTCTCGGTCAGGGGAGAGTGACCGGAGGGCAATGGTGGCCTCCCGGGCTGATGGAAAGGGGACATCCAGCAAGCTTTTCGAGGGGTCAAGGAAGACTGGGTGACATGTGCAAACTCAAAGATGCCAGACAATTAAGCTACTTTTAATAGCATTTTTCCATTTTGATGATTTATTTACCCTTTAAAAAAACAACAAAAACCCCAACATTAATAAAGATTAGAAATAATTAAACCCCACATTAGAAAATTAAATAATTAGGAGAAACTAATCTGTGTTTCTTAATAGTCAGACTTTAAAAATGGGATTATATGAGTTTGTATTCTAGTCATTCAGTAATATCCTGCTGCAATCTGCCCACGTCTGATTCAAATATGCAGCTGCAAGAGGACATGACTGAACAAAGGGTTTTCATCTTTGGAATATAAAACAGGAAGCCCTGACCCATGTGTTGGATGGATATATAGACATACATATGAGAGTAGACCCCACATTGACCGCTTTCACCTACGGCCAAAGACGTGATTTGGTGGCGTTATCTTCGGGTTGTCGACAGCTCCGATTAGTAAAATGCTTTGAGCAGGCAAGGAATCAATTTTAATTAACTTTAATATTAATGGTTTTGTTTTGTTTTTTTTGCTTTAAACCAACAAATGCTTCAGTGCATTTAAATATTCTTAGCAGGGTTAAGAGTAATAGAATATTCTTATAGAACGTATGTTTGTTGCACAGCCGCTCATACATTTTTATAATGCTTTTATTACTATATAAAGAAACACATTTACACAAACGGGTATACACAAATATATACATTCCTCTCCCAAACAATTAATGACATTAATCGATTGTTTAAAAATATTTAACTAACACCTCCAATTAAAATCTACAGTTGAGCTGTTTGTGACCTGTGGATAGTGGTTAGGATGGTTCCTCCTAAAGTCCAAGAGGATCTCCTTGGTCTTCTCCACGTTCAGGATCAGGGTTTTATCTCTGCACCAGTCCACCTCCTCTCTGTAGTCCTGGTCGTTGTCGTCTCTGATGAGGCCCACCACCGTGGTGTTGTCTGCAAACTTCACCATGTGATCGGTGGTGAACCTGGGGACGCAGTCATGTGTCATCAGGGTGAACAGCAGGGGACTCAGGACGCAGAACTGAGGGTAGCCTGTGCTTAGACTGATGACATCAGAGGTGTTCTGTCCGACCCGGACTGACTGAGGTCAGTTGGTGAGGAAGTCTAGCAGCCAATAGCAGAGGGGTGTATTGAAGCCCAACTGTTCCAGTTTGCCCATCAGATGCTGTGGGATGATGATGTTGAAAGCTGAACTGAAGTCCAGGAACAGCAGCCGCACGTGAATGTTTTTGTGCTTCTGTAGAAGGTGGTGAGGATGGGTGGGGGCAGGCGGGCTCTCCTCATCCTCCTCAGGAAGTCCAAGCGCTTCTGTGCCCTTTTAACCAGTGAGGTGGTGTTTACAGTCCAGGTGAGGGTGTCTGTGATGTGCACCCCCAGGAATTCGGTGCTGCTGACCACCTCTAGAGCCAAGCTGTTGATGAGCAGTGGAGCGTGGTTCTTCTTGAAGTCCAAGATGAGCTCATTCATCTTCCCCACATTCAGGATCCTGTGCTCTTTGTGTAATTGCTGTTGAGAACTGTTCAATAACGTTTAAATAGTATTATAATCGAATTATTTCCTTGTGGTTTGTGTAAAAGGATTTTGGAGCTAATCAGGTCACATGTGACATAAACACAGAGACTCAGGTTCATGCCAGATGACCAAATCTACTTTGTTATAGTTTTATTGTGAAATTTATCTAATAGCGCATATATTTACCTGAGAACTGATGATGTCTGAGTGTTAATCATCCTGTTTGGGTGCACTGAAGTATATATCACAATAAAGTAGTGAATCTCAATCTATTCACTTATTTATTTTTTATTGCATCTTAAATAGGCCTATAGACTCATAGGTCTTTTGTGTATAAATAAATAAAAAATAAAAAAAGTCACAGTAACCCCTGTTCAAAATGACCTCCAGCGGCTCTGCCTCTTGTTGCTGTTGCACAGACACACACACACGAATATATATATTAGTGATGGGTCGGGCAACACCGATGCGTCGGCGCATGTGTCGGTCTCATAGAGCGAAACCTGTGTCGACGTGTGTATCGCTACGGAAAAGTCACGTGACCGAAACAGTTCCTGTATCGGTCACGTGACCGATGTTTCGAACTGATTGACAAGCCTTTATAAGGATGCGCATCTGCTAGAACAATCTTGCGTGTTTTGCGAATATAAAATTCATAAAAAATTATGGAGCTTCCTCAAGCAAAAAGAAAGGTTTCTGCCGTGTGGGACCACTTTGATGTCATTTCGGAAAATAAGGTATTTGTTTTAATTTCCTTGTTTCACCCTGTTCCTCTCAGAGTTTCCACTTGATTTTCTGAGTAGAAATTAATTTCAAAGTGACCTTTAGTTTACTGTTCGTGTTATTTTCTACAGGTTAAATGTCGCAATTGCTCAACAGAGCTTGCATATTTAAATAACAGCACCTCCTCAATGCTGAGGCATTATAGGGCCAAGCATGAGAGTGAAATCCATGATACACCCATGATGAACTCAGGTATACAGGTATTTTACAACTTACTGACTTTGTTTTATTGATAATTCTGAATAATTTACACTTTCTCATTTTTAACCATCAAGCTTCCAGGAAGCAGATGCTTGATGAGGCTGTGCTTAATTTCATTGTAAAGGACTGCCAGCCCCTCGCTGTTGTGGAGAATGAAGGGTTCAGGGAGCTGGTTCAGCTCCTTGAGCCCTCATATGTTTTGCCATCCAGAAAGGTTTGTGTGGAAATTATCTAAAGTGGTAGTTTATTCATCAACTTTATTTTAAATATATTGATTTTCTTCTGGTTTGACTTGGTGTGGTTTTCAGACCATCAAACATCTGTTGGCCAAAAAGTACGAGGAGGAACGGGAACGAGTGAAAATGGAAGTACAGCAGACTGCGGACAGAATGTGCCTCAATAGTTGGAAGCTCAAATGAGCCCCAGCCGGGAACATCTTCACAACAGCTGTCTGCCCCCACTTCAGGCACGATATTGAGCATCATTTCTTTGTTGTTTGTAAATCATGTAGGCCTACTAAAATACTTTTTTTTTATTTATTTATTTTTTTTTTAAGAAGACCTTTGGGAACATTTTGAAGTGGGGAGGCAGACCAAAAGTGCCCCAGCTGATGCCATCCTTGAGGTGCAGAGATACATGGCAGAGGGCAATATTGCGAGGTCCCAGGATCCTCTTGTACAGGTGCTGGTCATAAAATTAGAATATCATGAAAAAGTAGATTGATTTCAGTAATTCCATTTAAAAAGTGAAACTTGTATATTATATTCATACATTACATACAAACTCATATATTTCAGATGTTTATTTTGTTTAATTTTGATGATTACAAATGACAACAAATGAAAATCTCAAATTCATCATATCAGAAAATTAGAATATTACTGAAGACCAATAAAAACAAAGGATTTATAGAAATGTTGGCCAACTGAAAAGTATGAACATGAAAAGTATGAGCATGTACAGCACTCAGTATTTAGTTGGGCCTCCTTTGGCCTGTATTACTGCAGCAATGCGGCGTGGCATGGAGTCGATCAGTCTGTGGCACTGCTCAGGTGTTATGATAGCCCAGGTTGCTCTAATAGTGGCTTTTAGCTCTTCTGAATTGTTGGGTCTGGTGTATTGCATCTTCTTCTTCACAATACCCCATAGATTTTCTATGGGGTTAAGGTCAGGAGAGTTTGCTGACCAATTAAGAACAGGGATACCATGGTCCTTCAACCAGGTACTGGTAGCTTTGGCACTGTGTGCAGGTGCCAAGTCCTGTTGGAAAATGAAATCTGCATCTCCAAAAAGTTGGTCAGCTGCAGGAAGCATGAAGTGCTCTAAAACTTCCTGGTATGTGGCTGCGTTGACCCTGGACCTCAGAAAACACAATGGACCAACACCAGCAGATGACATGGCACCCCAAACCATCACTGACTGTGGAAACTTTACACTGGACTTCAAGCAACGTGGATGAAGTGCCTCTCTTCTTTTCCTCCAGACTCTGGGACCTTGATTTCCAAAGGAAATGCAAAATTTACTTTCATCAGAGAACATGACTTTGGACCACTCACCAGCAGTCCAGTCCTGTTTCTCTTTAGCCCAGGCAAGACGCTTCTGACGCTGTCTGTGGTTCAAGAGTGGCTTGACACAAGGAATGCGACAGCAGAAACCCATGTCTTTCATACGTCTGTGTGTGGTGGTTCTTGAAGCACTCACTCCAGCTGCAGTCCACTCTTTGTGAATCTCCCCCACATTTTTGAAGGGGTTTTGTTTCACAATCCTCTCCAGGGTGCGGTTATCTCTCTTGCTTGTACACTTTTTTCGACCACATCTTTTCCTTCCCTTCGCCTCTCTATTAATGTGCTTGGACACTGAGCTCTGTGAACAGCCAGCCTCTTTAGCGATGACCTTTTG
The DNA here is from genome assembly GCF_016077235.1 of Cyprinodon tularosa. Lineage (NCBI taxonomy): Eukaryota > Metazoa > Chordata > Actinopteri > Cyprinodontiformes > Cyprinodontidae > Cyprinodon > Cyprinodon tularosa. The sequence goes on from NW_024039338.1 coordinate 790,088, forward strand.
TGTCTTGCCCTCCTTGTGCAAGGTGTCGATGGTCGTCTTTTGGACAACTGTCAAGTCAGCAGTCTTCCCCATGATTGTGTAGCCTATAGAACTAGACTGAAAGACCATTTAAAGGCTTTTGCAGGTGGTTTGAGTTAATTAGCTGATTAGAGTGTGGCACCAGGGGCCATCAATTTTGAACCTTTTCACAATATTCTAATTTTCTGATATGATGAATTTGAGATTTTCATTTGTTGTCATTTGTAATCATCAAAATTAAACAAAATAAACATCTGAAATATATGAGTTTGTATGTAATGTATGAATATAATATACAAGTTTCACTTTTTAAATGGAATTACTGAAATCAATCTACTTTTTCATGATATTCTAATTTTATGACCAGCACCTGTATATTGGAAAAACCAAAGGACGGTTTATCCAAACCTCTTCCGCCTGGCCTTAAAATTTTTGTGCACTCCAGCTTCATCTGTGCCGTGTGAGCGGGTGTTTTCCACAGCTGGAGAACTAATATTAAAAAAGCGCAACAGACTGAATTTCAAAACGTTGCAACAACTTATTTTTTTGAATAAAAAATTGTAAAAAAAAAATACCAGTGAACAAGCATCTTCATTTACTACATGTTTACTTAGAGATTATTACATTATGATGCAGGTTCTTTTTATTTATTGACTGTGTCTAAAATATCAAATATGTTTTAATAATACAATGCATCATACAATGAATTGCATCATATTAGTGTATATAATAGGTCATCAAATCAGTGTCAGTTAACTCTGTCAACTAGGTTGCCTGTAGGGATTTTTAATGTCCAGCAGGTGTCAGTATTCAGGGACACAGTATGGACACAGTATCAATACTGTTTGGTAATGTGTCGAAACGTTTCATGACGCCTCATCAACCCATCACTAATATATATGCACACATATTAATACCTTTCGATGTGTCCCATCAGTTTTTATAGTAATTAGAAACAATCCATCGAGAAACGACTAAACTGTAGTTTTGCTCTCTAGCCAAAATAAACCTCATTTACATTAGTGCAAGGCATAATAATCTTAATGTACCTGACATTAAAATGCTAATTCAACATTGCAGAAAAAAATATTCTATCATTGATCGAATAGAAATAATGTAGATGACTTAAAGTAGGAAAAGTTTATTCTGTTAGAAAGTGAAAACAACTCTTCCACTCAGAAACAGACCAAACCTTTTGTTGCTTTTTTTTTTATACATACACGTATAAAAACCCCAAACGAACCGATGATAAAACCTGCAAGAACTCGGTATAGCAATGTTAGATAAACCATTAAACAATCCGGCGCCTGATCATTAAAGTCCGCATGTTAAATAAAAGGATACAACCCCAGCTTGCCCGTTTCCGGATGTATTGCTGTCGCCATGCTTGTAATACCCATAGAGCTCTGCTGAGTTCCAATTCAGGAGCTGCGCAGCGCCGAGGCCTGTTCGGATTAAAGACTCCTCGTTATGCGTTTGATAACTGCAGCCTTATTTTTGCTGGTTTTCAAGAGGTACGGTTTATTCTACGCTGATTCGAATTCATGCGCTACTACCTTCTCCTAAGGCAGAATCGCAGACCGATGACGTCATAACGCGGCGCCGAGGTGTGGTCGGATTTTTTTTATTTATTTATTTCATTTAAAGTAAACAATAAAATATAAAATATACAGATAAACAAATTAATATGCCAGGTGGTATAATAATATAATAAAATAAACAAGTACAGTCAGGAATAAAGACAAACAAAATTGCAAACATATCTGTTTAGGAGAATCATATACATTTTAATGTATATAACCACATATACGGTACAAACATATATTGTAGAAATACTCATATTTTCTACATCGATAAATTGTCCAGAATTTTTAGATGGGAACAACTTGAAATTATTTGTTGTGCCTTTTGATGAGAAGAGGGTTTAATAGTACTAAAATGTTTTAAGTTCAAGTAAATAAACATTAAAGCCTGACATTTTTTTTAGAACTTTAAATTAAATTTAGCCAAGATAGTTAACAGATTGATAAGGAAAGGTTTGAGAAACATTTTAGCTTGCTGCTGAAAACCAAAGAGAATGTTTTCCCAACGAGCTTGAAAATTAAAATTAAACTTTTAAAATATTTGAGTCCAAATAGTTACAATCAAAACAAATGTGTAACCGATTCTGGAAAAAGGTCACAAAAAATGCAGTTCACAATAATATCAGATTTGAATTTTTTAAGGTAGTCTTTGGCTGGATAAATCCTGTGAATGAGTTTAATTGTAATTTCCTTCACCTTGTCAGAAAGGAGATAGTGGCCATGTTCGAATTTATGGGATGCGTCCTTAGATGGCCAGATTTGAAGGACGATTACGTCATAGCGCGGCGCCAAGGTCTGGTCAGATTCCAAGACTGCTCATTATACGGCCTTAAAATGCATCCTTCTTTTTGCCCGATTTGAAGGACGGGTCCGATGTATGCTCGGTATCGAGAGGTCCCAAGATGGCAGAGTGAGAGGTGATGTTTTTGCAGGCACTGGCATACAGTCTTCTTTTAGAAAAATTTTAACACAATTTTTGTGCTTAAGCCCCTGCTTGAAATCGTCTTACTGTTTCTTGTCCTTAGTTTAACATCTTTTTGAAACCATTTCAACCTTCCAGTTTTTTTAGGTTTTTTTTTTCACCGTCCTTGAATTTGTATATGGATGCACGTATGTCTGACCACAACTACAACCAGGCGGCTCTTCAAGAGGCTTGCGACAAAGATATTATTGAAGAAATGGAGCTGGTCGGGGCCACAGCGGATCCTTCTTGTAAAGATTAGAACGTTAACTGGGATCATACACCCATTAAGAATAAAAATAAGAAAAAAATAAAGCTACAGGAGATTGAATTTAAGGAGTACTCAGCGAACGCTGTTCTTCGAGAGGATAGGAGAACTTAACACAAAGATGGACAATCAGACTGAAATTTTGAAAGGTATTGAAAAACGTATTGAAGCAAATACTGTCACCATTGATGTAAATAAGAAAGCCATAGCAGAGCTTCAGTTAACCTTCTCAAAAAAGAAAACACAGCGTTTATTGCCACTGGTATTGCATACTCTGGTTGTATTTGTTAAAAGGGCTATTGCACTTAAAAAAAAAAAAAAAAAAAAATTGTTGTTGGCTATTATCTCATTCCTGCTCATCGTTCCTGAGCTTAGTTTTTGCACAACTACTGTGTTTATTTCATGTTGTATTTACTTTCACTTAATGCTAGGGGTTTAAAAAATAATGTAAAGCCTAAGGCTACTTTTCTTTATTGTAACGAGCAAAAGGCAAATATTTTTTTTTTTCTGCAGGAAACTCATTCATCCAATGAGGATGCTAAATTCTGAAACTTTAATGGGGTGACCAAATTTATTTCAATCATGGTACCTCACATTCTGCTGGGGTTATGATTATGTTTCATAAATTCCCAGATTCGTTGTTGGAGCATATCAGTGATAGCCTTGTGAGACCATCCTGATCTCGCCAGCTTTCACTCGCAGATCAGTCTGGAGACTCTCAGTTAAAGAAAATTTGGAGCAGTTCACCAAACGAACATCCAATCAGCGTTGGCTTTGAGGTGGGTTGACTTGTGATGCAACGAGAAGCGCGACAGTTCAGTCTAAAGAACATGGCGGCTGGAGGCTTTTCTCAAAGGAAAAGATGTTTTTGTTCTTCTCCCGACTGGTTTCGGCAAGGGTAGCCTGGCTTGTGGTTGTGTTTTCGTCGTCGCTCAGATCAACTAAGCATACGTTATATGCTTCGTTGATCTGATTGGTTTATTTGGCCCGTCTATCACCAACATAGGCCAATCAGCTAACCAGTATTTTCACCCCTTCCCAAAATTACTTCAACGGAAGGTTTCCAGATGGATATGCGGAGCAAATCCATCTGGTGGAGTCAGGTTATATCAGTGATACAAATGGCCACTGGGTAACTGTGATAGTGGAGATTGATGGAAATAAGATAATTCTGGTGTGTGTATATCAGTGTTGTGGTCAAGAAAACCTAACCCGAGACCAAGACAAGACCAAGACCAGAGTGTATCGAGACCGAGACAAGACCAAGACTTTTAGGGTCCGAGACCAAGACCGAGGGAAGTCGAGACCGAGTCAAGACCAAGACCAGCGCCAGTATGTGACAATAGAATGTGAAACATGATCAAAATCACTAAAATTGATCTAAAAGACCCACATTCACATAAAAACACCTAGATATTTGACACACAGAACTGGAATAAACATAAACATCTTTATTTAGTACTCCTGTGTAGTAATCAGTGTTGTGGTCAAGACCTCCTACCCCGAGACCAAGACAAGACCAAGACCAGAGTGTATCGAGACCGAGACAATACCAAGACTTTTTTTGCTCTGCTTTCCACCTATGTGCAATCCACTCATGAAGCCGACAGCAATACGAAGACATGTTCAGGAAAGCTGTAATTGGAACAGCGTTGTCCATGAATAACACGAATCAACACTTCTTTAAATTAAATCAAATCAGTATGTCAGACATGTTGTCACAAACACTACTAGGTGACAATAACTTGTGCATCAAGCTAGGTGGCAAATATCAGATAAGAAATAACATTCACCCAAAAGATAAAGTATACATATATAACTTTAGCTAACTTAATAGGTGTATCTAATATTGAGATAAAATCATCTCAGACAACCACTTGTGACTTTCAATCGAAGTGAAAGGGGGTGGGCGTGACAGCGGTAAAAAAAAACAAAAAACAGGTTATTGCTTGGATTTGAATCCAAGCATCAAATAAAAAGAAGGATCTTAAAGAAACTAATAATATTCTGATGATTAGCGTTATTTCCACAGTTGCGGTCTTGACCGGTCTTGAAATAAAATGCCGAGTCCTCAGCGCCCGAGATCGAGACAAGACCGAGACCTAATACGGTCAAGTCCGAGACGAGACCATCAAAAAATGGTCTCGAGACCGGTACTACAAAACTGGTGTATATGATTATAATATTAAAGCAATTAACAGACATTGGAGAGATGATAAAACAGTGGAAAACAAAATATTCCACTGATCAGGTTGTTTTAGGTGGAGACTTCACTGCAACTCCAGATGCATCAATTGATCGTCTCCCCTCCCCGGGGAAGCACCATATCTAATACAAATTTGACAGACTGCTTGAGGATTAGAAATCCTAATACCAGACAATACTCCTGGTTCAGTCCTTCTGGAAATGGTCAGAGCTCTAGGCTAGATTACTGGTTAATCCCTTATAATACGTTAGATAATATTTCGAGCTGTGAAATCTCAGCAGCTAACAGATCATTGTTCAGTGACGTTGCTTCTCTCTCTAAATAAATCTAAACCACCTTCAAATGTAGTTTGGAAGTTTAATTGTAATTTACTGAATAATAAAATGTTTTGCGCAGAAGTCTTAAACCTTATTGAGAGTATCGCAGTAATGGATATGTCACCCTTAAAGGTACACTATGCAACCGGTGTTGATTTTCCAGCGAGGCTCCCCCCAGAGGGCGAAAGTAAAAGTGCACTGTCGTAAATATGCACAGCTGTTCTCCTGGTTTCTCCGTCAAGCCAGGCGCTGTTGTTTTGAGCTTAGCAGACAGGCGAACGCAACGAATGACTAATGCTGCGTTCACACCGCAGCTGGCGCGACAGAAGCAGCGAGTTTACATGCAACGTAACGTCAAGGCGCAGCAAAAGGTCCCGCGGCGCGTTTTGAGCAGCAGGCGCAGCACGTCTGAGCAGCTGAAGCAGCGCATCGGGCGCGTTTAAGCATCTGACGCAGGGAGAGAGACACAGCGCTGATGATCACTCCTCTTAAACAGTTTATTGACGCCTAAATTAACTTAAAATGCAGAAATCTGCCGGCAGAATATGCAGTTTGGATTATTTAGATGAAAAACACCTACCAGCTGCCGTGGTGAACCGCGAGGAGGCGACCAGGCCAGAGGCTGCTGATGAAGGGATCCCTACTGTTGGCGCACCGCTGGTATGTGGGGGTCTGAGCGGCTCCGACAGAAAAAATATTGAAGGCAGGATAATAATCTGAATGAACTGACGGCACTGATTACGTTTTCAGGTGTATTTTCTCACTTAAACACATATTAAAACTACTTTATTCCCACTGATCACAGCAAATATAGCTGCAAGGCAGAGAAAGGATAGTGAAGCTCCGCCCAATGCGCGTCAGACACACTTTTGCACCGTGCAGCCAGAGCAGCAAAGCTGCTTCAGCCGCACGTCAGAACTAACTGGTACAAGCAGCAAAAATGAAGCAGCAGACGCAATTTTGCTGCGTCCGATGTGAACGTAGCATAACTGCACAAAGATCGCCACTGTGCTAGCAACGAGAATGCTTTTAACTGGGGGGTGTAGCAGTTCTCGCCGTAAAGCAAGACTGACTCTCACGAGACTTCTGAGCCTGTGGGTGCGGGTCGGTGCTCCTGCAATTGCAAGTGCGGTATTTCCCCCACAGACCACCAGGGCGGCCGAGAATACCTTTGTTCAACCTGAAATGAATCATTTAATCATCCATAACGTTATGGAACACATTAATTAACTGAAAAATGTTGCATAGTGTGCCTTTAAATAAGTGGGAATGGTTCAAATTTAATGTTAGGACTATATAAAGACTTGTAAATTTGCTTTAAAACTGAGGAGATGGAAACAATTCCAACTTATTGGTAATATTAACTCTTTATGTTCAAAATCAGTTTTATCCTCTGAGGAGCTGAGTCAACTTGATGTTTTGAAATCTCAACTAGATGATGCTTTTATAGATAAAGCAAGGGGGGCTTTCATTCGCTCCAGAGCTCGGTGGATTGAAGACGGTGAAAAGAACTCTTCATATTTTTTCAATCTTGAGAAGCAGAGACAGTCCAAAAAGAAGATTCAGAAACTAATTATTAATGGTAATGTTACTGAAGATTTGGATTTAATACATGCAACAATTAAACATTTTTATAGCAATCTTTATTGTTCAAAGTATTCAGAATCCAATTGCCAGTAATTTTTCAATGAAATTCATGAATCTGTTGAAAAAATTTATCTGAATTTTAAAAATCTTATGGAAGAGGACTTAAGAATGGAAGAGCTTGATGTAGTATTACAACAAATGGCAAAGGGTAAATCTCCAGGCCTAGACGGATTAACTACGGAATTCTATACTTTCTTTTGGAAAGATCTACGAAAACTATTATTTGAGGCCCTGCTGGAATGCATTTCAAACAATCTTTCTCCTACTATGACACAAGGTTTTTTATAACTCTGATCCCCAAAGCCAACAAAGATCCTTTAGCACTAGACAATCGGAGACCCATCACTCTTTTATGTACAGATTACAGAATTTTAGCTCTAGTTTATGCCAATCTCTTAAATAGTAGATTAGGAATGATTATTAATAAATGCCAATCAGCATTTTTAAAGGGAAGAAATATCCATCATCATACTAGACTGATTTTTGATATGATTAATTATCGTAATTTTATTGATCATGACAGTTTTATTTTATTCCTGGATTTCTTTAAGTCCTTTGACTAACGGGAACATTGCTTTATAATTGAAATCTTAAAATATTTTGGCTTTAGGGAAAAATTTTGCAATATAATCAAATTGTTCTACAATGATATAAGTAGTAGGGGCGACAGTGGCGTTGGATGTAGGAGTTTGCCCTGAAATCGAAGGGTTGACGGTTCAAGCACCGACTCCGACTATCAGTGTCGTTGTGTCCTTGGGCAAGACACATTGTCTACTGATGGTGGTCAGAGGGCCTGGTGGTGCCAGTGTACAACAGCCCCGCTTCTGTCAGTGAGCCCCAGGGCAGCTGTGGCTACAACGTAGCTTGCCACTATCAGTGTGTGAGTGTGTGCGTGAATGAATGTAGTGTAAAGCGCCTTGGTCAAGTCTCCTAACTTCAATAAAGGCGCTATATAAGTACATGCCATTTAGCATTTAGTTCAGTTTCCTTGTGAACAAGTATGGAACCAAGTTTCTCTATGTCAAGAGGAATCAGGCAGGGCTGTCCAATTTCACCTAAATTATTTATACTAAGAACATAAATGCTTACTTTACTAATTATGAAAAATTCAAATTTACATGGTATTAAAATTTTTGAGAGGGAATTCAAAATAAGTCAATTTGCTGATGACACAACAATTTTTCTCAATGATAAAACTATGGTAGACATTCAACTTAAATCTATTTTAAAGTTTTCCAGAGCGTCTGGTCTGTCTCTCAATATTGACAAATGTGAACTTCTGCCCATCCATTCCAGCTCTGAGGCGTCTATTGCCTCTATTACAGTTAATTCAGAAGTTAAATATCTGGGAATATTGATTTCGAAAAATGTTATTAGAAGAGAAGAAGAAAATATTGGTAGTTGCTTGAATGGCATGAAAAGATCCTTGAGTCATTGGTTAACTAGAGACCTGACCATTTTTGGACTAACTCTTTTATCCAAAGCTGAAGGAGTTTCTAAATTAATTTATCCATTCCATTCTACTTTCATTTCTGAGAAAATGATTAGGAAAGCCAATTCAATAATCCTTCAATTTATCTGGAGGAATAAATTCACTATCTACGTCAGGGGTGGACTGGGACAAAAAAATCGGCCGTGGCATTTTGGACTAGACTGGCCCAGCACATTTTTTTTTTTGGTGTACTGAATGTGTATACTAAACTGTGCAATACCTTGAGGCCAGGTTAATGGAAATTAGTGAGAGTGGACACTTAAAATACTTCCAAAATCTTAGTTTGTTAACACTGTAAAACGTAAACTCCACCACAGCACAGCAACAATTCTTAGATCAAAGAGAGAGAGAGAAAGAGAGAGAGAGAGAGAGAGAGAGGTCACAGTCAATCACACATATTATCACGTTACATCATCATAAGAAGTTATTGTAAGTTGCTCATCAGATCTATTCAGTCTTCCAGATACTGTAGGGTAACATTGGACTACTGTGCATTCATTGTGTAAAAAATGATGCCAATGACAAAATGATGAAACTTTAGAAATCCTGTCAGAGAGGATGCACTCAGTATACAGTAGGCTACAACAAATCATCATTAGCCAATAGTGCTAGCATGAAGTTTATGGGTAGCAGCACCTGTGTTTACTAAACTAACTTTTCCATGGAACATTAAGCAACATATTTTTATCGGGGTTATGTTATTTTATTATATTCATCAAGGGGTTGGTTGGTTTATCCTATCACTACCAGACATCCCAAGTTCCAAAAACTCATTTCAGGGAGATGCTTATCCCCAAACCGCCCGCCCCCGGGGACAACTGACCCACACCATGCCCCATACATACACACTTAAGGCCAGCAACTTTTCAACAACTGTTTATTAACTAACAGGGATTTCTTAAACATCAAACAAAACAGTATTGGTCTTTTATTTTTAATACTTTCAATCTTGTAGCTTTGAACATCGGTTGTGTTTTCTGTTTTTCATGGGACTTCAGCATACAGTGCACCTCGCCACGGTGTCATCATTTCTCACCATGGCCGGTTCTAGACAGGGGCCAGTGCCCCTGTAGATCATGTCCTGGCCCCTGTTATGGCCCCTGTACTGAAGACATAATACTTAAAATAAATTCTAATATTGATGCGCTGGAACAGATATGGTTACGGATAGGTCATTTGGATCTATTTCATTGTTTCATTACAAATTCCGTTTGACTAATTATTCAAAAACAAAAAGGTGATAGCTTCAGTGGTACTGAGATAGGATCCCAGTTTTCATCTGTCAAATGTTTTTTTCCACAACAAATAAAAAAAAATGCTCTAACTTTTACAGATTAAATTTAACAGTTCTTCTTGAGTTCAAATTGAAAAGAAATTTCCCTTCATGCAGCTCTCTTAATATATTTGAATTCCTTGCCCTGTTTTTTTATTCTAATATTTTTCTGGGCCACCATGAAAACATGTTGCCCCCCTCATGGCCCCCTGGTACATTTGGTCTAGATCCGCCACTGTTCCTCCCCTTCACTAGACGTGGATATATATTAGTATATTCTGCTGTAAAATTAGTCCTATGTTTAGTTTTTTTACTCACTGTTTCCCAGGATGCACAGCTTTGAGTGGTAACTAGGTGACTGCCAGAGAATAACCCAGAGAAACTTATCGGACTGATCCAATCAGCTCTCTGACCAACCAGTCACCTGGAAAGCTAGTTGAACAGAGCATCACTTTGGACGATCCGCTGCACAGGTTTCACCAGCAACCTCCTCCCCACACCACGATCTCTCTCTTATTGTTGTCTGCGCAATCGCAGTAGTTCTCATCCTCACATGGTGCACCAATCATTGTATTGTCTGCACGCTCTCACTCGCATTAAATAAACTCCACCTCACAAAGTCTAAAATCCGGGATAATTTATCAGACTCGTGGGCATCCGTGAACAACTATCTATATCAGGGAGACTCCTGGAACCTCAGGGAGACTTGGGACGTCTGCATTACATAGTTTGGTGCTCTGAAAACTGTCCGGCTTACCGCAGGTTCTACTACTGCAGCAGCCGCACTGACATGTTCACTGCTCGGTTCGCCGTCGCCTCCACTAAAACCACCATCATACTTTACATCAGACACTGGAGCAGATGAAGGGCCTGCTGTTGGGAACATGTCAGTCAGTTTGACACATTTCGCAGCGTCCGTTTGAAGAACTCGTTTCTTTTTTTCTTGCAGTTTCTTTGCTCCTCCCTTGTGTTTCTTATCCATTAAAAGTTCCAATGGAGAGTGAAGGTGTTTATCTACTTTCTGATTGACCTAGCCCTTTAGACTTTCAGGGATGATATGGGCTGCAGTAGCCTGTGGTAAGGGCCAGATGATCGGGACAGACTCTTGAGCTGCTGATTTTATTTTTCTTCATGCATTATCCAAATATAACAAGGCCGATATATAATAATAATAATAATAATAATAATAATAATAATAATAATAATAATAATAATAATACATATTATTAATATACATGTCGGGTCTGCCGGCCCAAACAGCACATCGGCCCACCGGGCAAATGCCCGGTACGCCCGATTACCAGTCCATGCCTGATCTACGTCGATCACATCTTGTTAAAGATTATGATAAGGGTGGTATGAGAGCCTTAGATTTTGAGGCTGTGATTGTTTCATTTAGGATAAATTGGCTAAAGACCTTTTTGTCTCATTCAAATTCCATGTGGTTTCATATCACTAAATCTATATTTAAGACACTTAGGGGCTTGGATTTCTTGCTTAGATGTGATTTTAAATTAAGTAAGATTAACATTTCACTGTCTAATTTTCATAAACAAGTTTTACAATTTTGGAAGATGATATTTACTCATAACTTCACCCCTCATGGATCCGTAGTTTGGAATTAAAGAGCAATATTAATAAATAGAAAATCTATTTTTAAAACTGACTGGTATGAAAGAGGTATTGTATTTGTAACTGACTTAATGGACAGTCATGGTGTTTTCCTAAATCAGTTTACTAATTTAATCTGTGCTGCTGTACTTTTAAGGAATACTTAAAAGTATGCAAAGCTATTCCTGAAGCTCTGATCCATCTCATCCAAAACACCTTAAGATATTCCAATGTTACTCCATCTTTACCCAAATTGAAAATTGGAGAATATTTTGTGACTGATAAAAAATGTAATAATGGTATACTTGTGACTGCGTTGAAATCCAAATTATTTAATGATTATTATAATAGTTTTTTGACAAAGGCTTTCTCTAAATTTGTTAAATGGCCAGTTTCACCAAAGCTTAAGGAGACTCACTTTAAAACCTCACAAAATATTTACCCAGTGGCAGAACTTTTGCATAAAACATTTAAATTTGATTTAACATGCTTTGCCTTTTGTGAATGTCCGCACGAATGCCTTAATCATCTTTTTTTTCCTGTCTCTTTTCTTTTAAACTATGGAGAGACATCAAAAATTCGTTGTCCCTGACATCCAAGAAATAAAAATCACCCACGTGTTGTATTATGTTGATGACCTTGATAGTAAGATTTCAAATATGGTTAATATTATTTTTTTGCTTGTCAAATATCATATACATTGCTGTAAATGGAGAGGTTCTACTCCTTGTTTTGAACTTTTTCTCAATCAATTTAAATTGTATTACTCCTCTTTGAAAAATTTGAAATCTGCTTCTGCTAAAAAAGTAACTGCCAGTATTTCTACTTTTCTTTTGTTTTAAATCTTGCTCTATTTTTATTCATTGGCCTTATTGTTTATGTATCTGTTGTTGCTTTTAGCCCCATGTTTCTGTGTATTTTTTTCCGCTAAAAACGTTGATATGTCTGTACTTCGACATGACTTTGTACACTATTGGTTTGTTATAAAAAAAATAAATAAATAAAATCCTTGGTATCCTTGGATATCCCACGATTCATTGCGAGACCAAGCAAGCCGTGATTTGCTCCGTGATCAGAGGAAAGGTTACTTGGCGCTGAACAGTGGTGAATATTGGAAGTTCAGTTTAATATAATCCAGTCTGTGAATAGTTCCGTCTGAAATGAATGAAAATAGTTGTTTTAATGGTTATAGAGTCAGATATGTGGCAGTAATGTTTGGTTTATCTAAAGGTTTTTATCTGTTACTGTGTAAATGAGTTTGGCTGTAATTTAAGGACATATTCTAATATATCTGCAGTGTGGGGACTATAAATCTTATAGGAGTTTAATTTTTGTATTGATGTTTTTTGCACAATATGCTTAACTAAGACGTTTTTTTTGTTGAATATTAGATTTTGCAGATATATTCTTTATACACACATTGTTTAGATTTACTTATATCTTTCTACCCCTTTCATAGAATAGAATAGAGTAGAAAATCTCTTTATTGTCCCACAATGGGCAAATTTACAGCAGCACAACACCTTAGAAAAATGTATAAGAATAACATAATAGGGAAGAGTTAAAATATTAACAATACAATTGTGTAAAGTGTTTTAACAATATAAAACTGGAGAATAAACAACCAATATGCAGCTATGGACATTTTTACAGTGATGGATATTTGAAAATAGCAGCAACATCAGAGATGTGCAGAATGACAGCAGCAGGTTATTTAACTGACTAAGATTTCTATCATTACATTTGATTTTATTTGTTCCTGCTGCTGGTGGTTGGAACCTTTAATCCATTCTGGATTCTTGTTAGTGTAGTCTTTGTTCACTTTACAATAAAAATAAATAAATAAACAAACAGTTTTGAAAACTTAAGTTTTCATTCTTTTGCTGCTTGTCTGTCTTAACTTTCACGGTTGCTAAGCAACAGAGCAGAGCATACAGCGTAAAACCCACCCAAGGGTAGACATGTTCGAATTCACAGCCAAAACACTGCCGGTCTCCTTATTTTCATAAACTTCGAAGGATCCAGTCTAGGTAGACCGCATCTTTGGAAGATGCAGCCCAGGATTTTGAACAGAGCCCGTGAGCTTGGCTGGATTTTAGCAGGGGCTTACCGGGGCTGCAGCCCGGGGCCCCGGCATTTCGGGGGCCCCGAAGGATGTTTTATTTTTTTGTGAATGGATAGTGTCAGAATTTAATCAATAACTACGATGACTTTGACAGCACCGATGAAAAATCTTCCAATTTGTTCTGACAAACGTCCATCTTGAATGCTTGCTTGTTATTGGTCCACTTTTGATGCATCTTACGCATTGGGGAGGAAGAGCGTCAAGGGAATATTATTTTACAATGGCGGACAACAGAAAATATGACAGCGGAGCGCAGAAAAGAAAGAAGAGAAAAGAAAAAGAGCATCGCGCCAAAGAGGTGACAAACAAAATGCCTAAACTGACAGGCTTTTTTTAACCTGTTAGCGGAGATGGAGCAGAACCAGAAACTTTAACCGTGACTGAGTCGGTGGCTGGACTGGCGTCTGTGGAGTCAGAGTTGGTGGAAGCGGGATCTTCTAGACACAGAACTGCAGAAACAATTTGAATCTGAGTGTTCATATTGGACTGAAGTGTTGAGAAGAGTTGTGTCTGTTGTCAAGTTTTTAGCAGAGAGGGGACTGGCTCTGAGAGGAGCCAGTGACAAATTTGGAAGAACTGATAATGGGAATTATCTGGGAATACTGGAGTTAATCAGCGAGTTTGATCCTTTTCTGAAGTCTCACATAGAGAAATATGGAAATGCAGGTTCAGGGAAACCCTCATATCTTTCTTCCCAAACATGTGAGGAATTTATTCAGCTGATGGGTGATCGTGTTCTATCAGAAATAGTGAGTGAAGTAAAAATGGCAAAATACTCCTCAGTCTCTGTTGACTCCATGCCAGATGTGGCACATGTTGATCAGTTAACATTTGTGTTATGTGTCACCTGAAGGACACTCGCAGGAACGTTTTCTGAAGTTTCTACCAATTGAAAGTCATACTGGGGAAGCTTTATGTGCGTCTGTACTCAAGGTTTTGGAAGAGATGGGGATTGACATCGCAAACTGCAGGGGGCAATGCTATGATAATGCTGCCAACATGTCAGGAGTATATAAAGGACTACAAGCACGTATGAAAGAACTCAACCCACTAGTTGAATGGGTTCCATGTGCTGCACATACCCTGAATTTGGTTGGAGTTAATAGTGTTAACTGCTGTTTTGAGACAGCTGATTTTTTCCAGTTATTCCACTTGTACTTTTTTGGACTTGTAAATGCTGGGGATATTTGTATAAATATTGTTTTACTCACTTTGCTTTGTAAAAGTATATTTGAGCATTGCACTTTCTTGCACTCAATCTGTTTTATAGTTTGCGTTCACTATTCAGTGATTTTATTTTGTGATGCAAGCATCATATTCTAGTTTCCACCCCAGCATGTGGTTTAGTCTTTCTAGAAAAGAGTTCAGAGTTGTTTGTAGTTTGTGACAACTGGCTTATTAAAGTTGTAAGTGGTCAAAACTTACTGTTCTGTCATCTTCTGCTCATCCTCTAAAACAAAACAAACACATACAAATATATATATATATATATATATATATATATATATATATATATATATATATATATATATATATATATATATATATATATACCGTATTTTCACGACCATAAGGCGCACCGTACTATAGGGCGCGTTTTTTTATACCGGTACATGTCCTCTACTACCTTTAAATACCTCTACTGCGTATTTAAAAATACAGCGGGGGCAAAACTGAGTATGATTGTGCTTTATTCATATATTTATTACAAAGTATTAATCAAACCTGGGAGCTGGCGGTGAGACAGACACATCGCAGATGACACAGCGCTGTGGTCACTCCTAAATTAACTCTTGAAACCTGCCGACGGAATATGTTCGCTTTTATTACCGGTATCCTGGTGCCTGCAGTTTAAATTATTTAGATGAAAAACACCTGCCAGCCACCGCGTGAACCCGGAGGCTGCCCGGCCTAGAGGCTGCTGATGAAAGGATTTCTACTGTCGGTGCACCGCTGGTATGTGGGGGTCTGAGCGCCTCCGACAGAAATAGATAATCTGGATGAACTGACTGCAATTATTAAGTTTTCAGGTGGCCTTTCTCACTTAAAAACATATTAAAACTACTTTATTCCCACTGATCACAGCAAATATAGCTGCAAGATTTAGATTATTTAGATGAAAAAACACCTGCCAGCCACCGCGGTGAAGAGGAGGAGACCCGGCCCAGAGGCTGCTGTTGAATTAAGTTTTCAGGTAGAAAAATAGAGCGGGAGCAAAACTGAGTATGATTGTGCTTTATTCATGTATTTATTACAAAGTATTAATCAAACCCATCAAAGTCATCATCCTCTGTTTCTGAATTAAACAGCTGCGCTAAATCAGACATGCCAATTTCCCCTTCTTCACTGTCAGAGTCACTTTCCGTGCAGCGCGGCTCCTCAGAAATAATGCCGGCTTTTGCAAAAGCTTGTACAACAGAGCCAGCAGACACGTTAGCCCAAGCATCAACAATCCATCCGCAAACGGTGGCGTAACTTCCCGGCGCTGCCTTCCACTTATCCTGAAACTGTGGTCTCCGTCTGTCATCCATCGCTCCCACGCAGCCCGCAGCCTTACTTTGAACGGCCGCTTCACACCGATGTCGAGTGGTTGAAGTTCCTTTGTCAGACCTCCCGGAATAACGGCGAGCACAGCGTTCATTTGATTCACCTTTTTTTTCACATCGGCTGTGAGATTGACACGCAGCGATGGTGATGCGTGGAAAAAAGCACCTGGTCTCCTCATATAGACCTCCCTCAGCCACGCTTTCATCATCTCCTCATCCATCCAGCCTTTTTCATTTGCGTTCATATGTCATCAGAGCGCTGTGTCTGTCTCGCTGTCAGCTCCCAGATCAGCTTCTCTGATTGGTTGATGCGGCGCGTCCAGCAGCAAGACTTCAATTTTTCCATCTCGAGCAGCAGCAGCGCGTTGGCGGTGCGTCAGATGCTTAAACGCTCCCGAGGCGCTGCGTCTGCTGCTCAAAACGCGCTGCGGGACCTTTTGCTGCGCATATACGCTCGTCAACCATTGACTTTGCATGTAAACTCGCTGCTTCTGCTGCACCTGCTGCGTCCGGTTCACACCGATGTCGAGCGGTTGAACAGCGAGCACAGCGTTAATTTGTTTCCCCATGTTTTTCACATCAGCTGTGAGATGGGCACGCATGGAGTTACATATTAACAGCGATGGTGATGAGTGGAAAAAAAACACCTGGTCTCCTTACATTCAGCCACTCTTTCATCATCTCCTCAATGAGGTGGTCTCAAAAGTCGCAGTTACAACACACATAGGGCGCACCGCACCAAAGGGCGCACCGCACATTTTGAGGGAAAAAAAAGACGTTTAAGTGCGCCTTATAGTCGTGAAAATACGGTATATATATATATATATATATATATATATATATATATATATATATATATATATATATATATATATATATTTTTTTTTTTTTGACTCTAGCCCAGGGTCCCCCATCCTGACTCCAGCCCAGGGGCCCCCATCCTCCTAAATCCGGCCCTGCCCGTGAGAGCTGTTCCACATCCACCGCTACTTCTCCGCACGTCTCCGTCCAAGATCTGCTATTGCAATCGCACCAAACAGGAAAAAGAATGCCGAGAAGATCCGGTTTATCAACTTAAAATATAATAACAACAGATCGGTAATTACAAACTAGAGCATAATTCTTAAATATTAAAACAAAAAAAACAAACCGTTTATTTGGATGCAAACTATTGGTTATTCACCAACCAGGAAGCAGATTTCCCATCTCCATCAAAATATTTATTCTATATTGAGGGAAAATATATTTGGGCAGAAACTAAACCAATGCTGGATGATGGTGGGGATTTTTTTAATATGTCATGTTAAATTAAGCGTTCACAGGGTTCATACAGGAATGAGTGACTCTAATTTAATGCATTTTAATGCTATCAACAAGTAACATGTACACAAGTTATTAGTGTACATGAAACATTAAGGAGCTGTTAACACGGTTCCATGACTCTTGCATGTATGTACACACATCTATCTATCTATCTATCTATCTATCTATCTATCTATCTATCTATCTATCTATCTATCTATCTATCTATCTATCTATCTATCTATCTATCTATCTATCTATCTATCTGTCTATCTGTCTATCTGTCTGTCTGTCTGTCTGTCTGCCTGCCTGCCTGCCTGCCTGCATATATATATATATATATATTTATATATATTCTCTAGTTTTTTCACTGCCTCGAGCTTCCTTTCTGAACATACGGCTTTATGTTCGCAACATAATATATCTGAATACATTTTTTTTTATAAAATTTTTTTAATAAAGAATTAGAAATGCCACAATACACATATTTAATTATGTTTAGTTCCAATTAACACCTTAATTAGAAAAAAATATTTAATGACTTTTAATTATTTTTAATGATCCACGGAAACCCTATTTCATTTCCGCATGTTTTACTGCTTTGAATTTAATAATATCGCCCATGCTCTCCTCAAAGTCAGAGGAAGTCAGAGAGGAGCAGGATGGGAGGAACAAAGGAAGCTGTAGGCTTAGCTTTGCACAGACTGTCTGGAGAGCAGCGGGGCAGAGCAGAGCGGTTACGGAGGATTTGGAATCTGGGGGGAATTTGTGTTTGAATGGTGACAAAGCCATTCAAACATATCAAAGTGCTCTTGAGCCTGGATCCCTATTTGTTTTTGATTCTGTTAATGGTGGAGAATCCTAACCTGACAACAGCCAGATGCATGTCTAGCTCCGCCTAGCTCCACTCACATACATCTGGGACACCGCCATAGCAATTGCCTTTACTGAAGGCTGGGCCTTATCAAAACTCCTTGCATATGATTGGATAAGCCACTTATCTGTCATCTTTATCGACGTGCTATTTCAACCACTCACACCGAATCTAACCTGTGACGCTGTGAGAGCGGAGGAAACAAACAAAACAGAACAGCCGACATCTTGGATATAGCAACAGTGGAATCAGCGCAATGTCGGTAAATGATCAATGTTGTTTGTGCCATGAATATGTGCGGATAAAAGGCAACATTGTGCACAGCAGACTTATTTTTAAAAACTACGTCACATCCAGGAAACACCCGCCCTGCATCCTGATTGGCCAGACCATAAATTTGGTTGGGGAAAATCACTTTCAATGAGCGATGTCCCAGATGAATGTGAGTGGAGCTAGGCGGAGCTAGATATGCATCTGGCTATTGTCAGGTTAGGAGAATCCTGCTTCACAGCAGCAGGTTGAGATAAACACACTCTAACTCCCAGATTCCACATACTCTGTGAGAGCTGTTCCACACCCGCCGCTACTCCTCCGCACGTACGTCTCCATCCACGTACGTCTTCTCCGTCCTTCACTGAGAGAATACGGAGCCGAGCTATTTTATGCTCCGATCCGGTCCGGCCAGGTCTAGCTCCACTATTGCAATCGCAACAAACAGGAAAAAGAATGCCGAGAAGATCCGGTTTGTCAAATAAAATATATTAGCAGATTGGTAATTACAAATTAGAGCATAATTCTAACATATTAAAAAAAGAAAACTAACACCGTTTATTTAAAAGATTGGATGCAAACTATTGGTGCTCAACAGACCAGGAAGCCAATTCCTCATCTCCATCAGAAACTGCACATATGCGGGATGCTGATGGAGGATGGTTTTCGAGGTAACAGCAGAAGTGGTGCAGGTGACGTTTAGACATTGTCGTCAGACAACATGTGGTAATAAATGTTTTAAATCAGGTTGGGTCCGGATTAACCAGCAGATGGTTCCGGATCCGGACCGCGGTCTGCTAATCTGTGACCTCTGCATTAAACCAAAGCCAAGAATAACGAGTAATGTTTGTTTTAGAGATGTAAGGAATAGAAAGTACAGATACTTGTGGGAAAATGTGTCATGATTTTATCTAAGGCTCGGACCCACATGCAGTGAAGCCAAACAGGGAGACACAGAGTAAAAGTTCAACGGGTTTTATTGAAGAGATATGAGCTCGGTGCAGAGTTTCTCCGAACTCTGCTCAGCCGGAACTGGAAGACGAGGGGAAGAAAGACTATTAGTTCAGGCTCAGTGGGAAATTTGATTCGTTGATCTAGAAGGAGAGGATCTGTTTGTTGACTCACATTTCCAGAGAAGTGGAGGATCCTTGACTCCAATCTGTGTGTAGGTTTTCCAGAGTATGTCTGATTCGGTGGAGGGCGGAACAGGGTTTACCCAGAACTCGGACAGTGAAGAAGGATGGAGACGTTGTTTTTCTGATTTCCTGTGGTACTTGAATGGGTCGTGGTGAAGATGATTTCCTTGCTCAGAGAGTAATTTCAACGATTTCAAAGGAGACTGGATCCAAACCTCCTGTTTGAATCCCTCGCTCAGTTTAAGACTCAGTTGATCCCTCCTGGGAGAGGAGGTCCAAAAAGGTCCAGTTTGCAGGAAGGCTTCCTGCTGAAAGGCAAAGACAAAACAAAGTTAAATCTCAGGGAGACAAGCACTCAGTCTAACTAAATGAGAACTCAGCTTGGCTAGAGTGCCAAAAACTGGCAATGCAAAAACTCAGGTTAGACTCAGATAAACAAAGCACGGCTAGAGTACCCCAAACTGGCAAACACTCTGGCGTCAAGGTAGTGGCAACCAGCAGCTTAATAGCACTCCGAGAATCAGGTAACCGTCCGCAGGCGTCTGAGGAGGCGAACAGGAACCCGGCGCCTCCTGCTGGTGGAAGGGAGAACAACACAAAAGACAAACACACAGACTGGAGTCTGTGTGAGTCATCTCTGGAGCCATTCAGAGAGCCATTCACCAGCAGCAAGCCGCCTTGTAAAGACGTGATAACACCCTGGTTGAGCTGGTAAACCAACAGACCGAATTAAACTGCTGAGTTACAGATCTAACTGAGTCTGTACGCGTTTCTCTCCAGGCAACAGACAAATCTCTAACCTCTTGTGAGCTTTTGAGATTAAAACAAGGACAAAGATCTGTTTCTGACTTCGCCATCGATTTCTGTATTATTGCAGCTGCTTCAGGCTGGGATAAAGTAGCCCTTAAGTGGGTTTTCGCTCATTCCCTATTGTGATTCAATCAAGGACGAACTAGCCACCCTAAATGAACCAGATTCTCTTGAGGAATTAATTAACCTCTCAATCCATTTGGATGATCGGATTCAAGCCCGCTTTAAGGCAAGGAGTAGTAAAACAGCTCCTTCCAAACTTCAGTCTAACAGTTTCTCCTCTGAGCTGCCTGCTAATCCATCCCCGGCTGAACCTATGCAGATTTGCAGCGTCCGCATTAAGCCCTGAGCAAAAACAGCACAGAATGTGGGCTAAGCTCTGTTTATAATGTGGAGAGGCGGGCCATTTTGTTGCTTCTTGTCCTCTTTTGGGAAAAGCCAGGGTCCACCAGTAGAGAAAGGGCTACTGGCGGACCAGAACATTTCTCCCTCTTCACATCGTCTACTCCTTCCTGCATCTCTGCTTTTGAACAATAAATCCGTCTCCTTATCGGCCCTGATAGATTCTGGCTGTGAACAGAATCTAATTGGCTCTACTTTTGCTCAACAGATGGGAATAGAGCTTATTCCTCTACAAAACCCTCTTCGTGATTTTGCCTTGGATGGCAGCGATCTGCCTCAGATAACCCACCAGACTATCCCTTTACAACTAACCGTTTCTGGGAGCCACATTTTTCAATTCAATTCAATTCACTTTTATTTATATAGCGCCAAATTCACAACACATGTCATCTCAAGGCACTTTACAGTTCAACCAGATCATACAGTCAAATTGATACAAAGTTTTCTATCTAAGGAAACCAGTTGATTGCATTGACTCATTGACTCAAATGCAATCCCTCACACTAAGCATGCTTGTAGTGACAGTGGAGAGGAAAAACTCCCTTTGAACAGGAAGAAACCTCCAGCAGAACCAGGCTCAGTGTGAGCGGCCATCTGCCGAGGCCGACTGGGGTTCAAGGAGACAGAAGTAGATATACAAAAAGCAGCTGTAAAAGGCGGCCCCGTTCAGGAAACACACAGCCAGGCAGACGAGCTCCGAGCCAGCTCCCATGCCAGAGGAGGAAGAGAGCACATCCACTCAGTCACGGTCAGAGAAACAGGACCACACTGGAAAACAGGCCGATCTCCAACATCTATAAACAAGGGTGTTGATGGAAGCAGCACAGCTGATGTTTCTTTCCAGGATGCCGTCACAGCCAAACAGGAACAGACGAGGCAAAGCTACTCTGAGGAAAAGCAGAGAGAGCAGAAGGTTAGAACAGATTCTGCAGAATAGGAGAATAGAGAGAGAATGAAGCAGAATGATGAAATGGGGGTCCCTATGTCCTCCAAAAGTCTAAGCCTATAGCAGCAGAACTATAGTGATAGCTCAGGATAACCTGAGCCACCCTAACTATAAGCTTTATCAAAAAGGAAAGTTTTAAGCCTAGCCTTAAAAGTAGACAGGGTGTCTGCCTCACAGACTAAAACTGGTTGGTTCCACAAGAGAGGAGCCTGATAACTAAAAGATCTGCCTCCCATTCTATTTTTAGAAATTCTAGGAACCACTAGTAAACCTGCAGATTGAGAGCAAAGTGCTCTGTTAGGAACATAGGGAACAATCAGATCTCTGATATAAGATGGAGCTTGGCCATTTAAGGCTTTATATGTGAGAAGGAGGATTTTAAATTCTATTCTTGATTTAACAGGAAGCCAATGAAGAGAAGCCAGGATAGGAGAGATGTGATCTCTCTTTTTAATTTTCATCAGAACTCTGGCTGCAGCATTTTGGATCAGCTGAAGGCATTGAAAATATCTCTTTCTTTGTTTTCCGTACAGCTAACTCTGCATTAACTTTGGGTTTCGAATGGCTCCAGGCTCATAATCCCACTATAAATTGGACCAGCAGACATGTGGACTCATGGTCCGTTTATTGTCACTCACACTGTCTCAGATCTGCTGTTCCCCCAGGTTTCCAAGTTCAGGATTCTAGTGAGTCAGATGCCATTGATCTCTCTTCCGTTCCTGCCAACTACTACAACCTCTCCCAGGTATTTAGCAAATCCAAAGCCTGTTCACTGCCTCCACACAGACCATATGACTGTGCTATTGACCTGCTTCCTGCTTCCTCGTTGCCCGGCAGTCGCCTATTCAACATTTCTAAGCCTGAAAGGGAGGCTATGGAGAAATACATTAAGGAATCTCTAGCTTCCGGCATTATCCGTCCCTCATCTTAACCCCTTGGAGCTGGGTTGGATCCCTTAGGCCCGGTTTAGACTACAGATGTTTGAATCAAATCACAGTTAAAAACAAATACCCGTTGCTCCTCTTGTCCTCAGCTTTTGAACCCGTCCAAGGAGCCACAGTCTTCACTAAACTGGAACTCAGAATCGCATACTACCTACTCTGCATAAGGGAGGGAGACGAATGGAAAACCGCCTTCAAAACTCCCATTGGACACATTGAGTACCTGGTAATGCCTTCCAGGCTCTGGTCAACGACGTTCTGAGAGATTTTTTGAACATTTTTGTCTTTGTTTATATTGATGATATCCTCAGTTTTTCCAAGAACCTTTCTGAGCACAAGATCCATGTCCACCTGGACCTTCAACGTTTGCTCGAGAACAAACTATTCGTCAAAGCTGAGAAATGTGAACTCCACAGACCATCAGTTTCCTTCCTTGGATTTATCCCTGAGGGCGGACAGGTAAGACCCACTGAGGAAAAAATTAAGGCTGTTTTGGACTGGTCTACACCAGAGACTGGCAAGCAGCTCCAACATTTCCTGGGTTTTGCCAATTTCTGCCGCAGGTTTATCTGCAACTACAGCCAAACCCAGCTAGCCAAGCAGTGTCCTTGAGGGAGAGTCAGAGGACATGTCCCAGTTCAGAAGCCAGTAGTATCCAGGGATCATTCCAGAACAGATTAAACTAACTGAGCAGGCAGGGGCGAAACAAAAACCAGGGCAGAAACTGGTCACAAACACGAAAACAGAACAAGATTCAGATCGCTGGAGTTAATCTCACCAAACTGCTCAAACAACCTGGCACTAATGTTAAGCAAGCCAACATAATACATTGCTGAGGAACCAGGCGGAAATGATTGGCGCTAATCAGCCGCTGGACAAATCAGAAAGGTGAACAAGAGTAAATGAAAAAACGAACCATCAGCGCCAAGAACATGACAGTCTGTTTAATTTAATTTTTCTTTTTTTTAAATGTTTTTTTTTGCTACTATATACACTCTTTTTTATAGTGTCTGTCATATCTTTTTAATCTTTAATGGCATCTTGCTTTAACTTTTTGTACTCCAAATAAGCTACTAGAACCAGAATTTCCCTGAAGTAGTGATCTCAAATGAAGTTGAGTCTAAGTATCTGGATCTGTACACAGCAAATCCAACATGCTCAAATTAACACTGTAAGATTTGATTTTAACACTCTTGAAGTGTCTATATGGGTCCACACCAGAGAGAGTTAATTTGACTCTTTTTGGAGAGTTGGCACCGTAACTCTTATTTAGTGTTAAAAAATAAATCTTTCTGGAGTTGATAATTTAACACTTAATTACACCAACTCGGTGTTAGAATTGGAATATTAACACTCTCATGGAATGTTTTCCTAACTACATAGGAGTTATTCTCTAAAACTAAATGCTGGAAATTTTACTTTTCTGAACATATAAAAATCCCTTGGGAAAAATAAATAAAGAAAGAAGCAATGTTTGTTCTTTTCAGCAAATATTTATTCCAAAAGTGCACCACAATTAGAAAATGTTTTTCAAAACATGTAACAATGTGGAACAATATACATGTTCTCACTTTTATTAGAATTTTGCCTGTCAAAAGGTCTGACATAGGTGAGTTTCCTCAACAGAACAAATTATTGTTTGAACAGCACTTTCAGAAAGACCAGAAGCTTGTAAGTGAGCAACAACAGATCCACACATTCCAACAAGTGACTTCTGTGTAGTAACAGTGGGAGTTACACAAAGGGAGACTTATTTGTCAAAACTGTAATAACATGGCAAAATTACATATAGGTGGAGTTTCAGACAGAATATATACATAACCATTTTTTGAGTATGGATCCTGAAGATATGGAAAAAGAGTTGCAATCCCCAGGGCATAGTTAGTCCGAACACTTATGGGTGGGATCCTCCTTTTGAAAACAAAAAGAAGTATCACTACTCTGGTCAGTGAATACGGATTTCTTTGATCATCAAAAGAGTTATACCCATGAGATTCTATCATATCTGCGACCAGTATGTTGACCATTTGCCGACGAGTTGCATCTGAGAGCGTTTTAGTTTTGTGATATTCATTGAAGATTTCTTCACCCTTTGAGTTTGACCTCAGGACTGTATACACCATCTGTAAAACAAAAATACATATTCTGATTAACCTCTAGTAGCTGGCCCAAAGGCTACTGCTTTTGAAATTAATATCAACACCAATAACTGGTTATAGGCTTTGCTTCTGACCTGTTTTGCATCATCACGATCAAGCTCTTCTTGGCCCTTTTTTCTGTTCTTTGTACTTTTGAGGATAAGAGTTGAATCCGAAGAACAAGAAGAAGCAGGGGATGAGGAATGGTCTGACAGTGAAACTGGTGATGTTGGAGTGACAAGAGGGGTGGCCTGCACTGATGATTGTAATTCATCTTCAACCAAACTGATCTCAATATCTAGAAAACCAAAAAGCCATGTGCATAAATTACAATTAGACTAATGCACAACAAAATAATTGTATTTGATATGTATTCAACAGTATTCTTTAACTCAAAGAAATAAAACTTGGGTAGGATTTTTTTTTTTTACATTGCACCAATATTCAAATATGAATTAAACATCATAAAGGAATTTACTCCAGATTATTATGAATCAGTTTTACCTGTTGCTAGCTGCTTTTGGTATCCAACCATGAAAGCTCGAACCCCAGACCTTAGAAGTTCATCAAAAATGTCTGAGTCAACTTCGAGGTATCAGTCAGGACGAGGACACCTTCTGTGAAGAGCTGAATCTCACAGCAGAATTTAGCCGTTACTGAAAAAAAGAAAACTGAAATTAAATTTAACTAAAACATAAAATAAAGCCTTACTATAAATTTGTCACATTGGAGATTAATTTACACCACTTTAAATTTCATATGAATACAAACAATCTTGAAGAAACTGGGAGTAATAAAAGCATTCATCACTTTGTGGAACTTTAATGTACTGTAATGTACTTTAATGCACTCCCCTATATTCCACCTTTACAAGCATCTCCTGTGAGGAAATTTAATAAAGATTATTTTTGCACTACTGAACTGCATAGACAATCAGTAAATTAATTGTTACTTCTGTGAAGCCAGTCATTTTGACTATCAGGCTATCACCGAAGCAATGTGGCTAATGCAACGTAGCAATGTCTATCACACGGCTCTATTTTGACTCAAACAACGCCATAGAGTTAGAAAGCAAATAAAATATTTAAACCATCCGAGAGAAATTACTTACCAGGCTGGGTAAACGGGTCTGAATAACACTAAATGGAGACTGAAGTTTTCCTCAGCTTCGTTCGGTACCTGTAGCATTGGAGGCGGAGTCTGTGAATGTACTCTTTGGGTGTCAAATCCACTGTAGGAGTTCAGAGTTGATAGACGAAGTGTTATTTTTTTCCATTTTAACACCTCCAGATTTAGTATGTAACACTATTTATTTAACACTCTGTTTTAACTCATAATATGTGACACCTCAGAGTTATATTTGTTTAATATAACTCTATTAAGTGCTAAATTAACACTGCCTTTGAAGAAAGTCTACTAACACCATATTAACACTTTTGAATTTGCTGTGTACATGGGTCTAATACTGTGAATTTTATATTTTTGTGAATTAGGATAGCTACTTCTCTTTGCTCGGAGTTATAGCAGGCAGAGAACAAGATGGAATTCAGGGGATTTAAAATCATTTGCTATTTCAACTGATTATGAGTCTCTTGTCATAAGACAATATCTACCTGTATTCTTGAGAGCAGGTTAAAAAATGTTTACCCTTTTTTCCCTGGTGCCAGTTCCAGTCACATTCCAGTAAATGAACCTTAGTTTACCTATATTGAAGCGTGGGCTACTGGGCTTAATAAAGTACTTGAATTCAATTACTGTGATTTACTCCTATGATTTTTTTTTAATCTATTTGATTTCCTAAATAGTTTTATTAAATGAGATAAATCTATGTCTTTATATATGTCCATTGCATTTATTTTCTTCACAAAGCCGATTCTAAAAAGATTTGTACACAATTATCAACCTGAATCTAATAAGGCAAGGCAAATTTATTTGTATAGCACAATTCAGTACAAAGACAATGCAAAGTGCTTTACATGATTAAAATACAGGAAGATAAAACAGAATCAAAGCAAGTAGCAAAAAATAAAAAATGAATAAAATAAAATAAAAAAATGCAGAAACAAAAAAGAATATTAAAAACAGTTGGGTTAGCATTTGATCAAAAATTTCTCCTTGGGCAGTTGTCAATTCCCTGGAAACCTTGCCTTTTGTTCTACTACGATAGAACTGCCAAACTTTTCCCATTATCTACAGGTAATTTAACTCTGCCCGATACACCAAACCAATCCTATGGTGCCAACCTGGATAACTGGGGGGGGGGGGGGATCCCATTCTAGATTACCAACGTCTCAGTAAAATGAAATGCCTTCTGGTGGCACCTACAACCTTCCTCTCACTCTTAGAGAAAGCCTCACGTTCCTATGCGAGGTTTTTTGGTTCACAGGTGGAACAAAACCTGAACTGCCTTTCTGCTCCCCAAAAAGAAAAGTTATCTTTTATTTTGTCTTTAACATTTTTGTTTATTGCAACATTAAAAGAACCTTATTTTCTTAGCAATTGATCAAAAATTTCTCCTTGGGCAGTTGACAATTCCCCGGAAACCTTGCCTTTTGTTCTACTACGATAGAACTGCCAAACTTTTCCCATTATCTACAGGTAATTTAACTCTGCCCGATATGCAATTTAACTCTGCTCGATACACACCAATCCTATGGTGCCAACCTGGATAACTGGGGGGGATCCCATTCTAGATTACCAACGTCTCAGTAAAATTAAATGCCTTCTGGTGGCACCTACAACCTTCCTCTCAGTCTTAGAGAGAGCCTCACATTCCTATGCGAGGTCTTTTGGTTCACAGGTGGAAAAAAAAACCCTGAATTGCCTTTCTGCTCCCCAAAAAGAAAAGTAATAATAGCAGCAGCCATAATAGTCCACCTGTGAGAGCTCTACAATATTAGGTGCTACATTTCCAAACAGTGAATAAATAACATTGAATAAATAAATACAATTATTTAATTAATCATTAATAATTGATGAGAAAAGCAAAAATAAAATCTACAAAGGGAATGTTTTTTCTAGCACTGAAAATAGGATTAATCTAAATTAAAAACACTGTTAGTCTAAAAAAAAAAAAAAGGCAACATGGTGTTTTTCCACAGGGCAGAGGAGAGGGGATGGAGGAAAGTGTGACCTGTGGGTGATAGTTATCATTGCCTGGTGACCTCCAGATTTAAAAAGGCCCACAACTTCCTCTGGTCAACCAGGCTGAGTTGGAAATGTAATCTACTCCATCATGTAGTCTCACACTTCACTAGCCCCGGTCCCTCAGATAAGACACACACAGTTTTCCTAATCTCCCACACAGGAAAAAGTAGCAATTAATCTGTTTCTAAAAGATACAGTGTAAGAAGTCAGTGGACCAAAGAGGGCCTGAGGGGTCCTGATGTACAGATCCAAGAAAGAAAAGTAAATAAACTAAAAAGAAGTAATTCAGATTGCAAACAACTTTACAGACATGTAGGATAGTAAGTGGGCAGTAAATGTTCATAAAGATGGAAAACCTTGCTTTTACCTTTCTCTTACCTTTACATCTTCCAAAATGGTCAGGCTATCTTGAACAGTTTTCTATACATATGCTGTTACAGGCTTACACCCTCAGGGGGTATAAATAAATTTCTGCCTGACAAAAACACACAAAAGTAAATCACTTATAGCCTCACTGCTATTAGATTTAAGAAGAAACTTTTGGTACCTCTGTAAAGGTAAGATGTCATAGAATGGTTTTCTGGTGTCAGCACCATTGTAGCTTTGACCCTGCCTGAAATATTAGGGACAAAATACAAAATATTTTGCATTTTTTGAACCTCGCCAAAATTTTCTTTGAAATAAACATTGCAAAACACTACCAAAATATTATTTATAGCACAAAAAAGTAGTACAGACTTTTAAATCTAAATGTTGTGGAAAAATATACCAAATTTGGACTCAATCAGATGAGTTCAGATGAATTACGAGGTCACGTAGCAGCTGTACCCACCGGTGGGTCCGTAGGGTTCTAGGGGTTAAGGCTTGCTTATGCTCAGAAACCAGGTTGTCTGCGTTTGTGACGCAGTTAACACAGATATAGTGCAGTTCAGTTTTGGCTCGGTTCTCAGATAACAAAGAGTGCATGGATAGACCGCATCAGCCTCCTTAATCATGATAATTCAGAGATTCATAAAAGTACTAGCTTCCCTATCGTGCCTACAGTAATGATTCTGCTTACAGTGTGATGAACATCAACTCCTGTCATTGTTTCCTGTGTCTGTTTGCCATGATTAGACTATCATTTGTCCTTTTCGCTTCCCGACTCTGTCATGTAAATTCCCCAAAGGCTGCCTTCTTCACCTGACTCTCCGCAAACAACGAAATAACACAATCATAACCAAACTTCCTGAATGTTATGGGCACCGCCATGTTGATTTGCTTGATTCCCTCTAGAGAGCAGTAGTACCGTAGATGGTCACTAGGAGACGAGGAACGTGCTAGCATGATGTGTAAATGGTCATAAAGAACCGAGCTCGGCATGCTCAATTGATCCAAGCTCAGTCGGAACTCAGCACAGATTGGTTTTCAGAGGGTAGTGTAAATCGGGCTACTAATGTATATATGGGCAGTGCTAATAATATATGGCAGATTTACAGCAGATTATTAATATGGGAAAATGGTGGGAAAGTATGCTTAAATAAATAACTGCTCAAACTTGAGCCTTTACAGCTATGGCCAGTAGGCACTATGATATCAGGCTGATGGAGTTGGTACAGTAAAGATAAAGGGTTCAAATGAAGCCAAGCAAAATGTGTGAATTTCCCTACAAGAACAGTGAAAAGAGTCAACGTTACATCTTCAATACTTTGTGATTAAACTAAAATAGTATATTTTTAAGGACAGAGCATATTTCATTAAGCAAGTATTTAAAGTTAGGTTCCCAGCATTACATTGTTTTTCTTTTTGACTACACAGACAGCATTTGTGACCTTTTGCATAATATCAAAATTTTAAGTAAAATTTTGCAAAAACTGTTAATTATTAGGGATATACTTTCATCTTTGGAAAAATTACTCAACCATTTTATTTGTATAGAACCTTCGAGTTGTGTAGCCTTTATAACTTAATATTGGAATTTGAAAACATAAGTTTTATTGTTAGTCTAATTAACAACAAAGATCTGAGAAATGCATAACTTAAAAGTTCTGATGTAATAGCTATATGTGTGCAGGTGCATATTGATATCAGAACATATTGTCAGGGCAAAATTACAATTACATTTTTTTTTATCTAGCCCTAGTACACCATAATTTTCAAATACTGCCACAGTCAACTGCTAACATGTTGCAAAATTTTTCTTACCAAAGCTTTCATTTAATCCCTTTAGTTATTTACTTTACATTTGATTCAGCTTTTTTAATTTAGCTGTTTGACAATTTAATTTAGGCATTCCATTCGAGGACTGTATTTTTCCATAAGAGCTGTTTTGAAAGTTAACTTTTCCATGAAGTTCTGGGTCCACAGGTCTCCTTCTTTCCACTGTCCGTCACATCCTATGGTTGCTCTTGTGTAGTAGGCGTAACCTTACAGGAAACGCAAAGAACGTGACTAGAATCAGATCCTCTGGCTTATATGAAAAGAGTGATAAATAAAGATAAAGATCCAAGGTTCCGCTTAGCGTAGCGGGGAAAAGATACACATTCTGTTTAAATGTGATACAGGGTTTTCATTTTATTTTTCAAGATTTTTATTGCTGAGGACATGTTCATTAAGTGAAGAGCAAACACCGACAAAGGTTAATCTCAGTAACTGTTTATTTTTGTGGAAATATTCACTTAGCTGTGGAAGTTAATTACACTCATGAATAAACCATGATCCTGCCCCCTGTGGAAACGGCACGCTCTTATTGGTTGCTTCAGTACCAGCTCTATATAAATTTTCGCTGGTAAGTCATAGCCTCAACGCACACTTGCTATCACGGGAGGGGAAAGTACATCTTTAAATTCATCAGCCCCGTAGAGAAGATGCTGCGCAGCTTGGCCCTGCTCTTCCTCCTCTCACTCTGCTTAACCTCCGGCTTCCAGATGCTGCCGGAGGAGGCCGCACCCCGCCGTGCACGCTTCTCTGCCAACAGCCCAAGTAAGTCTCTAGCCTGAGCCAATTACTATTTTTTTTCCCCTTTTTCTTTTGAACCTTACTTACAACATTTTTGCTGCAGTCCTTTTATTATTGTCCAAACAAGATAATTATAACCTTTAGCTGTAAATAACTGGAAGTGTTCAGCGGATCATTAAAAATAATTAAAAGTAATTAAATTATTATTTTTAAATTAAGGCTTTTTTAATTTTTTATTTAATTGGCATTAAAATTCATTAAATGTAATTATCGTGGCATTAAAAATCTTTATTTAAAAAGTTTTATAAGCACAATTTCATCTGATAAATTATATCAGATATAACTGGTTCTGCGTGTTTCCGGTTGATCGTAAAGCTGTATCTTCTTTTTATTCATTTATTAGTTTTACAGCACTATATATACACTACTGTGTACAATTTTGTGTTTTCCTGAAAAGTCACACTTACTTACCACCATACGTTGTGAAATGAATAGAAAATTACAGAGCCCCTCTGATGACATGGACAAAAAATGTTTTTTGTTGTGGCCACGAAGTAGTATTCCGTGCGCACGAAGTAGTATTTCGCGGCCACGCAATAAGTATAACGTGCGCACGAAATACTACTTCGCGGCCACGCAATAAGTATAACGTGCGCACGAAATACTACTTCGTGGCCACGCAATAAGTTTAACGTTCGCACGAATATCAATAAATCCGCCCCTGTTTTCAGGCTTATGTTAACTGTAATGACTTATCTTGGACAGGCTGTTACTGTATGTAAAAGGGCCAGTTGCGGTCTCCGTCGGCTCGGTAACCGCACCGGAGTCTGTGTGAGCAAGGGGTTAGTCCTTCGTTTAGCTATGCTGCGGTTGTTTACCCTACGCCTTTTCCACCTCAAATGGCGTCTTAGCAACAAATGTCACGTGACTGGCGGAGACCGACTGGGTAAGCAAATCGAGCGCGCCTTAGACCTTGGAGAAGGCGCGCTCGATTTGCTTACCCAGTTGTCCAGGAATGATATTATTATTAATAAGTATTTCGTGCGCACGTTAAACTTATTGCGTGACCACGAAATAGTATTTCGTGCGCACGTTAAACTTATTGCGTGGCCACGAAATACTACTTCGTGGCCAAAATTAAATTTTTTTTTTGACCATGTCATCAGAGGGGCTCCGTAGAAAATAGAGTCAAGACATTGTAAGGTTAGAAATAATGATTTGTATTTGAAATAAGATTTTTTTTTACATCAAACTTTCCTTTCGTCAAAGAATCCTCCATTTGCAGCAATTACAGCATTCTAGCGGTTAATTTGTTGAGATAATCTGGAGAAATTGCACCCCACGCTTCCAGAAGCTCCCACAAGTTGGATTGGTTGGATGGGCACTTCTTGCATACCATACAGTCAAGCTGCTCCCACAACAGCTCAAAGGGGTTCAGATCTGGGGACTGCGCTGGCCACTCCATTACCCATAGAATACCAGCTGCCTGCTTCTGCTCTAAATAGTTCTTGCACAATTTGGAGGTGTGTTTAGGGTCATTGTCCTGTTGTAGGATTAAATTGGCTCCAATCAAGCGCTGTCCACTGGGTATGGCATGGCATTGCAAAATGGAGTGATAGCCTTCCTTATTCAGAATCCTTTTACCCTGTACAAATCTCCCACCTTACCAGCACCAAAGCAACCCCAGACCATCACATTACCTCCACCATGCTTAACAGATGGCGTCAGGCATTCGTCCAGCATCTTTTCATTTGTTCTGCGTCTCTCAAATGTTCTTCTTTGTGATCCTAAAACCTGAAACTTGGATTCATCCATCCACAACACTTTTTTTCCAGTCTTTCTCTGTCCAGTATCTGTGTTCTTTTGCCCATCTTAATCTTTTTCTTTTATTGGCCAGTCTCAGATATGGCTTTTTCTTTGCCACTCTGCCCTGAAGCCCAGAATCCCGCAGCCGCCTCTTCACTGTAGATGTCGACACTGGTGTTTTGCGGGTACTATTTAATGAAGATGCCAGTTGGGGAACTGTGAGACGTCTGTTTCTCAAACTAGACACTCTAATGTACTTCTTGCTCAGTTGTGCAACACGGCTCCCACTTCTTTTCCTACTCTGTTATTGAGAACAGATAGAAATTATTTCTAAGAGCATAAAAAGGATTAAATTAAAGATTACTCAGTCCTTTGAAAACCCTGTGTCCAAGTATCAATGTTTATTACTCAAGTAGAAGTATTACGACGGAGTATTAGGGTCAGTCTAGAGATTTTTTTTCCTTCTATTTCCAGAATAAAGTTGTAACATTATGATAATAAAGTCATATCATTACGAGAATAAAGTTGTTATATTACGAGAATGAAGTCATAACATTACGCGAATAAAGTTGCAATATTACCAGAATAAAGTCGTAACATTATGAGAATAATGTCATCACATTGCGTGAATAAAGTTGTAATTTTACAAGAATGAAGTCATCATAAAACAACCCATTTCAGAAACAAAGCTTTGAGTTCCGACCAGCATATTATGGCCGACCAGCTCCACCATTCAGCAACCTGAGTCCACTTTGACATTCTGCCCAATTTGATCCTGGTGCTAATAGATTTCCTTATTTGTCAAACCAGAGCCAAAGTATAACTTCACATGATGCTTGACATTCCTCATTTTAGTGAAGAAAGTGCTTCTTGTAGGAGCTGTCATAAAATACAACTGTTTTTTTTTTATAATTTTAGGACTTTATTCTTGTAATTTTTTGACTATTCTCGTGACTTTTTTCTCATAATATTACGACTTTATTTGCGTTAAATTTACGACTTTATTTTCATAATTTTATGTCTTTATTCTCGTTATTTTACGACTTTATTGTCATAATTTTACAACTTTATTTTCATAATTTTATGACTTTATTCTTGTAATTTTGTGACTTTATTCTTGTAATTTTACTACTTTGTTCTCAAAATAGAAGAAAAAGAAGTCTCTAGCAAGGCCCTAATACTTACTGTGGTAAGCTATAAATCCTACTAGGGGTGTAAATCAGACCCATCATGGCGATTCGATTCAGAATCGATTTCTTGACCCAACATTTCCATTATTTTCGATACTCAAGAATACACCACGATACGATACGATTCGATCGATTAATTGGTTCATTTTTTATTTTTTTTTTTTACCTTACAAGCTAGACAATGTTTCAAATTTGAAATAAATCAATATAAGCTGTAATATCTTTAGGCATTTTATTTGGGAAAAAACAGCAAATAACAGAAGTAGAAAAGTTGTACTCCACCTAGGCCTATTAAAACCTCATTCACTGAAAAAATAATAACGCCCCCGCATTATAGATTCTGGAAGGCCTTGCATAAAAAAATACTGCACAAAGTCAGTGCAATGAGTGCAGTGCAATACCCCGGCTCCAGAGTGTCGACATCCCCGCCCCCTCCGCAGACACTCCGCTGCACCTCTCCTAAATTGTAGGTGACTGCAGACAGTGCCGCAGACAGGAGGCCGGCTTGTTTTGTTTTTATTACCGAAAGTGCAGAAAACAACTCAAGAAGTTTGAGTAGCTAGAAGAGCGAGGTGCGCAAGAACGCTGGGACCCTTTTTCCACATGGATCTCCGCTCTTTTTTTCCAGGCTTATAGGAATAAAACGTACCCTCTCTGCATTCCGAGCCAAAACCGTGAGGGCTCCATGTAGAAGGACCAGGACACGATCAGAAGACAAGGCAGACATGAAAACCCTCTCAATCCGCTGGCCTCTAGCAACCAGGAGATTGAACATTGGAAATAAACTAAAACTAACTAAACAGACCACAAAACACGAAAATGATCTGGCCCCGACAAATTGGGCTGAACCGAATGTAAAGCAGAAACTCCGGTGGATAGGATGAGGAGTTATTACAGATTGGGCAGCGTTAGGCAGGTGAGTGAAATGAACAATTAAAGTGACAATGAGGGCAGATCATGAAAATAAATAAACTAATTCAAGTTCATTTTGGTAAATTAAGCCACAGCTCTCTGCAATAGAGCCTTGTATTTCACCCTTTAAATGTCAGATCATAATACATAGAAAGAAATTTAAAATAGTCAATGCAGTCAAGGCATACTGGATGTGCAGGGAACTCTTTATTTAGCAGAATAACAGAACTTCAGGAACATTCACATTCCTCATTCATGTTTGATAGTTTCTGATGAGCACAGTTCACACAAAAACATTATTATTATTTTCCCTTTTTCCCTGTTTTTTAAAACTCTGTCAAGCGATCTGCAAAACTGCATCAGAAATACCACCAGATGAGTCAGCAGACTAGTACTAGCAGTAGACATCTTGGTCTGTCATGCTGTTTGCCGCAAGAAGTACAGTAAAACCTATATATATATATATATATATATATATATATATATATATATATATATATATATATATATATATATATATATATATATATATATATATATGTTAGGTTAGTTCATATATATATTACAGCTGAAAAAATTAATGAAATGAATAGTTATTTATTTTAATAATCATCTAGTTGTCATGATTTTATTCAAAGATCTGACCCACATGCAGAAAACCAATCAGAGACCAGGGGAAGGTTTAACAGGTTTATTGAGAACAGATAGAGATTGGTCCAGTGCTGCTCTGAACGATGGCGAACCGGGACTGAAAAAGGAAGGGAAATAATGTTGGGGAATGTAAGGGATGCTCTTTAAAGGGATAGTTCGGTATTTTTGACATGAATCTGTATGGCATCCCCATCACCAGTGTCATGCAATCACACTGACTTACCCCTGGCAGCGTCCTGTAAGCAGAGTTCTCGTCCAGTTTTGGTCAAGCCGAAAGTAGTCCGGCAGGTTTGCTAGACCCAGCGAAATAAAACGTTTCTCTTCCCAAAACACTATGTGTTAAAAAGAGCGATATTTTTGCATCCCAAAAACATTGTAGTGGAAAAAGTCACACGTCGTTATCAATTGGTCCTATTTTCTCTCTGTTCGTATCAGTGCGCGCCGTCATTCAGACAGCTAGGGCCTACTAACCTGACAACAGCCAGATGCATGTCTCCCTCCGCCTAGCTAGGAGCTAGGCGGAGGGAGACATGCATCTGGCTGTTGTTGAGCTCGCTGTCTGAATGACGGCGCGCACTGATACGAACAGAGAGAAAATAGGACCAATTGATAACGACGTGTGACTTTTTCCACTACAATGTTTTTGGGATGCAAAAATATCGCTCTTTTGAACACATAATGTTTTGGGAAGAGAAACGTTTTATTTCGCTGGGTCTAGTAAACCTGCCGGACTACTTTCGGCTTGAGCAAAACTGGACGAGAACTCTGCTCACAGGACGCTGCCAGGGGTAAGTCAGTGTGATTGCATGACACTGGTGATGGGGATGCCATACAGATTCATGTCAAAAATACCGAACTATCCCTTTAAGGATTACAGCCAAGCGTGGAAAGGAAATCGGTCTCTTTCCCTCAGTTTTGCCACCTGTGAGGAGAGGCACATGGAATGCTAAAGAATGCTAGCTGGAAGTAGCTTTCGTTTTCCTGCGTCAAAAATTACGCATTGCAGTGACCCATCGTGCATAGATCCCGCTGAACTTTGTGAGACGGGGATCTCAGAAGCTAAATTAAATGCTGTGTAGCCCCCCCCCCCCCCCCCCCCCCCCCCCCCCCCCCCCCCCTCCTTTGTGAGGACCTCGATACCAATCACGGCCTACCTGCAGGGGGACGCCCTTACTTTTGGGAGCCGACGGACCCACTCTGAGGCCGAAGCTCAATCTAATGCTGATGTTTAATCTATGCTGGTTATAAGAACTCTGGTTTAAAGGTTGAAAGAAATTTGATGTGAATAGCTGCAAGTGAGGTTTCTTTCTTCTTTTCTTTCTATCCTACTTTCTGCTTTAAGGTTAGTTCATAGAGAATTTGCTCACATTTAACTGTCTGTGGCCACGTGGTTGACAACCATCTATTGTTACACGCTGCCTCCCATCATCCCTTTCATCGTATGAAAAGAGTGGTTACACACACACACACACGCACACACACACGCACACACACTCACTGCCCTGTTGCCCCTCCCGCTTACTGAATGAACTTCTGCTGCTGCTGTTTGAGGATGGTTGTAACATGCTGGTGTTTTTAATGCATTTTTAACCATTTATCATTTAAGCTGAATGTATTTACATTGTTTTAATTGCACTGTTGTTATTATCATATCTGTTGCTATTCCAAATGGACATCTTTGAATGTATTACCATCTGGCCTATCTTGGACAATCTCATTAGCCAGTAATATGGAGTCTTAGGGTTTTATTCTTTTTCTTTCAAAACTAGGCCCTTAATCTACCTTGTGTTTATTTTCTAAT
Organism: Cyprinodon tularosa; assembly: GCF_016077235.1. Classification (NCBI taxonomy): domain Eukaryota; kingdom Metazoa; phylum Chordata; class Actinopteri; order Cyprinodontiformes; family Cyprinodontidae; genus Cyprinodon; species Cyprinodon tularosa. The sequence goes on from NW_024039338.1 coordinate 827,398, forward strand.
AGCGTGTAGTGTTTTGCATAGATGTTAGATTTCTGTAATCCTGAATTATTAGAGTAAAGACATCTTTGTTTAACTTGCAGTTGTTTGTGATTCACATACGAATGGTTTATCACTCAGGCCAGATCCACCCTCTTTTGGTAATAGTTTGAATAGACAGAGATAGTTCTTTGATTGATCATTTATAGCTCTGCTGTTAACCTAGCCTAGGTCACTAAATTGGTGGGGATACATTGAATAAGTTAAATAAGTTACTTCTAGTTCTAGTTAATAATTTATCCATTATCTGCAGGGCATCATTTTGCACAAAAGCTGCTTTTATTTAGCCCTTATAAGTATTATTTTATCATTTATCCTCTTCCTTCAGAGTTGACCTCTCCCCCGCTCTGCTGCACTCTGCCCTGGATCCAGTCTCCCTGGTTAGCCTTCAGAGCTAGACGTAGCCACCCAACTCCTTGGCCCAGATCTGGTTCACATCTGCCAAGCATCTGGAACAGATCTACCGCTATCCCTTCCCACACACCTGGCAGAGACTGCACCAGAGTGGGGCAATGTTAGAGGACCATATCCTGCACTGGTGCACATTGCCTGGCTTCCCATCTCACAAATACACCTCAGAAGCTCAGTCAGGATCAGTGGGATCAGAGTTCCTTGCAATACCAGCTCTGGAGCAAAGACAGCAAACAGCGGAGATAGGGGGATGATTATGGTAGATCTGAGCCAGATGCCTGGCAGATGGGTGAGTGAGTGGGTTTAACTTTGGAGGCTAAACAGGGAGAATGTACGACAGGCAAAGTGCAGCAGAATGGAGTAGATTTAAACTGTGGAAGTTGTGTGAAGAGGACGAATGATAAATTGTTTAACAATCCTTATAAGGGCTTAATTAAAATATCTATTAAACAAGTCCCCCACAAAACTTTAAAGAGCGTTCCTTAGTTCATCCTTTTTCAACATTTTTTCATGTCTTTTGTCATTTATATTGAACAAAGGTTTGTTTTCACTGCACTTCTTTAAATTTGTTCATTAAGTGTTTTTTATTTGAACCTGTATTTGCTATGATCTAAAGATAAAAATATATTCTTCTTAAAGGAATAGTACACCCAAAACATGATTAGCCTTCATTTTCTACTCACCTCCATGCTGAACAACACTCTGGAGTACTTTTTTGATATCTCAAATGCATCTGGAGATCTGGGAGACTTCTTGCTGTCTGCTGACATTCAAATAATGGAGGTCTATGGCGCCCGAGACAGAAAGGTCCACAAAAGTCCACAAAAACTTGTCAATATTCCTCCATACTGCTCGTCCAATGTAATCCAAGTGTCCTGAGTGGGTAGCATCCAGAATTTACTCGAAACGAAGTCATTTAGAACGTTTTAGAGCCTAAACAGTAGTGTATAGGATTTCCTAATAGCGCCCCCATGCGCGCTCACGATTCTACGGAAGCCGGCAGACCAAACCAGCGCATTCAGCTCGGCAAAGAACTCATGCTCTTCCTCAACACTGAAGTCCTCAGACATTTTTCTTTCGTTGTTTCTTTCTTTGCACAGGTAAACAGCACATTTCTTCTTCTACGCTTGCATTATCGGCAGACCAGACGCTGAATGCGCACTTCCTTCCGGTTTGGTCTGCCGGCTTCCGTAGAATCGTGAGCGCGCATGGGGGCGCTATTAGGAAATCCTATACACTACTGTTTATGCTCTAAAAACATTCTAAATTACTTCGTTTCGAGTAAATTCTGGATGCTACCCACTCAGGACACTTGGATTACATTGGACGAGCAGTATGGAGGAATATTGACACGTTTTTGTGGACTTTTATGGACCTTTCTGTCTCGGGCGCCATGGACCTCCATTATTTGAATGTCAGCAGACAGCAAGAAGCCTCCCAGATCTCCAGATGCATTTGAGATATCAAAAAAGTACTCCAGAGTGTTGTTCAGCATGGAGGTGAGTAGAAAATGAAGGCTAATCATGTTTTGGGTGTACTATTCCTTTAAAAACAAGAAATAACCATCACAAATTGAGAAAAAAAACACAACACAAAGCATGACAAACAGCAGCTGGTACAGAAAATTAATAAAATTGTTAAGTAATTTTTATAAATGCTTGGTAAAATTAAAAAACAGGCAGATGAAGCTTGACAACCAGCTTGTGCCAGTTTCTCATTTCATTGGTTTTGTTTATTCATAATTACACCCACCTTTACCTGATAATATTACATATTTAGAATATTGAGTAATAATGTGGTACTATAGAGCAAACAACAAATTTAAAGTGGACTGTTACAGCTTATATTGCCCTAATGAATGTGTTTCTGTAGCTGATGTGGCCAGATGTTTGAGTGGAGCTGTAGCTGTGGGCTGTGGATTCTTTTCATGCCTCGAAAACTCAACTTGTGACACTGATGGGATGCACGAGATATGTGAGCTGTTCTTTCATGCTGCTGCTACCTTTAATACAGAAGTGAGTAGACCCACCTGGCTAAAGTTTTTTTTTATCCAAACCTTTCTCAGTTTGACCTCAGTTTTTTTTTCTTCAGGGTAAAACCTTTGTGAAGAAGAGCCTGCAATGCATTTCCCAGGGAATCTCTAACAAAGTGTTCCAGACCATTCGGCGCTGCAACATCTTCCAGAGGATGATAGCTGAGGTTTGCAGACACAGAAATGTTCACGATTAGTTTAGATGATCATCTGAAGCATAGCCTTGTTTGTTTTGTTGTTGTTTTTTTTGCGTTTTTTTTTTGTACGCCAAAGACAAGCCACAGCTGGTTTTCCATAGTTTGCAAAATGTTGAAAACTCTCCAAAATATTGCAAACTATGATATGCGGTTGCAAATATTGTTATCATTTATTTATTAGCACTGCTAATAGGTGTTGTGTACACTTTCAATGGAAAAAAAGTGCAATTACTCTAGTTATGGTAAACAGCAGTTCTTTTCCATGTACTGTATAACTAGGATAATTTCAGTAGAATTATTTGTTCAAAAGATTTGTTCACCATATAAATCATTGTTTTGAGAATGTTCACAAGTAAATTACATATTATACATGGCTTTAGTTACATTTACTGTCATTTATAAAGCTTTAACTGTATTTTATGTTCTTTAACATTTGAAATAGGGAATAAGCATGGCTTAAGTGACAATGATTGAGTCAATCATAGAAATTTTACCCTCGACACTTTACTGCTTTATCAGTAGTCGAGTTGTAAAAAAAGAAAGAAGTGGGATGGTATATATATATATATATATATATATATATATATATATATATATATATATATATATATATATATATATATATATATATATATATATATATATATATATATATATCAGTGCTGTCAAAATTATCGCGTTATTATCGCGTTAACGCGAGGCCATTTTAACGGCGATAATTTTTTTAACGTGAGATTAACGCTATGTGGTTTTTATGGTACAATTTTCCAAGTGCATCCCGCTGCAGCCTGCGGGAAGGCGGGGCTATTTTCCCCCAGTGTATGCATTTCTCATAGGCTTTGAGAGCGGACCTCCTCAAGGGAAAAAGACGCTCATACACTGGGTGATGCTAGTGCCTTTTCTTTAAGCCCCACCACCAACAAACAAGTTGAGTGTCTGGTAACTAGTAGCAACCTGAAATACGCTGAGAAAACAGATTACTGAGGTGAAATGGAATCTGCTACGGCACTCTTGCCGTCTGTGTACGCCACAGGTCGGTATTGTGTGTGTGTGTGTGTGTGTGTGTGTGTTCTCATTTTTGTTAAGAGGCTGAAAAGTAACTTTCTAGAGCATAGACTACCTCCATCTAGTGACGTCGGCCTATTGATTTTGATGTATTGATTGAAAATTGTTCATTATAATCTCAATTGTTAATTAACATCTAATGTTAACTGTACTAAATTTTATAGCAGTAGGGTAAAATGCTTGTCTTTGTTCAAAATACTGTATTAACTGTACATACTGTCTTTTACATTAGCCTGTTTTCAGGGCCTTTTTTTGGCTACATATTTGTTATTTTTGGCATAAATCAGTATCTGTGACCTGTTTTCATTTTAAAAAAAGAACATTGGCACAAATCTAGCCTGTATGTATTTTTTTGTATGTCATCGAGAGTATTTAAATGATTTTCAATCAGGAAAAAAATGTGCGATTAAAATGCGATTAATCGCGAGTTAGCTCAGGCATTGATGCGATTAATCGCGATTAAAAAAATGTTATCGATTGACAGCACTAATATATATATATATACATATATACAGGTGCTGGTCATAAAATTAGAATATCATGAAAAAGTAGATTGATTTCAGTAATTCCATTTAAAAAGTGAAACTTGTATATTATATTCATACATTACATACAAACTCATATATTTCAGATGTTTATTTTGTTTAATTTTGATGATTACAAATGACAACAAATGAAAATCTCAAATTCATCATATCAGAAAATTAGAATATTGTGAAAAGGTTCAAAATTGATGGCCCCTGGTGCCACACTCTAATCAGCTAATTAGCTCAAACCACCTGCAAAAGCCTTTAAATGGTCTTTCAGTCTAGTTCTATAGGCTACACAATCATGGGGAAGACTGCTGACTTGACAGTTGTCCAAAAGACGACCATCGACACCTTGCACAAGGAGGGCAAGACACAAAAGGTCATCGCTAAAGAGGCTGGCTGTTCACAGAGCTCAGTGTCCAAGCACATTAATAGAGAGGCGAAGGGAAGGAAAAGATGTGGTCGAAAAAAGTGTACAAGCAAGAGAGATAACCGCACCCTGGAGAGGATTGTGAAACAAAACCCATTCAAAAATGTGGGGGAGATTCACAAAGAGTGGACTGCAGCTGGAGTGAGTGCTTCAAGAACCACCACACACAGACGTATGAAAGACATGGGTTTCTGCTGTCGCATTCCTTGTGTCAAGCCACTCTTGAACCACAGACAGCGTCAGAAGCGTCTTGCCTGGGCTAAAGAGAAACAGGACTGGACTGCTGGTGACTGGTCCAAAGTCATGTTCTCTGATGAAAGTAAATTTTGCATTTCCTTTGGAAATCAAGGTCCCAGAGTCTGGAGGAAAAGAAGAGAGGCACTTCATCCACGTTGCTTGAAGTCCAGTGTAAAGTTTCCACAGTCAGTGATGGTTTGGGGTGCCATGTCATCTGCTGGTGTTGGTCCATTGTGTTTTCTGAGGTCCAGGGTCAACGCAGCCACATACCAGGAAGTTTTAGAGCACTTCATGCTTCCTGCAGCTGACCAACTTTTTGGAGATGCAGATTTCATTTTCCAACAGGACTTGGCACCTGCACACAGTGCCAAAGCTACCAGTACCTGGTTGAAGGACCATGGTATCCCTGTTCTTAATTGGCCAGCAAACTCTCCTGACCTTAACCCCATAGAAAATCTATGGGGTATTGTGAAGAAGAAGATGCAATACACCAGACCCAACAATTCAGAAGAGCTAAAAGCCACTATTAGAGCAACCTGGGCTATCATAACACCTGAGCAGTGCCACAGACTGATCGACTCCATGCCACGCCGCATTGCTGCAGTAATACAGGCCAAAGGAGGCCCAACTAAATACTGAGTGCTGTACATGCTCATACTTTTCATGTTCATACTTTTCAGTTGGCCAACATTTCTATAAATCCTTTGCTTTTATTGGTCTTCAGTAATATTCTAATTTTCTGATATGATGAATTTGAGATTTTCATTTGTTGTCATTTGTAATCATCAAAATTAAACAAAATAAACATCTGAAATATATGAGTTTGTATGTAATGTATGAATATAATATACAAGTTTCACTTTTTAAATGGAATTACTGAAATCAATCTACTTTTTCATGATATTCTAATTTTATGACCAGCACCTGTATATATATATATATATATATATATATATATATATATATATATATATATATATATATATATATATATATATATATATATATATATATACACTATATTGCCAAAAGTATTTGCTCACCTGCCTTGACTCACATATGAGCTTAAGTGACATCCCGTTCCTAATCCATAGGGTTCAATATGACGTCGGTCCACCCTTTGCAGCTAGAACAGCTTCAACTCTTCTGGGAAGGCTGTCCACAAGGTTTAGGAGTGTGTTTGGGAATTTTTGACCATTCTTCCAGAAGCGCATTTGTGAGGTCGCACACTGATGTTGGACGAGAAGGCCTGGCTCTCAGTCTCCGCTCTAATTCATCCCAAAGGTGTTCTATCGGGTTGAGGTCAGGACTCTGTGCAGGCCAGTCAAGTTCATCCACACCAGACTCTGTCATCCATGTCTTTATGGACCTTGCTTTGTGCACTGGTGCACAGTCATGTTGGAAGAGGAAGGGGCAAGCTCCAAACTGTTCCCACAAAGTTGGGAGCATGGAATTGTCCAAAATGTCTTGGTATGCTGAAGCATTCAGAGTTCCTTTCACTGGAACTAAGGGGCCAAGCCCAGCTCCTGAAAAACAACCCCACACCATAATCCCCCCTCCACCAAACTTTACACTTGGCACAATGCAGTCAGACAAGTACCGTTCTCCTGGCAACCGCCAAACCCAGACCCGTCCATCAGATTGCCAGATGGAGAAGCGCGATTCGTCACTCCAGAGAACGCGTCTCCACTGCTCTAGAGTCCAGTGGCGGCGTGCTTTACACCACCGCATCCGACGCTTTGCATTGCACTTGGTGATGTATGGCTTGGATGCAGCTGCTCGCCCATGGAAACCTATTCCATGAAGCTCTCTGCGCACTGTTCTTGAGCTACATGAAGTTTGGAGGTCTGTAGTGATTGACTCTGCAGAAAGTTGGCGACCTCTTCGCACTATGCGCGTCAGCATCCGCTGACCCCGCTCCGTCAGTTTACGTGGCCTACCACTTCGTGGCTGAGTTGCTGTCGTTCCCAAACACTTCCATTTTCTTATAATACAGCTGACAGTTGACTGTGGAATATTTAGGAGCGAGGAAATTTCACGACTGGATTTGTTGCACAGGTGGCATCCTATCACAGTTCCACGCTGGAATTCACTGAGCTCCTGAGAGCGACCCATTCTTTCACAAATGTTTGTAAAAACAGTCTGCATGCCTAGGTGCTTGAATTTATACACCTGTGGCCATGGAAGTGATTGGAACACCTGATTCCAATAATTTGGATGGGTGAGCAAATACTTTTGGCAATATAGTGTATATACAGGACCGGTTCTAGCCCTTTGGTTGCCCTAGGCGAGATTGAGTTTTGCGCCCCCCCCCCCCCCACACACACACACACACACTTTTGCTGTGCGAAATACCAGTACTGTTTTCAGCATCTGTTTAGTGCTTCGTTGAGTTGTGTTTACAGTACCACAAAGAGTGCTGTGCGGTGAATTGTGCCTACAGTTGTGCAAAGTGTGTGTTACAAAATTGCAAATTGAGTGCAAAGCAGTGTTTGTTCTTTTAGTTTTGTGAACTCAGTGAGTGTATTTGCTGTAAGTATTAATAGTTTTAGAAATTGTGCTATAAGAATCAAGGTTGTGTTTAATCATTCAGAAAAAATTGTAACTTAGCATGGAGTGATGCATAGACAAATACCAGAATAGGTTTCAGTACCTTTTCTTTTTTATTATTTTAAATAATTTATTACACACTCAAAGTTAGGACTGTGCAAAAACACTTTTAACCATCTGTAAGGACACTTAGGTAAAGTATAACTAAAAAACTGGATTGAATCATTGAATGAATTTATTTCAGACAATTAACAAATTTAACACACATTAAACAAATATTAAATAAATCAATTTCAGAAATTACCAAATAACAATAAAAAATAATAAATGTAAGAAATTCTTCAACCAAGGACTACATAAAAAAGTAATTGATAAACATTAATTTTCCTCTAAATAAAATATATCAGGTATATTTACCCTGATTTCTGACATTGATTAGTGATTAAAGAAAGGATTAACCCTCTACAAACAAAAATGCTTTTATGAATACCATTACAAAATTAAAAGTTTGAAGTTGTTGTTTTTTTTTTGTTCACATATTCTATGATGAACAGCCATGACTTCATATATTTTTATGATTATTTGTACATCCCTTTTGAATACTCAATGCAGATAATCACTACAAAATATTTTTTTTTACATTAGTATCTTCTACCCATTCTCAAGCTAATAATATAGCACATAATTCTGCTGCATATATACTGAGAAAAAAATTATGTCAACATTAGGGATGGGGATCGTTAATATTTATTGATATCGATACCTTTATCGATACTCCTTATCGATCCGAGTCTTTATCGATACCACTATCGATACTTTTCTGTTATTTGGTGGAAAGACGATGCAACAATATTTTTTTAACAGAACTGGTATTGCTTCTATTGCTTAACAAGTGAGCATAACAAAAACATTTCTAGCCTTCAATAAACATGGCTAATGTAATAGGCCACTTCGAAATGACATAAAACTAACTAGAATATATTTTCACAATTGTTGGTTAATGTATTGTCTACTGTCACTTTTCATCATGTTTTTAGTGATTAGGAAAATATTTAACAAATAAATAATTGTATTTTAAATTAAATGTAATTTTTAATAAATGTTGGCATCAGTAGTTTAATTATATATAGAGCAATATACAACTGTATTACTCATGTTTCTCGCCAAAAACAAAATTTCCCGTTTTCTTTACGTTACACTTGAACGCATCATGATAACCTAATTGACGTTTTACTGAGCCAATCTGAACACATCATCACGCAGCATGTCTGAAACTTTATTTACTTTTCAAGCTAACTAGCTTGTATGCTTCCGATTACAAGACGGATTTCACAATTAATATTTTTAACTGACCGGACAAGCTACAAAGTCTGTGTGCGCTTGCCAGTGGTACTCTGAGTGGATGATTAAGACGGGCCCGACTGCGGCGGCAGGAGGAGGAGTCTTTTCCGTTCAGCCATTCTCGAGTCGCGAGCAAAGTTAAGTGCCAGACTTCACTTGTTTTACTTTTAATATCTGTTTGCTTACAATTTCATTCCAAAATATTGGTGTACATGCTGCAGTGATTGACGTCACGACTTCCGGGTTGGAGGGCGCTTGAAAAGTGATCAGAATCTCTTTCGATTTTCTCTTAAATGTGAAAAAATAAATAAAAAAACGGTGGTATATTTATTTGTTCATATTTGCTATTTATATATACGTAAGGTTAAGTCAAACTGACGGACGCTTCATAACCGGTTTAATTCGCTTTTTTTTCTAATTCTATGATTAATGGGAAGTAAGCCTAAGGGCGACGCTAGAGGGCGCCCCCAACACATTTGTCGCCCTAGGCAATTGCCTAGCTCGCCTATAGCAATCGCCGGCCCTGTATATAGATATATATATATAAATATATATATATTAGTGCTGTCAATCGATTAAATTTTTTAATCGCGATTAATCGCATCAATGCCTGAGTTAACTCGCGATTAATCGCATTTTAATCGCACATTTTTTTTCCTGATTGAAAATCATTTAAATACTCTCGATGACATACAAAAAAATACATACAGGCTAGGTTTGTGCCAATGTTCTTTTTTTAAAATGAAAACAGGTCACAGATACTGATTTATGCCATAGAAACATATGGCAAGAAGATGGGGAGGCATGTAGCAAAAAATAACAAATATGTAGCCAAAAAAAAAGGCCCTGAAAACAGGCTGAAGTAAAAGACAGTCTTTACAGTTAATACAGTCTTTTGAACAAAGACAAGCATTTTATCCTACTGCTATAAAATTTAGTAGAGTTAACATTAGATGTTAATTAACCAAGGTAATAATGAACAATTTTCAATCAATACATCAAAATCAATAGACCGACATCACTAGATGAAGGTAGTCTATGCTCTCTAGAGCACAGACGGCAAGAGTGCTGCTACGAGATTCCATTTCACCTCAGTAATCTGTTTTCTCAGCGTATTTCAGGTTGCTACTAGTTACCAGACACTCAACTTGTTTGTTGGTGGTGGGGCTTAAAGAAAAGGCACTAGCGTTACCCAGTGTATGAGCGTCTTTTTCCCTTGAGGAGGTCCGCTCTCGAAGCCTATGAGAAATGCAATGCTGGGGGAAAATAGCCCCGCCTTCCCGCAGGCTGCAGCGGGATGTACTTGGAAAATTGTACCATAAAACCACATAGCGTTAATCTCACGTTAAAAAAATTATCGCCGTTAAAATGGCCTCGCGTTAACGCGTTAATAACGCGTAATTTTGACAGCACTAATATATATATATATATATATAAATATATATATATATACACTGCCTGGCCAAGAAAAAGTCGCCACTTGGATTCAACTAAGCAAATAGGTATGAGCCTCCTATTGGATAATTACTGCATGGGCGATTATCTTTCAGCTGGCAGAAAGTTATTTAACCCCAACTGCTGCAATGACTTGCTTCTCATTTCCTAAACAACCATGTCGAAAGACACATCCCGTGGTCGTGGAAAAGATGTTAGTCTGTTTGAGAAGGGTCAAATCATTGGCATGCATCAAGCAGAGAAAACATCTAAAGAGATTGCAGAAACTACTAAAATTGGGTTAAGAACTGTCCAACGCATTGATAAAAATTGGAAGGATAGTGGGGACCCATCGTCTTCAAGGAAGAAATGTGGCCGGAAATAAATCCTGAATGATCGTGATCGGCGATCACTTAATACTGACGCTTTGTTTAATACTGAAAGTAAGAGCATTTTCACACGCACAATGTGAAGGGAACTCAAGGCATTGGGACTGAACAGCTGTGTAGCCATAAGAAAACCACTAATCAGTCAGGCATACGGAAAAAAAGGCTTCAATTTGCTAGGGAGCATAAAGATTGGGCTGTGGAGCAATGGAAGAAGGTCATGTGGTCTGATGAGTCCAGATTTACCCTGTTCCAGTGTAATGGGCGAATCAGGGTAAGAAGGGAGGCAGGTGAAGTGATGCACCCACCATGCCTAGTGCCTACTGTACAAGCCTGTGGGGGCGGTGTTATGATCTGGGGTTGCTGCAGTTGGTCAGGTCTAGGTTCAGCAACAGTATGTGCTCAAAGAATGAGGTCAACTGACTACCTGAATATACTGAATGACCAGTTATTCCATCAATGGGCTTTTTCTTCCCTGATGTCACAGGCATATTCAAGATGACAATGCCAGGATTCATCGGGCTCAATGGTGAAAGACTGGTTCAGGGAGCATGACTCATCATTTTCACACATGGATTGGCACCACAGAGTCCAGACCTCAACCCCATTGAGTATCTTTGGGATGTGCTAGAGAGGGCTTTGCTTAGCGGTCAGTCAGACTCTACCATCATCAATGCAAGATCTTGGAGAAAAATTAATGCAACACTAGATGGAAATAAATCTTTTGACATTGCAGAAGTTTATCGAAACAATGCCACAGTGAATGCATGCCGTAATCAAAGCTTAAGGCGGTCCAACAAAGTATTAGTGAGCGACCTTTTTTTTTGGTGGCAACTTTTTTTTTTGCCAGGCACTGTATATATATATATATATATATATATATATATATATATATATATATATATATATATATATATATATATATATATATATATATATATATATATATACCGTATATTCACATATTAAAACTACTTTATTCCCACTGATCACAGCAAATATAGCTGCAAGATTGAGATTATTTAGATGAAAAAACACCTGCTAGCCACCGCGGTGAAGAGGAGGAGACCCGCCCAGAGGCTGCTGTTGAATTAAGTTTTCAGGTAGAAAAATAGAGCTGGAGCAAAACTGAGTATGATTGTGCTTTATTAATGTATTTATTACAAAGTATTAATCAAACCCATCGAAGTCATCATCCTCTGTTTCTGAATTAAACAGATGCGCTAAATCAGACATGCCAGTTTCCCCTTCTTCGCTGTCAGTCACTTTCCGTGCAGCGCAGCTCCTCAGAAATAATGCCGGCTTTTGCAAAAGCTCGAACAACAGAGCCAGCAGACACGTTTGTCCAAGCATCTACAATCCATCCGCAAACTGTGGCGTAACCTGCCCGGCGCTGCCTTCCACTTATCCTGAAACTGTGGTCTCCGTCTGTCATCCATCGCTCCCACGCCGCTGGCAGCCTTACTTTGAACGGCCGGTTCACACCGATGTCGAGCGGTTGAAGTTCCTTTGTCAGACCCCCGGGATAACGGCGAGCACAGCGTTCATTGATTCACCTTTTTTTTCACATCAGCTGTGAGATGGGCACTCATGGAGTCACAGATTAACTGCGATGGTGATGCGTGGAAAAAAACACCTGGTCTCCTCACATAGCCTACACCTCCCTCAGCCACGCTTTCATCATCTCCTCATCTATCCAGCCCTTTTCATTTAATATCATATGTCATCAGAGCGCTGTGTCTGTCTCGCTGTCAGCTCCCAGATCAGCTTCTCTGATTGGTTGATGCGGCGCGTCCAGCAGCAAAACTTCAATTTTTCCATCTCGAGCAGCAGCAGCGCGTTGGCGGTGCGTCAGATGCTTAAACGATCCCGACGTGCTGCACCTGCGGCTCAAAACGCGCTGCAGGACCTTTTGCTGCACCTATACGCGCGTCAACCATTGACTTTGCATGTAAACTCGCTGCTTCTGCTGCACCTGCTGGGTCCGGTTCACACCGATGTCGAGCGGTTGAACAGCGAGCACAGGGTTAAATTGTTTCCCCATGTTTTTCACATCAGCTGTGAGATGGGCACGCATGGAGTCACAGATTAATGGTGATGGTGATGAGTGGAAAAAAAACACCTGGTCTCCTTACATTCAGCCACTCTTTCATCATCTCCTCAATGAGGTGGTCTCAAAAGTCGCAGTTACAACACACATAGGGCGCACCGCACCATAGGGCGCACCACACATTTTGAGGGGAAGAAAAGACGTTTAAGTGCGCCTTATAGTCGTGAAAATACGGTATATATATATATATATATATATATATATATATATATATATACTGTATATATGTTTTTTTAAGTATACATAGCCTAATTAAGTCTATAGTCTATTAAACTAAAGCACTATGCATGGTATGTTTGTTACATGTCAGGTATGCCAGCCATTGAACATGACCAAGGCACCTTACAGCAAAACTGCAGTCAGTCGCTGGACTGGCATGGCTATCACTACCCCTACGTAGTTAGGGGCTAATTTCTCACTGTAATCAGCTTTACAGCCATGGAAGGCAAACTTCTTTAATTTTGCTTAAACTATTTAATTTTACAAATCTATTAAGATTTGGAAAAAAAACTTCATAAAATATTGCAAATGAATATCTGAATCTTTTCAAGTCAAGTATTTTTTCAAATTCAATTAATTAAATTGAAAGATCTGAAATAATTTTTAAAATCTGAAAAAGCTGCTAACAAATTAAAATACATTAGAATTAGCCAGAAAATGAAAAAAGCCTATATAAAATATAATATTTTTTCTCAAGTTTCTAATATGCTTTTAGAGTATTGATTTTATAAAATATACTGTTTATCGGAAAATCAGTGTTGCTTCTATTGGCTAATTTAAAGTAAGCTAGACTACAGGCAATGAAAGAGTTCAAACTATTCTAACAGGTCCGTCGAAGTTATTTGCCATTGATTAGACGACAGGCATTATTTAGCACCTTACAGCGCCTTTTAGGGCAGCCAATAGCTGTCATGATTTAATTAAAGATCTGACCCAAAATGCAGAAGACCAAACAGAGAGACCAGGGAAAAGTTTTAACAGGTTTATTTAGTATAATGAGATTAGCCCAGTGCTGCTCTGAACACTGCTCAACTGGAACTGAAAGGTGAGGGGAAGACACTGCGGTTAGCTCAGGCTCAGTGGGAAATTAGATTCTTTGACTTGAAGAGGAGGAATAGGTTGCAGACTCACGCTTCCAGAAAAAGGTGTCCTTTATTGAATCCAGTCTGTGTGGGATGTTCCAGTGATTGTCTTGTTTGATGGTGGGCGGACAGGGTTTACTCAGACTGCGGTTGTTCCTTGGTGAACGGAGAAGCTGACTGCCACTCAGATTTCCTGCGGTACTTGAACGGGCTGTGGTGCAGATGAATCCCTTGCTCAGAGTGAAACTCAAACGACCTCTTTGGGAAAAGTGGATCCAAACCTCCAGTTTGAATCCCCAGCTCAGTTTAAGGCTCAGTTGATCCTTCCAGGGAGAGAAGGTCCGAAACGTCCAGTTTTGCAGGATGACTTCCTACCGAGAGGCAAAGACAAAAATAGCAAGGTTAAAACTCAAGTGTACAAAAACTCAGCTTGGCTAGAGTACCCAAAACAGGCAGACAAAAACTCAGATTAGACTCTGCTAAACTAAGCGTGGCTAGAGTACCCCAAACTGGTAAATGCACTGGCCACGAGGTAGTGGCAGTCAGAAGCTTAAGAGCACTCCACAGGTAATGAAGCAACGAGCTGCAGGTGTGCAGGGAGGCCCGATGAGGACGGGCACCACCTGGTGGAGGAGAAAAGGAATCACAAAAACAACCCACAAAAACAGGATTCCTGACAATATGGCCTTTCTTCCTGGGCAGTTGGCAAGACTGGTGAGGAGCAGAGAAGAAAAGCTGTTGAAGAAAAAAATACAAATTTTGACAAGAAAAAGTGTTTAAATATATTAAAAAAATTTATAATTTAATTTAAATGAGTCTTAGAGTAAAAAAAGTTCTTGTTCTCTGCACATCCCATACTGCTGGGTTCTTTCTATATTGTGGCATTTTGAAACTTTTTCAAGAAGAGCCAGCCCCATTGCAGCTATGCAAAATTCTGCAGGTTACTGTTAGGACAGCTCAGTTACAGCACTAGGGGGATATTTCATAACTGGGATATAAAAAAAAATATAGTTTTGACTAGTTCAGAGTAACTTAAATATCTTGTTTATAATTCCGGATGTGTGACACTTTAAATGACAAATTTGATTATGTCATTTGAGACATCTCAAAATGCATTTTGACTATCCAAAATGTGATTAAAGATATTTTGAATTGTAATTTTTCCCTAGACCTAATATAAAAATATAAAAAATCATTAAGGGCAGTCAAAATTTAGTAAATAATGTTTGTCTATTCTATTAAAATTTCTGTGTCTCTATAATGGTTTCTGTATTATGAGTTGTCTTCTCAATTCAGAGGGCCCCATGCCTGTCGTTGCCTAGTGATCCAAATTTCCTAAATCTGCCCCTGCTTCGATTCTCTCCTCTGGGTTTCATCTGTGGTGCCGAGAATTACCTCCCCTGTCGCGGGAGCACGCATCGCCCTAAACTCATGCCCAATGATAAGAAAACGGAATAAAATATGAACGAAAAGGGAAATTTGAAAATTAAAAATTTTAAACATATGTTTTTATATTTCTTGTACTTTGATGCCTTAAAATTTATAGTTTTTGTGTACAAATAAATTTGAATTAATAGGGTTTTACTTTTATGGAAACACCTTTCAGTTAATGTGCTTCAGTCAGTGTAGGATGAATAAATTCTCCGCTCAGTAGATGCCAATTCCTGAGTTTGCTATCAACTCTATTTTAGATAATTTCTGACACTTTATTAGTTAAACTAAGAACCTGGAACCTGTGGATGATTCCCTGCCCTCCTTATTTTCACATTCCCTCAAATCACGTTGTCTTTGCCGCTCGGCCATGATGCTGTTCAGAACAGCGCAGGCTGTGCGCTACTCAGCCTGCCAAATGTTGATAGGGCAATAGTATTGCCATTACTGTTAAAATAAAATAGAAATTTACACATTCAGTTATAAAACGTCACAGGGAATGGTATAGGGGGATGGTCATTTAAGAAGGGGGATCATTTTTAAGATTTTTTTAAGAAGGGGGATACCTGCGCCCCTCTTCCCCCCTCAACTCGAGTACTGTCCTTTACACTTAAAATTAGTTATGAGGATCAGGTAAACTTTTTATGCTCTCACCTAACCTTAACTTGGAATGTTAAGCCAATTTCAGACAGTCTAAATGGGAAAAGGAAAATATGCACCTCTATCCTGACTTTTGGATGAAAATTGCTTGTGAAAAACATTTGTTTCAAGGTGATGTCATAAAATAAATGATCTGTTCTGTCTCAGTATGTCAGTACAGTAAGTGAGAAAGCGACACAGCAATTCATGTACTGCACATATCAGGATTTGATGTGTTCATGCCATAACACTCTAAAGCATCTATTGATTCCTACACCAGGTAGTAAGTATATCATGGGCAGTACTTCATGTGTCCAGGGGTGCAAGTGTCGACTGTCAGCAGAGATGGCAAAAGTACTCACTTTCCGTACTTGAGTAAAAGTACAGATACTTGTGTTAAAAAATACTCTGGTAAAAGTGGAAGTACTGATTAAACTTCTTAACTCAAGTAAAAGTAACAAAGTACAGGCTTGTAAATTTACTTAAAGTATAAAAGTAAAAGTAGAAACCACTTTTTTCATGCCGTTGCCTACATTTTAAATGGATGTCTGCCAATAGGACTAGATCTCTGTTGTGTTCATTTTCAATCATCTCGTCGTCCATGCTACTATGCTAACGCCACCGCCACCAAGCTGCAATGATTTGCCGCGAATGAATACCGCCGAATCTGTCGATTCATCTTGTAGTGGTGCGTCAAATGCAACGTAGATTCCCATCCAATTAGACTGAATTTGGTATTGATGACGTGAAAAATAATAACGGTAACTCCATTGAAATGATTCAAAACTAAAGTAACGAGCCAATTTTTTAAACTGTAAGGAGTAGAAAGTACAGATACAGTATGTGTCTAAAAATGTAAGGAGTAAAAGTAAAAAGTCGCCATAAAAATTAGTAGTAAAATAAAGTAAAAATATCAGAAAAATCTACTTGAGTACAGTAACGAAGTGTTTGTACTTCGTTACTTCCCATCTCTGACTGTCAGTCATGTTATTATCTGCTGGTTAAAATTTGGAATGATGTTATGGTGAAGTATGACAGCTTATGCTAAATAAGGGTAAGTCTTAGTTGTAGATTTGTATTAGACCTTATAACTTCATTCACTTTGGTGTTCTTCAGCAACATTATCCCCTTATTTTAAAGGTTCAAGAGGAGTGTTACACAAGTCTAGACATCTGCACTATGGCTCGATCTAACCCTGATGCTATTGGAGAGGTTGTGCAAGTGCCGACTCACTTCCCCAACAGGTGAGTTCCTGAGCTACTAACATATAAAAAGTCAATGAGGCTATTTTCTTTTCTAATGTATATTTCTTTAGTCAGAGTGCACACAGAAAATATTATTAAAACATGCCTGTGAATCAAATTATTTTGATATGTACTGCATAATTGTAGTAGTGTTACTTGCATTAAAAGAAGTCAGGAATTCCTGTAAGACTCATATAATTTTACCTAAAAAGATGTGTAAATCCTTTAACCTAACCTAAAAAATATATGAATGTCTTATTTTCATTATCCATCCATCCATCCATTATCTGACACGCTTGTCCTAATTGGGGTCGGGAGGAGGGCTGCTGCCTGTCTCCTGCTGTCAAAGGGCGAGAGGTGGGGGTACACTCTGGACAGGCCGGCAGTCTTTCACAGGGCAACACAGAGACACATAGAACTATACAACCAAAACAACACACTCTCACACCTATGGAAAATTTAGAAAAAACAAGTTACATAACAGAATCATTGTTTTCATCTAACTGAAATGTGAATTTGATTTTTATTAAAGTGAATTAAACAAGCAATGCAAAGCATAATATTGCAATGTATATTATATCACTATGTATATATATATATATATATATATATATATATATATATATATATATAGCTGTTCAGTTTGTCTATCAGATTCTGATTCTCAGGTGAAGATCAGAGAAGTGTCACGATTTTACTAAAGTTCAGACCCAAATGCTGAGGACCAAACAGGGAGACCAGGAGAAAAGGTTTAACAGGTTTAATTTAAGAGATAATGCAAACACTCTGGCCTCGAAGTAGTGGCAGTGAGCAGTTAACGAGGAAACCAACAGCAGGTGTGTGAGGTGGCGGACCAGAACCAGGCGCCTCCTGGAGGAGGAAGGGAGACAAACACAGAAACACAAACACACAGACAGGAGTCCTGACACTACCCCCCAAGGACCACCACCCGGCGGTCCAGAGGAACCAGAGGGCTGAGAGAGGCGGAAGTCCCTAATGAGGGAGGGGTCTAGGATGTACGATCCTGGGACCCTAGAGCAATCCTCGGGACCGTAACCCTCCCAATCGACCAAATATTGCCACCCTCGCCCACGGGGACAAGCATCAATGATGCGTCGAACTGTGTAGGCGGGGTGGCCATCAATGTCCAAAGGGGGAGGGGACTCAGCGGGTGGGCACAAAGGACTAGACGAGACTGGCTTGACCTGGGAGACGTGGTATTTAGGGTGAATACGAAGGGAGGATGGAAGACGGAGACGGACTGCAGTCTCAGATTGTTTTCTCCACTTCGTAGGGTCCGATGAATTTGGGTGAGAGTTTGCTTGACATCACCTTGATGAGGGGGGTGTCACGGGTGGAGAGCCGGACCTTCTGGCCCGTGCGATAGGATGAGGAAACCCTCCTCCTGCGATTTGCCCACCTCTGATTCTGCTGGGAGGTCCTTCCCAGGGCCGTCCTGGCCCAGTTCCAGAAGGTCCGGCAGCGGCGGATGTGTTGCTGGACGGAGGGTACAGCAATTTCTGCCTCTTCAGACGGGAAAAGGGGTGGCTGGTAACCAATGGATGCCTCAAATGGAGATAGACCTGTGGCGACGGAGACACTGGATTTATGTGCATACTCGACCCATGAAAGGAGTTGACTCCAGTTAGTGGTTACTGAATGTAGCTTAAGTTACTCATTCTGTGATGCATCTGAGGCTGGCTTCCAACTCTTGATTCATATGCTCTACTTGTCCATTGGATTGAGGGTGGTAACCGGAAGTGAGAGAGACCTTGGCCCCAAGTGCCGAGCAAAAACTTCTCCATACCTGGGAGATGAACTGCGGGCCGTGGTCAGACAGGATGTCCAGAGGTATTCCATGAAGCCAAAAAACATGTTTAATGAGAAGCTGGGCTTTTTGCAGAGCTGTGGGGAGTTTTCTCAGAGAGACTAGATGATAGGCCTTGGAAAAACAATCAATGATGGTAAGGATGGTTGTCATACCTTTTGAGGTGGGGAGACCTGTGATGAAGTCGATGGCGATGTGAGACTAGGGTTGCTTGGGGATGGGTAATGGTTGAAGCAGTCCGGAAGGAGGTTGATGAGAGGGTTTGTTGCGAGCACAGGTCGGCAGGCCAAAACAAACTCCTTTACATCCTTTAGCAAGGAGGGCCACCAAAAGCGCCGACTGATGTGGGCTACCGTTCGACCGATCCCTGGATGGGCAGAAAACTTATAAGAATGAATCCAAATGATTACACAAGCTCGGATGGAGGAAGGTACATAGATTCTGTTAGGTGGCCCGGTTCCAGGATCAGGTTCAGTCTGTTGGGCCTGTTTGACGAGATCTTCAATCTCCCAGGTTACTGCAGCAATAGAGCTGACTGTATATTTACAGTTCCAAGGAATCCTTTTTTTCTTACTTTGGGAAGATAGGCTAGACTGTATTTTTGGAGATATTTTCTTTGTTATCATAAGCATATGATAATTACACTATAGATCATTGTAGTGCCACAAAACTTGTAGCACACATTGTGCTGTTATGTTCACACCTTTCTTGCATCAATGACTCTGCAGACGGTGATGTGTCTAAGCAGGTTTAATGACACTAAAAAGGGTAAAATCAGAAAAGGACAAAAATGGAGACAAAAAAATACAATGCATTTACATAATGCATATGTCCATAAAATGCTTGAACTGCACTGTGTATAATCTAAATTATAGAACAACATTAAAGATAAAACAGTAATCAACAGAGACGCCATATTGCCGACCGTCTGGTTCGCTAGCATTAACTTGATACAAATCAAAATCTACGGTTGCTTAACTCATTTCTAGTCACTACAGAATAACACAAGTATTGAACAAACATAAATACATTTGTGCACATACCAGCGATCCAACCTCAAAAATGAAAGGCAAATGCGGTCTAAAGACGGCCGACATGTTCCCTGCCATCATCTGTCTGCCGCGCTGCTAAAAACGTCACTTCCCATGGAAAACGGTCTCTTCCAATTAAAAAGTACACAACCGTATCTACCTGACTTGTCCACTAGATGGCACCATAAAGCAACAAGATTAACTAAGTGGAAATATTCAAACTTTTCCTAAAATAAAACATTATTAAAAGATGAAACAGAACACATATAGATAACCTCATCTAGTTCATACTACAACCCTTACTTTCGGAATATGTGCTTAAGTCTTATTGTTTTTAGATTTTTTCATTGTTATTATAAGCAGGCCATGTGTGCAATCTCTGCAACAGGAACCACAGCACTGAGTGTTGTGTGTACTGCACAAAGTATAACTGTCACAAATGCAAGAAGGAATCACCTTGAGACAATTATAAATGGGACAATTATAGCTTTATATGTAGTGCTTTTCCTTGGGTGTAATAAATGTTATTCTAATACTGAAATCATACTGTTGTCATCCTCTAGGATGAAATGTTGAATGACGTGAAAAGGTGAGAGAAGACAAAATACAACTATTCTCTAAGTTTCTTTCACATAGTGAGCTTTGCAATATAAATGAGTCTGTTGGTGAATGGACAATATAAATAGGCTCTGAAACTAGGACCCGTATGATCAGTGGCGCAAAAACCGGGTATGCAGCGCATGCAACGCATAGGGGCGCTGCACTTGAGGGGGCGTCAAAAAACCCCTCTAGAAAATCAATATTTCTAGTTGTAATTTTCTATATTTAACAGCATAAAACGATCAATAACAGAAAGACAGCACTGATTATGCGCCCCTCTGATGCACGCCCACCGATTATGCGCCCCCTTCACCTCTCCTCCTGTCGCTCTCCTTTCCCACACAGGTGGCTTGCGCACGCGCCCCTAAGAGACGCACTCAGGCGTGTTTTTCTTTTTCTTTTTTTTTTTTTTTTTATCTTCGACTATCATTTGTAGTGCGCACTTACCAGCAAGAGGGAGCGCCAGAAAAAAAAAAAACTATCCGGGGCGCAAAACAGAAAAAGAAAAAGGGAGATAATTAAAGATGAGTTGTACAAGTTTATGTGTGTATCAGACACATTAATCCAGTGTTATTATAGCCCTTAGACTCGGTGACCCATGTTACCAACCTTTTTGGCAGGGGGACACTTGAGTTTAAATGTTTTATTCAGTATCACTACAGTGGTGTTGTGAAATATCTGATAAGTCAGATAAGATGCAGTGTCCAGTCAGTAACTTATCCAACAAGAAGATCATTCAAATATAAAGATTAATTTTTATTGTGGTTTGACTGCTGTATTTTTTAACCCTACTTAACATAAAATTAATTTAATTCAGCTGTGAGGATGGAGAGAAAGAAGAGAAGATGACAAAGGAAGAATCAGGACAGACAGGGGAAAGCAACAGGTTGATCTAATATTAGGTGGAAGTGAGGGAACAGCTACTTAATCCCAATCGATAATGTTTAAACATTATTTTTAAAAACTGTATTAAGATCTGTAATTTTTACAACTAATTTATAATGCTTTTTGACCATATGACTTAGTGGAGAACGCCACAGACAAGGGTTGAAGGAGACAAACATGAGGTCGGTGATAGAAGAGACAAGTGAGGACATCAGGTAGAAATAAATACATTAGGGAGGCAGCATAAACATATATACCATAATGGTTTGAATTTGGGATGACCATCTCTCATTGTGTTCTTTTGGTTACTGTACGGGGGGTGGGGGGGCGTCGATCATTTGTTTTCGCATACACCTCAAAAATATGTAGTTGCGCCCCTGCGTATGATATCTGGTTGTTCAATAGGTTTTTCTAAATAAAAGATTTAGATATGACTTATCCAGATATCCCTGCCAAAAGGTCTGATGTTGCAGGGGAAGATAATGAAAAGTGTTTGGAGCATGCTCTTGTTCTGATGCCAGTTTGTTTCAGCCTTTATCCAGTCTCATGTAGAAAGGTTGGTCAGATCACATGTTATTTGCATTAAAATAGAGACAGTTAGCAAGGTAGAGTAAATACACAAACTTGAAGAGGGGAAGGGGGCTTGCAGGAAAACTGGAATTCTCTGGGACTTCGAGTGCTTACAAGAGAAAATTTTGATCTCATGGGAATGCTCTCCAAAGGTTCCCGAAAGAAAGCTATTTACAACAATAACCAGGTGAAACCAAAACTCTTCAGCTTGAGGAGTTTTGGATTGAGACAGTACATTTTTTTAATCCAGAATGCAAAATGTTTTTATATTTTTTTCCAATTTTGACATAATTAGGGCTCTTAGTGGGTCACTCTGTTAGCTAAAGGTATTTTTTACAGTCTCTATATTCGAGTTAACGCTTAATCAATTGCTAAACTAGTGGAAGATTATTTAAAAAAATCACAATTAATATGATTAACTGTTTCAACTGTAGGCTTCCCCTAGGCATACTTGACCTACAGTGACTCACCCAAGCACTGGTCTCTGTGCAAATGGAAAGTTCACTAGGCCATAATATAATCCAGGTGTATGTTGTGCAGACTGACCCAGCTAATGAGCCATTGCTCTGGTCCTTTATAAACATATAGGCTTTGATCTTCTTGCCTGGTTTCCCGTTTGGATAATCATTGAAAAGGACATTTGGAGCAGGAGTCCCCAAAGTGGGGTCTGCACATGTTTGAGTGCATGCTGAGGTATGACCAAGTGTAACTGTGTTTTCCTCTCCACCATGTTCCTCCCTCTGCTCTCTGCCTTGGCCTGGAGTAGTGTTTTGACTCTGTGTATATGACACTGTGTACTTGACTTGCAAGTCAGGTACACAGTATCACTGTATCATTTCTGAAGTTTTGAATTTTGCAGGTGCACGCTTGATTTGTGGACAAATCACAACACCATAAACAAATGTTGAGCTCTTTGAGATAAGCTTTATGTCTTTTCTCTATAGGCCCAACATCCTTTGCTTGTGAATTCAGTAGGGGTTGGCTTGTTTGCTTTGATTACCTCTGTTTGTTTTTTTTTAAGTGTGATTGGAGCTTTGGATTTTATGAACTAGCTCTAGTGGTTGTCATGGGAAGTTGAAGGGGATGTGGGAATTGAAACAGGGGTCAATCCCCCCCCCCCCCCCCCGTTGTGTTATAAAAGGAAGCTTTCTATGCCCAGTGGACTTCAGACTTAACTGTAAATCTGCTTGACAATCTGTGCCTAGATATGTTTTGGTTAAAGGGGTCATAGAATTATTATATGGGGTATTTGGTGCTGGTGTTTAAGGTCTCTGAATAGGGTGTGTAACATTGTCAGGGGTGAAAATTGCATACTTACCATTCTATGAGCCCTAATTCAAGCCTGGTTAAAAGCCTTAGAATGAAACAACAGGTTTTATTCCTTTTATGGTATGCTCAGGGATATTTAGATAAGCTGTGCGCTGATTGGTTGGTTTACAACAAGTGAAGCTGCTGAGCAAAGACGCATCATAGCAACAAGCACTTACTCACATCGAAATTGTTGATATGATAGGATGACCAGAAGTCAAAATTTCAAAATCGTCCGGGACTTTGGTCAACTACATTGCAGCAGAACTGAGCTGTGAGCTCAGGGGCTGGTCCTGGAACCCCAGCAGATGGGGGCAGGAGCCAGCGTGGGACGGAGCGACTGAACCTGACCCAGTGATGGTAGCCTGGATACAGGCGGCCCCGTGCATGACAAATGTACAGGCCTGAACCAAATAAGGCAACATCCCCGAGTTTAAGTCAACTCTGGGCTTCGTTTGAATTTGCCATTTTTATGGTGGAAGTTTAGAATTGTGAGATTTGCAGAGAAAGGAGGTGTTGATGGTGTTTGAACTTCTCTGTACGTCCATTTCACCCACTGAAATATCACTATTCATCTATGACAATGTAAACTCAGTTTCAGATTCTATGACCCCTTTAACCTCTTGAAACCCACCGGGTCGCCTTAAGTAGGGGTAATATTTCAGAATGCATAAAGTTCCAAAAGTTTTACCAGCAGTTAGAGCCATTGTGTGCAGCTTCAAGCTGACACCAAAAGTTCCAATCCCCACAGCTCTGGAACTGTTATAGCTAGAGGTCTGAAATTTTCAGCATTTGTGGTTGACATGATGTAGGACATATATAATACAATGGAGAATGTCTTTATTACTGCTGTTCAAAAAAGACCTATCATTTCGAGAATAAAAAAACAACAACTTTGAGTCATATTTGAACTAATGTAGGTTGGTTTGTGTTCTACTCACCCAATTCTACTCACCAATTCAGAAAGTAGAGGATGTTAGCTTTCAAATAATGTATTGCACATGTAATCTGGGCTTACAGTTCCTAAGTTATTAGATTTTTAATTTGAGGATGCAAAAACAGGCGAGGATTACCCAAAATGAGGTGGATGTTAAGTGGTTAAATATCTAGCAAGATTATAAAGGTAATTCTTCTCATTTGATGTGTTTTATTGGTTTGATATCTGACTCTTTAAGCCCCTTAAGCTCAGCTACTTACTCAAACACATTGGCTTCAGCAAATGCTCCCTCACTTCCTTCTCATTTGTCAGTGCTTATTGAGTAGCTGAAAATTCTGCTTGTTTAACTTTTGTGTTTATCTCCTTGTGTGCAAACTTTAATCTGCCTTGTGCAGCTTCAGCCTTCGCATGTTCTTCAACTGCTGCTATTGCAATATGCAAGCGAGTAGTTCTAACTGTCCCTGGACCTCCAGTCTGTCCTCTCCGTTTGGCTACTTTGTTAGAGTATGCTCATTTTCCTGTAGAGTTGCCTCATTGATTTATACCTTTGGACATCTTTGCCATAGACTGCAGTGTAGCATTTAAACTGCATCGCCGTGAAGAGCCAATCTGCTGCTTCTACTTCAAAGCAGATTGTACTGCATTTTTTTCAAAGTAGGCTTTTTATATTTTGTCTCTGTCTGGTTTCTAGAGGATAGATAACTCTTGCAAATAATGAGGCATGAACTGTATTTTTTTCCTACACTTTATTCAGTACATCACTGTTTTTTCTTTTTTGCTTTGATAAACCACATAAAGCTAACACATACTTTAGTTAGCTTAAAATCTGATGATGTCAAAGACAAAAACTAAATATTACCACCCACCAATCAGTGTAAAAAGAGGTTTACACCTCAGTTTTAGGTTTATAGATATGAAATGTTAATTGTTGCTTTGAATTGGGAATAGGGCTGAAATGGTAAATAAAAATTGGTGAATTAAATGGTTTTCTTATATTTTTACAAATCAAAGTGCATGTTTGGTCAAAAGTTTAAACAGCAAAATCATGTAATGACATGTCACGGATTTTTTTTTGTTTGTTCTTCTAACATTAACAGGATAAATATGGCAGGATTATACAACTAGACCCATCCACCTAAAGTGAAGGGGTGGGAAAGGAGAGTATTGAACAATGAATCAGCCATCATAAAGTAACATTTGCAATTGTCGAAAGTCAGTAAAATTAATTGGCACAACTACCTGAACACACTATCCCACATTGAAATATTGAGGTGGGAGTAAAATGCAAATAAAATAAAGAGTTAAATAGTAGAGAGTAAAGCTGGTCTAAAATCAGAGATGTTAATTCAATTAAATTCAGTGTATTTATATAGCACCAATCCACAACATGTAATCTCAATGCACTTTACAATTCAACCAGGTCATACAGTCAGATTGATTCAAAGTTTTCTATCTAAGGAAAACCAGTTGATTGCATTGACTCGAAGGCAATCCCTCATGCTAAGCATGCTTGTAGTGACAGTGAAGAGGAATAACTCCCTTTTAAAAGGAAGAAACCTCCAGCAGAACGTGACTCGGTGTGAGCGGCAACCACTGAGGCCGCCTGGGGTTCAAGGAGACAGAAGCAGACATATACCCCACTTACAGTACCCTTGAAAAACCGATCCATGCCGAGACCGGTCCGAGCTCGGATCAGTTAACCAGGCCAAGTTCGGTTCTGACGACCGTTTACACATTGCGCTATCTTGGTTCCTCGCCTCCTAGTGACGATCTGCGGTATTACTGCCAGTATTGAAGGAGGAAATCAAGCAGTTGGTGGCGGTAATGCACCAAAAGTTGTTTGCCGACCGCCATAAAACACAAGAAGAAGAAGACGAAGAAGGAGGGAATCAAGCAAATCAAAGTGGCGGAGCCCGTCACATTCAGAAAGTTATGCTTGATTATTATTATCATCGCAGGTCGCACCACCCTCTTTTGAAGCCATTATTCAAAATGTTGGAGAAGATTTCAAATGTTATTTATAGTTGTTGTTCTTCTTCTGTTTTGTGTTGGTTGGCAAGCAACTTCCGGAGGGGCATTACCGCCAACTACTGGAATGGAGTGTGAATCGGGACGTGCAGCCAGACGGAGTTCTGCTCATGCACTCTTCTAATCAGAGAACCGAGCCAGGGAAAAACCGAGCCGAGCCCACCTCTGGAACTGGTCTGCAGTTAGCTCGGTTCAGTTCAGTTTGCTTTCCATTTACACATGATAAGTTAGCTCAGTTACTGAGCTCGGACCGGTCTCAACACGGTTTTTTAAGGGTAGTATAAATGGGGTATTAGAAAAAAAAACAGGGATACAATTGGCAACTGCAAACCAGCTCCACAAGCGGCCCCATTCAGGAAACACACAGCCAGGCAGACAAGCTCAATGCCAGCTCCTATGTCACAGTCAGAGAAACAGGACTACTCTGAAAAAGAGGTTGATCTCCAACATCTATAAACAAAGGTGTTTATGACAGCAGCCAGAGATGGCAAATATACTCACTTTCCGTTCTTGAGTAAAAGTACAGATACTTGTGTTAAAAAATACTCTGGTAAAAGTGGAAGTACTGATTACACTTCTTTACTCAAGTAAAAGTAACAAAGTACAGGCTTGTAAATTTACTTAAAGTATAAAAGTAAAAGTAGAAACATCTTTTTTCATGCCGGTGCCTACATTTTAAATGGATGTCTGCCAATAGGACTAGATCTCCGTTGTGTTCATTTTCAATCATCTCGTCGTCCATACTACTATGCTAACGCCACCGCCACCAAGCTGCAATGATTTGCCGCTAATGAATACCGCTGAATCTGTCGATTCATCTTGTAGTGGTGCGTCAAATGCAACGTAGATTCCCATCCAATTAGATTGAATTTGGTATTGATGACGTGAAAAATAATAACGGTAACTCCATTGAAATGATTCAAAACTAAAGTAACGAGCCAATTTTTTAAAACGTAAGGAGTAGAAAGTACAGATATTTGTGTAAAAATGTAAGGAGTAGAAGTAAAAAGTCGCCATAAAAATAAGTAGTAAAGTAAAGTAAAAATATCAGAAAAATCTACTTGAGTACAGTAACAAAGTATTTGTACTTTGTTACTTCCCATCTCTGACAGCAGCACAGGTGATATTTCTTTCCAGGCTGGTGTCACAGCCAAACAGGGGCAGAAAAAATTAAACTACAATGAGAAAAAGCAGAGGGAGCATAGTGTTAGAGATTGTACTAACAAATTCTGCAAAATGGGAGAGTAGAGATAGAATGTAGCAGACTGATAAAATGATAAACTTGCCCAATATAATGTTTGACAAATATAGTTCCTAATATTCATTTTTGTATATATATCAATGAAACATGTTTGTTTTCTAAATGTTTTTTGTAATTCGGTATTTTTTAAATTTCCAGGTTCCTGGTGTGTATATGCATGCGTCAGATAATGAACTCAAGCCTACATTACCGTGACAACATGCTTTTCAATCCTTCATGCACATTCTTTTCAAACAAAACTTTGCTTTAAATTGTTGTGTGCTTGGAAAAATATAAATTGTAATGTTAAAAATCTAAAAAAAACTTGACAGGTTAAAAACTTAAGATTAATCACAAGACAGAGTCAGTGTCACAAATGAATAACTTTTATTTTAGAGTCAAGGTATGTTTATACAAGATAATACTATTAATATAATGTGACTTTTCTAGAGAATCATTATACATAGTTATTTTATACAGGGTTTCCACGGTCTTACATCATTTCAGAATTCCCTAAATTCTGAAATAACTGACTCAGGATTAGTTTTCCCTGACAAAATAAATGCAGTAACAAGACAATAATAATAACATAACAGGTCACCAATTTAACATGTTTAACATTTAAATGCTCCTCTCCAATGTCTAAGAGAAATAAAAATTAATGAATATTTTTTTATGTATTACCTGCATCACTGTACAGAAGACTGCCATATGATAGTGCTTTCTAGCTTGTTTGTCGTTTTGGTCTCATGCCATCTGGCAGAAAATCACCCGGCTTTTTCAAATCACGCGAGAATGTGTACAAAACAATAAAAATGGTGCCGGCAACTCTTCTGGGTCGTTCTCATCGAATGTCGGTGATTTTAAGGTAATTTTGAGTGATAATTTTATTTTTTTTTTGCGATCATTAAACTTGCCCGCCGGGCAAATGCAATGAAATTTGTACTCTCCCAACAATAAAAACTACTTGCCCCAGGAGATCAGGCGATGGTTAACATGGAGCCTTGCACAAGTAAACCTGCAGATAAAGAGCAAAGTGCTCTGTTAGGAACATAACGAACAATCATTTCTCTGATATAAGATGGAGCTTTTCCATTTAAGGCTTTATTTGTGAGAAGTAGGATTTTAAATTCTCTTCTTGATTTCACAGGAAGCCGATGAAAAGAAGTCAGCATAGGACAGATAGGATTTCTACTTGTCCAGTGTAGTGAGCTAAGCTATCAGTTACTCAACAATAAATTAAGCTTCACTACACCAAAGCTACCACCTAAAGAATTATAGCAAGCTAAGTTACACTAATGTGTTAACAGTAGCGTAACTACATCAGAATCTACCCAGCCAATTAACCAGGTGAGTCCAGTCTGCACAGGTTAATTCACGGTGAAGATTGGACTCACCTGCTTCAGTGGCTGGGTAGAACAAATACATGACATGGAGATGACTTGTTGACTCCACATTGCCCATGTCTGATGGATACACACTAATAGTAAAGACTAAGTTGCAGCAAGAGATAAATACAACCACTATTAATAATCTATAATAACCATAGGTTCTGCTTTCCACATATGGGTATCTAAGAGATACCTGCTGCTTTTTGATGTTCACTTTGGTTGTCTTCTGTTTTCTATTGTTATGGGTTTTTTCCCCCTGTCATCCTCATGAAGGTGCGGAAGCAGACGTCTAGGAGCTACTGTATATCTTCTGAGTTGTCTATTTTAACTATTTTGTTCTATTTTCTCTTTTTAATGCACCTTTCCCTCTTTCCTGTCTCTATATCTTTCTCTCTCCACTTAGTTCTTATCTCCTCTTTCTTTCTCACCTCCCTTTCCATCTCTGTATATAGTTAGTACAAAATGTGGCGGCTCGTATTTTAACGGGGACCAGAAAACATCAACACATGACACCAATTGTTGTGTCTCTGCAAGGGCTCAGTGTTCATTTTAGAATTGATTTTAAGATTTTATTGTTTGCGTTTAGAGCTTTGAATGGGACTCCTCAACACATTACCGACCTCCTCCATATTTACTCTCCAGCACATCCTCTTCGGTCTCAGGGTGATCTTGAGCTAATAGTCCCCTAAGACAAGACTTAAAAGAACCTTTTGTGCAGTTGGCTCCAGACTTTGTAATACTTTTCCCCTCAATATATGAACAGCTTCCACAGTGGAGTGTTTTATTCTTTGGCTTTTAACAACGCATAATTGTGTGGTCTTCCATATCCTTTTTATTTCATTCATTTTAAACTCTTACTGCTGTTCTGTGTGTGATTTGGGGTTTTTGTTTGTTTTTATGTACAGCACATTGGAAACCTTTTTTGTTGTTAAATGTGATATGTAAATAAACTGGATTTGATTGCTTAAAATAGATGGCTGAAAGTGAAGCTCACTGGATACAAAAAAATCTATACTTTCAGCTGTTTTTTGTTAGATTATTTTTATAAAAAAAATTTTCCCTACACTCATACACTTCTATAATTTTTCAGTTTATTTTCTTTATAAGACTGTAAAATAAAACAACAAAAGCACACATTGGTATTTTTGATTTCAACATTACAATTACAATGTTAAATAAATTACAAAGCTGGATGTATATAAATACCTTTGCATGCTAATGAAAAATACTCTGTGATCCCGATTTTGTATCTTCTATTAAATTCACAGATACTACATCACACTGCTGCAGACCCTGCTGACCTGCGATGAGCAGACGGTGACAACAGTGAGGGCAGGGGTTATGGCCCGCCTGGGGCCTGACATGGAAAGTTTCCTTCAGCTTTTCCAGAATAAACCCTGCACCCCCAGCTCTGACTCCACAGCCTACAACAGCCCAGCCATTTGGAGGAACATGCCTGTTTTTAACATTCAGCCTGGCTTCAGAGGCCGCGACCCAACGCACCTGTTTGCCAAAAGATCTGCAGTCAACCTGAAGAAGAAGCAAGTTCAAGTGAATGAAAAATAAAAAGAGAAAAAACTAAAACTAAATAATGTGGTGACTTGTGATAGCTAACAGATGTAAATGGTAATTTGGTTGAGTTTTAGATAACACACCAGTTAACTGTTGTGATCCTGTTATATCCATTGTAAAGGGTTGCCTTTATAACTCAAATTGATATTTATTATTCTAGATTAACATATAAGTCAGTTATGGTGGGGGCAAAAAAAGAAGGGCGTGTTTAAAAGATGCTTTCATGCTGGTCGTGGAGCTCCTTGTGGTTTTGTCCTTACTGATCTATAAATACATTTATAAGCTGTATGTTACGTTTAAAATGCTTAAATGTCTATCAAAATGTCAGCTTGTGCTAAATTTGAAATAAATACACTCACTTGACTAATATCTGTGACAGTATTATTTCCACCAAATATATTTTCTAAACAATGCGGATCATAATTGGCTACACATGACAATAATTTCAAAGGCCTATAAGCTTTGCGACATAAATGTAATTTCTGACAATATGTAATTATAATTTAAAACTATGCTGCTATTAAGCTTTATGGGAAATGGCTAGACAACAGAAATATTTTCAAATACTGTTTAGTCTGTAACATCAATGACACTGAAAGTCTATGTTTACATTGCTTCATGTTCGTGCTCTCAAATTACCATTAGACTCGAGAGGATTTTAGGCAGTTGCCTTGGGCCTAAGTTCCAGGGGGCCCCAATAAGCTCCTTTTACATGTACACAGTAAATATTGCATCGTTAAAGTAACACTTAAAGAGGGCATTTGGTCCTCAAACTAAATCCGTTTTGGCCTTTAACAATGCAGTATTTACTGTGTATGGTTAGTACAACTTTTCCCTACGGTGGCCGACAGGTGCAAATGCGCAGCAAAAGAGAAAACATGCAAACAAAAAAAAAGACACGCTCACAAATTAAATGCGGCAAACAAAAAGCAAATAAAATGCAGCAAACAAAAAGAAGACACCCCCGAATGAAATGCAGCAAACAAAAAGAGAGACGCAAACAAAAAGAGTGACGCAAACAAAAAAGAAGACACCCCCGAATGAAATGCAGCAAACAAAAAGAGAGACGCAAACAAAAAGAGTGACGCAAACAAAAAAGAAGACACCCCCGAATGAAATGCAGCAAACAAAAAGAGAGACGCAAACAAAAAAGAAGACACCCCCGAATGAAATGCAGCAAACAAAAAGAGAGACGCAAACAAAAAGAGTGACGCAAACAAAAAGTGTTGAAAACGGAAGTGCTCCAGACCACTAGGGGGAGTCAAAGAAAATAGTATTCATTTCTATGGGAACAGGTGCAAGATTCAGAGAAAGCTATTTGAAAGAAAGTAAAGGTACTACTATATTTCTTTTCAGATACGCCGTATTTTATAATATTATAGAATAACAGAATAATTTATGGGTAGCGTGATAGACTTTGTGTCAGTCATACCGTTCTGGGCTCGTTCTCGTAGATGCTCGCCCGAATTAGCAAAGCAATTGTGCTAATCATACAGCAAGAAAAAATATATAAATTACACACTCGTATAATTAAATATATTTTTCAAGAAAATTCAGCGTTTTAGTAGGCAATGTCTCCACTTTTAATGTACGTATTTTCCCGACCATAAGGCCCACCGTGCTAAAAGGCGCAGTCTCAGTTATGTGTGCCGTTTCTGTATTTAACACACACATAAGGCGGTCCTGACTATATGGCGCGTTTTTTTATATACAGGTACATGTCCTCTACTAAATACCTCTATTGCGTATTTAAAAATAGAGCGTGAGCAAAACTGAGTATGATTGTGCTTTATTCATGTATTTATTACAAAGTATTAATCAAACCTGGGAGCTGGCCGTGAGACAGACACATCGCTCTGATGACAGAGCATTGTGATCACTCCTTTTGAAACAGTTTATTGACACATAAATTAACTTAAAATGCAGAAATCTGCCGGCAAAATATGTTCGCTTTAATTATCCTGGCGTCTGCCTCCTTGCGGCCGGCCAGAGGATGTTGTTGAAGGGATTCCTACTGTCGGCGCACCGCTGGTATGTGGGGGTCTGAGCGCAGGATGATAATCTGGATGAATTTACAGCAATGATTAAGTTTTCAGGTGGACTTTCTCACTTAAAAACATATTAAAACTACTTTATTCCCACTGATCACAGCAAATATAGCTGCAAGGTGTATTTATTACTATTGAATTATTATTCAATCCTGGGAGCCGGTAGTGAGACAGACACATCGCTGATGACACAGGGCTGTGATTACTCCTCTGAAACAGTTTATTTGCGCATAAATTAATTTAAAATCCTGAAACCTGCCGACAGAATATGTTCACATTTATTATCCTATTATCCTTTTATAATCCTTTAGATTATTTAGATGAAAAACACCTGCCAGCTGCAGCGGTGAACCCGGAGGCGACCCGGCCAGAGGCTGCTGTTGAATTAAGTTTTCAGGTAGAAAAATAGAGCGGGAGCAAAACTGAGTATGATTGTGCTTTATTCAAGTATTTATTACAGAGTATTAATCGAACCCATCAAAGTCATCATCCTTAGATTGTACCAGTTAGTTCTGACGTGCGGCTGAAGCAGCTTTGCTGCTCTGGCTGCGCGGTGCAAAAGTGTGTCTGACGCGCGTTGGGCGGAGCTGCACTATCCTTTCTCTGCCTTGCAGCTATATTTGCTGTCCAGCAGCAAAATTTCCATTTTTCCATCTCGAGCAGCAGCGCGTTGGCGCCGCGTCAGATGCTTAAACGCTCCCGACGCCTGCGGCTCAAAATGCGCTGCAGGACCTTTTGCTGCGTCTATACGCGCGTCAACCATTGACTTTGCATGTAAACTCGCTGCTTCTGCTGCACCTGCTGTGTCCGGTTCACACCGATGTCGAGCGGTTGAAGTTCCTTTGTCAGATCTCCCGCAATAAGCACAGCATTCATTTGTTTCACCATGTTTTTCACATCAGCTGTGAGATGGGCACGCATGGAGTCACAGAGTAACAGAGATGGTGATGAGTGGAAAAAATAAACCTGGTCTCCTCACATTCACCTCCCTCAGCCACTCTTTCATCATCTCCTCAATGAGGAGATGAGGAGTTCTACATGGTTCATGGTGGTCTCAAAAGTCCGCAGTAACAACACACATAGAGCGCACCGCACCAAAGGGCCACCGCACATTTTGAGGGGAAAAAAAGACGTTTATATGCGCCTTATAGTCCTGAAAATACGGTATTTATTTCCTCACGTATTTTGGAGAGTTAAAAAACAAATTTTTTTTCAGATGTACTGTCCATTTTGTGGAACTGCCGCCATAAATTCTGCAGACTTTTGTTGTCAATGTGGCAGAAACATAAAATTTGTCCAAGATCATGCAAACAATGCCCAAGATGAGAGGAACACTACCACTGCAACTCCCGATGTTCAACCAAGCACCAGCACAGGTAAATCGAAGCATGGGTTATTTATTTCAGCATGCTTAAGTGTTAGCATTTTAAACCATCTGTAGATGCAGGTACGATCACTGCAGTATTGATCGTACCTGCAATTAATATTTAATGCATTTAAATTATAACTAAAGTGCCAATCATGTATTTTTTTATTACGAATTTCAGGTGTAGAGTGTTTCATGAACTTTAGAGCTATAAAAGAGAGGGAAAGAAAGAAATTTTTTACCAAGAAGCATCAGAACAAAACACAGAAGGGAAATAAACTGAAGGTATGCCTTTAATTTAGTGCAAACACAAACTGGAAATTACATACTTCATCAAATAATTTAATTTGATTGATTACATTTTGTCTCTCCCCAGATTAATGTTGGGCTTATGAGTAGGGTTGGGAATTGAAAATATTTTCACGATTCCGATTCCCTTTTCGATTCTATGAAACAATTCGATTCTTTATCGATTCTTTTTTCGATTCCAATTTGGGGAAAAACGGAGAACAAACAGTTTGATTAACAGCATCAACTTTGTTTACTTAACTATTGCACAATCTTACAAACTCAACAAGATCAAGATGTCCACAGGAAATGTGAAACTGGAGTAACATCTGTGTTTAAATGAAAAATGAATACAAGAACAAACTTAATAACCAACAATGTCTAATAACAAATGATGGGATAATAACCTATTTTAAATAACAAAAAATACTAATTATAAAACAGTAGTAGGGAAAATTAACAGTTCTTTTGCAGAAAGATGTGCATATCTGCTTTTTCTGGAAGGATACGGGATCTTTCAGCACTTAAGGTGTCTCCAGCTGTAGAGAACACCCTCTCAGATGGGGTGGAGGAAGCCTGCACACGGAGGTAGTTTTCAGCCAGTCCAAATAGCAAGGGCAGCGTATCTTGCTTGTTCCACTACCACAGTGTGGCGCTATCCCTGCAGGGGATGGAGGGCAAGCTTTTATAAAGCTGGATTTCCTGTTCTACCCTCTGGGCTAAGGAAAGACGGGGCTTTAATCCACAAAGTGACCACAGCTCGTTGTCTTCCTCCTCGAATAGTTTTTCCAACTTGCGTAACTTGAGTAAAAAAAGTGACGTAAATCGTGCTCCCCAGAGCCGGCGCTCTAGACTCTGGTGCTGCGGGAATCGAAAATGTGTAACTTGCGTAAAAAACGTGACGTAAGTCGTGCTCCCCAGAGCCGGCGCTTTAGGCTCTGGTGCTGCGGGAATCGAAAAAAGAATCGTTCAGCGAGCTGCCAAACGATGCCATGGAATCGGAAAATACGGAACCGGTTCTGAACAGGAACCGGTTTTCGATTCCCATCCCTACTTATGAGGATGCATGGAGATTCCTTTAAGACAGTGAGAGGGAAGTTACTTCCAGTTGAGATTCACCCTGAGTGGGCATCGGAACAAGTGCTTGCTGCTGCTCTAAAGAAGCAAAAGGATTTCAATATAGACCTGAGAGATTGTGCCCATGTCTTGTTGTATCCTGATACAAGGGAGGTTAAGAACATCCCAGGAACAGACATTCCTTTCACAGAGCAAAAGTACAAGGAGGCAATTGGAAAGCCTTACCAAAGAATTACGCTTTACATTTGCCCTGTTGAGGAATTTGCAAAAAGCTGTAAGTGCTTTTGATCTACATTCCAAATAGTTTGAAGATCAATTTTGCTATAGTCTTATAGTTAAAATGACAAAATGTCCTCCTATATCCAGAATTCTGTGCATGATTAATTCTAGCTATGATGTCATATATTTTATCTAAGGAAGCAAAAGGATTTTCCTCTTTACAAAACATACCTCCCTTTTGTAAAGACTGATGTACAAACGTACATTTTATTAATTGCAAAATTTAGCCTTGCAAAAGAAAATTTATTATTTATAGTACACATTTATAGTATATTTCTTTTCACTGGTTGTTGAAATGATAGTAACCATTTTCCTTTGGTTAATATCAACAAACAAAACTGTGTGGTTCAGAGTAATAGAAGACTTACTGTCTTCAAATAACTTAATAAATAGAAATCTGCTGCCCAGTGACACAGTTGGTGGCATTGTTGCCTTGCAGCAAGAAGGTGTTGGTTTCAATTCCTCACCTGGATTCTTTCTGTATGGAGTTTGCATGTTCTCCCTGTGGGTTCTGACCAGGTGCTCTGGGAAAAACGTATAAGAAAATGGATGGATGGATGGATGAATAAAGGAATCAGAATATACTGTGCTGCTAATTGTACAAAATTCTATTTGTACAAGTGATACTAAAATTTTCTTGTTGTTTAACATGTATATGAACTTATGAAAAATTCCTATGCAACTAAACAATTTGTGGAATTACATAAAAATAATAATTAAAATAAATGTCAAAATAATCATTGCTTTTTAAAGGTTTCAGTGGACAGAGTTCAAGTGATGATGACAGTGTGGTTCATGTAAGGTTGCCATCTCAAGATAGTCCACTATCTGACACTGTGGTCAGTCTGCATCTTTATGACATTTCTCCTGAATTTAATTACTTACACTTTCTTTTGATAAGATAAAACCTGTCTTTTATATGTTGTACATAGGTGTGGGATGGTCCAGATGAAGCAAGCACTCCAAGACTGGAGAAAATTTTTTTGTAAAATACAAATTACTGTTTGCTTCATATTTTGTTGCAGAAACTTTTATATCCACTTTATAGCTATGTTAATTTTTATTTTCAGGCCTTTTGGACACACAGAACAAGGGTCTGATCAGGTAAGATTGAACTCAATCCCTTTCACAGTTCAATATGTAAACATTACATACCATAAAAGATTTTCAAAAATTCACAAACACAATCACCCAAGATGAGATACATGACATTGTGTTAGCTAAGTCTGTATGGTATTGCCACTACCACAACTGGAGTACTAATTTATGTTAAATTAGGATGGCGGAAACACCAACGTCCAGGAGCATCCCATGTCCTCAGATGGCCAGAACCACTTCTATCGGTAGGTTGTGTGAACACATGTCAACTTTTGCACATGTCAACACATTTACTGAAATGATTTATAGAAATTACACATGACATTTGGCATAAAGACTTACAAAAAAATCCATCACGGATAAATCCAAGAACTGCAACTAACTGAATTATTAATCTCAACTAAAATGTCTTCTTACATTTCCAAACAGAAAAAAGTCATTGAAAAAAAAAGTTTTGCACCTGTCCAGGTAAAACAGCAACTGGTACATTTGTGAGTGCATTTACTATCTCCACCCAACTGCCACACACATCAAAGAGAACTAAGTGCACCCATCCCTTTCACTTAGGCCCATTTGAACTCTATAAGGTAACTTGGCACACCTGTGTTCACAATGATCTCTTCAGACAAAGAGCCTCAGCTTGAAGCTTCCACAAAGACACTCTGGTAGGCAAATGGACATTATATCATTTAATCTGCATTCAGAGTAGTGATGGGCAGATGAGGCCCCATTGGGTGTATGGCACATTTCCCAAACTGTGTCGACACTGTGTTGAAACTGTTTTGCTGTATCACTGAATGGCGACATCTGCTGGATTTAAAAAGTAATTGCAGGCAACTTCAATAAAGACTGGAAACAGACTGAACAAGGTTCATTCACACATTTTTATTTAGAAACATCAGCTGCGTTAAAGGAAAATTCCGGTTTTTAACACTTTTAGCCCATTTTCTGTAGTGTCCAGGATGAAATCGAATGATCGACACCAACATTTTGACAATTGGTCCTGTCTCTGCTATTTGGCTCATGCAGAATCCCCCCCTGGCTGCTTCAGAACGGCTTCCATAGTGCATGTCCGATAATGTCCTTAAAACAACCTTAGACGTTCTTTTTTTAAAATATGCTACTCACCGGGTCGTCAGCGCTGTTCAATGACGTTCCAAAAAAAGTTTCGTAAAGAAAAAACGTTCCTGTAGTGTTTTATTTAGCATTTTGTAAATCCCATTGAGTTCTGTTGGAATAGTCAATATCCCTCCGCCACCGGAAATGGAAATGGGGCCTGTTCACGCTTAGTTGTAGTCTTTTCGCAAGGCCCAAGTGTTTCTGCTTCACTCTGTGTACTCCGACGTCGAGGTGCTAACGTCTCTGTTAAACACTTTAAAAAACTCTGAAAATGGAATACGAAAGGTGGATTCTTGAGGAACGTCATTGAACAGCGCTGACGACCCGGTGAGTAGCATATTTTTAAAAAAGAACGTTTAAGGTTGTTTTAAGGACATTATCGGACATGCACTATGGAAGCCATTCTGAAGCAGCCAGGGGGGGATTCTGCATGAGCCAAATAGCAGAGACAGGACCAATCTCAAAATTTTGGTGTCGATCATTCGATTTCATCCTGGACACTACAGAAAATGGGCTAAAAGTGTTAAAAACCGGAATTTTCCTTTAACATCTTTGAGCAAAGGCGATTGCGCCGCTTACAAACCATTTCTCCTGCTTTTGAGAACACCCTTTCACAGGGCACTGATGATGACGGCGTACATAAAAATGTCATTGCAAGTTTGTACAACGTAGGATAATTTAGTCTTTGGATTTCCAGTATTGTAGTGGATCCTGTGATCTTGGTGTTTTCTCTTCGTGGTTCCTACTTTTCTTTGAGGGAAGCAAGCTTTCTTTAGTTTGGGCAGAAGCTGAGCTGGTTTAAAGAGCAAAAAAACTTGACAGCACCATAACTTCTGGTTGTTCAATATTTTTTTTCGATCAAACTTTGAGTAGTTTGCAAGAATTACCCAAATATGCTGGTGTTAGCTGTCCTACTGCCAAGAATGACTAACAGAAGTCTCTATGCCTTATTAGGGATGAATTTAAATTATTTACCTAGTAAAGTATTTACTCTATTTTCTTTTCAATACAGCAACTACACAAATGTGTACGCACCAATAATTGTTGACAACGACTCTGAGCCGGATGAATATCTGATGCAGTTCCCTGAGCAAAGGTATTAATTAGAAATTAGTTGTTCTTCTAAATCCTTTTGTGCTTTTTGTATTTGAAATAATTGTACACTTCATGTTTTATAGTACAGACAATGTGACTGCTGCAGAAATCATTTCAGAGCTTTTGGCAATGATCACGTCATCATCTCTCAGCCGCTTTAATATAAACAGAGCCAATGTATGGGATGGAGCACAGAGAGGTTTCAAGCGGGCTTCTTTCAACCCTTTCAATGAAATATTTGTAAAATTCACCGATGACAAGGGACAGGCAAAAGACGGCGTTGATAACGGTGGTCCCAAACGCGAGTTTCTAAGCCTTTTAATGAACTGCTTAAGGACTCGAAGAGTCTTTGATGGGCCAGAAGGAAGGAAATTTATCACTTTTGACAGTGAAGGTATTGCCGTTAAGGGCAATATTTCAGAGTTTTCTCATAAGAATGTGACAGCTGTTGGTGAATGTGGAATTAATGTGAACAAAATTTATACAGCAGCCAAAAATGATGAATATTTCCTGGTTGGGAGGATGATTGCCACTTCTGTCGTTCATGGAGGTCCAGGTCCTCAATTCTTATCTGAGAAGCTCTACCAGCACCTCACAGGAACATCAACAAATACAGAAGGAAAGATAGAAGACATCACCGAAAACACCATGAGGGCTTCTTTGATTGAGGTAGGATAGCATTATTGATGAGGCTTTACAATTTGTTACAATCAAGCAAAAATTTTGTTATTCCATAACTTCATGTAACATTAAGATCATTTGTATTTTGTGTTTGATACGATTCTATTGTGCAGAATAAATCTGATATTTTCTAAAAGGCACATTGTCATATTAAAGCACAAACAAGTACCTACGCTACCTTCACTTAAAAGAATGCTATATGCATAAAAAAGACAAGCCACTTTATTAGGTACATCTCGTTAGTACCGGTTTGTACGCCCATTTGCCTTCTGAACTGCTTTAATCCGTAGTGGCGTGGATTCAACTAAATACTGGAAACATTCCTTAGATAGTCTGGTCCATCTTTACATGATGGCATCACATAGTTGCTGTAGATTTGGTGGCAGTACATCCATGATGCAAATCTCTCCTTCCACCACATCCCAAAGGTTTTCTATTGGATTGACATCTGGTGACTGTGGAGGCCATTCGAGTTCAGTGAACTCATTATGTTTAAGAAACCAGTCTGAGATGAGTCATGCTTTCTGACATGGCAAGTTAACGTGCTGGAATTAACCATCAGAAGATGAAAACACTGTGGTCATGAAGTATTTTGCTTGGCAAAATACTCAGGTAGGCTTTGGCGTTGACACGATGTTTGATCGGTACCAATGGGCCAAAGTGCACTCCATAGCACCACCCTGAATCGTGGAAACGTTGGTACAAGCCAGATGGATCCATACTTTCATGTTGTCACCAAATTCTGACCCTCCCATCCAAATGTTGTTGCTGAAATTGAGACTCATCAGACCAGGCAACGTTTTTCCAATCTTCTATTGTCCAATTTTGTTGATCCTGTGTGAATTGTTGCCTCAGCTTCCTGTTCTTAGCTGACAGGAATGGCATCCGGTGTGGTCTTCTGCTGCTATAGCACATCTGACTTAAGGTTTGACATGTTGTGTGTTCAGATGCTCTTCTCTATAACTCGGTTGTCACGAGTGGTTTCTTGAGTTATTGTTGCTGTTCTATTAGCTCAAATCTCTCTGGCCAGCAAGGCATTTGTGACCACAGAACTGTTGCTCACTGGATATTTTGGTAACACTTTATTTGAAGGGGGTTGAATAAGACTGTCATGACACTTTCATAAACATGACATAACACCTGTCATGAACATGAATAAGCCTTCATGAATATTTATGACTGTTGTCATAAAGCGTCATTCAGTAAATTATGACACTTTTAATACAAAGTTCGTATTATTCAAAATGTCTTTATGACAACTTGACATTAACCAATAAATCATTACTGTTTAAACTTTATCTTTAATAACATAAAGTTACCTAATTTTTAAAGTGCAATCAGTGATACTTTCATAACAAATTTATATCAGTAATGATTTCATAAATATTCATTTATGTTTTTTGTTATTGTTCTCTACCATAGATATCCAGTGCAGGTACATTGACTGAACTACACCAGTCAGTTGAAAGACATGCAAGCATTTTGCAAACTGCTGGTTGCTTGCAGTTCCCTGTGACTGTTGATGATAAATTGAAAATTGTAAAGGAGTTCATTGATTGGTACATCATTTACCTCAACCATTTCTCTATTCAAAGGTAATGTTTCTCTTCCTTAACTTAAAAAATAACTATGCTAATTTAGTTACTATTTTGTTTCAGTTAAAACAAGCAAATATACAATAGTGCAAGAATCAATCAATCAATCAACAGCAGCCAAATAAGTAGGAGCCTTATTGATTGGACGGCTTAACTGGAGAAAATTAACGTTACTGTAGGTTAATTCACTGTGTACAGTGCATCAGCAATATTACCTATGCTAAATAAAAAAAGATTAGACATATTAATGTTCTTTGTGTTATTGAAAAATATCAGCTCTTTTGATAATAATTAAGGTGATTTCTGTTTCAAACTTTTTATAGATTCAAGGATGGCCTTTCTACACTGAACTTCCAGAATGCTTTGGAGCAGCATGCTTCCGTCTTCAGGCCATTTATGTGTGCAAGAGTGGAACAGCTGACATCCAAAATATTGGAGGAAATATTTGAGGTTCAGCTCAGTGAAAAGGGTAGCAGCAGAAGACATGAGGAAACAAGAGTGCTAGGATTCTGGAGAGACTTTCTCCTTGACACAAAAGGTGAGCTTGAAGATTTATTGCTATATTCTGGTGTTATTGTAGTATCTGATACATAAACTCATTGCTTCTTTTCTAGAACAAAAAAACGGATCTCTCTCTCCAGGACGTCCTCATGTTTGCCACCGGCTTAAACACACTACCTCCATCTTCAATTCTGCCACCACCAAAACTGATATTTCAGGCCACTTCTCGTTTTCCTGTCAGTAGCACCTGCTCCAACACTATCAAAATACCAATGTCCAAGACGTATCATCAGTTTAAAGAAGACATGGACTTTGGGATTCAAAACTCCCCTGGGTTTGGGCTTTATTAAGGTCAAATGCATAACAAAACAAAATGCTAACTATTTAACTTGTCAAACCTGTTCAGTTATGACACTGTTTAGTGTTTGTGTGCGACCTTCAAATTTGGATTCTTGTTTGTTTATAAGTCCACCATGTTTTTCAGTTGGATATAGTTTTTGACACATGATTCCCAACTCAGTGGATGTGCTAGGCCACACTGTCTCTGGAGGTTCTCAAAATGTGCCTGAAGGTGTTCATCTCC
This sequence comes from Cyprinodon tularosa, assembly GCF_016077235.1. Classification (NCBI taxonomy): domain Eukaryota; kingdom Metazoa; phylum Chordata; class Actinopteri; order Cyprinodontiformes; family Cyprinodontidae; genus Cyprinodon; species Cyprinodon tularosa. The sequence continues at coordinate 869,673 of NW_024039338.1, forward strand.
ACATTGAATGTTGTTAGTCTCTGTCACAAACTGTCCCAATTGCTCCTGGGAGACTGGGAAACCACAGTCTGTTCCACCAAACCTAGGAATAGAAGAAGCACAGTAAACATTTAGTTATATTTACATTTCTTCACTAAACTGTTACTGCTGTGACTATTGTTGTAACCTGTCTAAATGATTAATTTGTATTTAAATTTACATTTTAGAAATTGTCATCTGAAATTGTTAGAATAAAAAGTGACATACTGTTAATACATTGTTCATTATTTTTGTTTTGGCAAATTATTTTTTAGAGTTCCCAAAGGGGTTTTAAATCAACCAGATGTTGAAGACAAAAACAACAAAAATTACCTGTGAGGTAGATGATACATCACATCTGGTTTACCAGATGGACAGCAAGATTGTTTAACAGGTCTTATGGTATGTTTATTCCACCTGTCCTTGCATTCATCAAGATCTCTCTGTAGCATATCCATGAAGACAAACCGCACAAGGCATGTGTGCTCATGACTTCCATTGAAGAGATGTCTTTCCTTCAAATCGTTCATGAGATCCATCCAGAACTGAGATCTACAATAAACCAAAAGTATAAGATATCAGCAGAAAGTAATAGGACTAGTTTCTATGTCATGAAAATATTTAAATATATGTTGACCTACAAAGTTAAATATAAACTAAGCAGACATCAACTGTTATACTTTAAATGTTGAGCTTCTGATTCATCCATTTCAAATGTTACACTATAAAATTAAGTTGTATATAGCACAAAAACATAATGGTCATTAAAAGATATGCAAGTTCTTCATTTCTTCTGACAAAGTAGAGGTAATCAAGTAAAATGTTGCATTAAAATTTTGAAATGTTTGCTTATCCAAGAAGACTACTAAATTTACTCACCTTTTCAAGGTCTACTACTTGGTATTTATACAAAAATTACAATAAACTGTTGACAAACTCACCTTTGTTTTCTGAAATATGACCACCAGCTTTCAATGCGTTGGTTGGCTGTTGAGGAGCCATACATATGGCTGGCAGCCCCAGCAAAATCATCAGTGTGTGATGACCTTAATGTACAATGCATTGCCACCATTGTTCCATTTTCAGTGCCACAGGAGGCGCATTGGTATCTTCCCAAATTCTGAGACACATTGCACATAGTTTTGAGCAATGACTCCAGGATCATTATTGCTGGCTTGACACACTAACCATAGCACCTTCCGAGAATACCCATCTATGCAACCACTTATTGCCAAGCCATAGGGCTTTAGTTTGTCATAGCCATCTGCATGCCAGACATAGTTTGGGCCACAAGAACTATAAACTTTTCTTATAAATCTTGGTCTTGCACGCAGTTGTACTCCTGAGGGGTCAAGTTCTGCCATCAATGCCATGACATCGTCTCTTCTGACAGTCAGACAATACTTCTGTCGGAGTGTCTGCCACATCAAGCGATAGCCATAATGCTGGCCTGGTCCCTTTAGCTCCTCTTCAATAGCAGCATGTACCAAGTGAGGCGGTGTGTAACTTCTTTGTCTAAAGAGTGATAATTTTTTTAATTTGCTCTTTAAGGAGCGAAGGCTCATTTCAACATTGTGAAGGTTTCCCAAGAAATCCAAAATTTCTGAATGACTATAGTTCACACCAAAATAGAATCTGTGTAAAAACTGAGTAACATACAGTACAGTAAGGGTAAAAGTTCTGTGCTGTTATTAAAAGTAGCATATAAATAGTCTACTCTACAAAACTATGTGCAGTTAGGCATGATAATTTTAAAAAATATTTAAAAAAAATATATAATAAAACCATATTTATTGAGATAAACAGCTGGGATACATATCTAAAACAAGTGTGGCTTGTTAAACCAAAAGTACTTAATGAATATGTGCGACGTGGGACCACTGTTTTTAGTAACGAGTAATCAAACGCAATGCTAATTCAAATCCAGTAGACCATATTAAAGTTAATTATCCAAATCACTGTGCGTTGCTATTTTCTTTTGTAAATTAATTTAATCCCTATGTACGTCTTGGGGTGGACAGCCGTTTACATGTGACAGTTATCTGCGGCGACAGAAACATAAACAATACGGGGAGGAGGGAGATGCGTATGTTGTTGCTGGGAAAACAGGAACTATTTTGATCATCTGTCCTCAAAGTCTGATTATTATAAGCAGCTTTGGGCTTCTTTTTTTTTGAAATCGGTTTCAAATTTCATGAATCACGGGTTTAAGTTTTTGGGCTTGATTTTGATCCTGAAGTTCTTATTTTGACTTGGAAATAAGCAGAAACATATAAGCCCCGTAATTTGTATGACATCCAAGTAGTTTTAGTCAGGACTTCCAGGTACATCTATTCCTGGATGATCCATCTTGCTGAGCCTTTGGTAATGTCAAGGTAATATTTGTTGTGAGCGACCTTGAATTTTGCACAGAAACAGCAAAACATGGCCACCTAAAAAAGGTAAATCAGAATCAGAAATACTTTAATAATCCCAGAGGGAAATTACTTTTGTTACAAGCTCCAGTTACAGTTTTACATGATATATACCCACATCCAACTATACAATATAATAAAGATAAAAAAGAATAAAAAGAGATAATATATATACACATATAGCTCTTCTGTATATATATATATCTGTACGTATATCTATGCATATGTAAAAACTAAATCCAAATAAAGTGAAAAGTCCAATTAAAGTGATAAATCCAAGTAAAGTGATAATGTTGTTTTCCTCCTCTGCAACCACGGCGTGTTTTTCTCCACAGTTCGGGTGGTATTCCAGCTGTCTAGCATTAGAGCGATAAGCTGTTCTCTGGAGTAAACAAAGGCAGCGTGTCCCGGTGGGAGCGGCATGATAAAAACAGCACAAAAAAGCACAGAAACTCCCCTAAAAATACCTCATTATAGAGGTATACTTCACAGAGTCACTGTGAAAAAATAAGAGCAATCAAAAAAAGGTAAAAATACAAAAGTTAAAAGCGTAACAGGAGCGGTGTAACTGCAGCATGCTGCTTTCGCGCAAGCGCAATAACTGCTTTGGTATGCACATAGGTCCTCTTGTGACAGATAGGTGCTAAATCGAATTCACTATCTATCTATCTATCTATCTATCTATCTATCTATCTATCTATCTATCTATCTATCTATCTATCTATCTATCTATCTATCTATCTATCTATCTATCTATCTATCTATCTATCTATCTATCTATCTATCTATCTATCTATCTATCTATCTATCTATCTATCTTTGTATCTGATTATGATTAGCATAATTGCTTTGCTAATTCAGGCAAGCATCTACGAGACCGAGCCCAGAACGGTATGACTGACACAAAGTCTATCACGCTACCCATAAATTATTCTGTTATTCTATAATATTATACAAGACGGCGTATCTGAAAAGAAATATAGTAATACGTACCTTTACTTTCTTTCAAATATCTTTCTCTGAATCTTGCATCTGGTCCCATAGAAATGAATACTATTTTCTTTGACTCCCCCTAGTGGTCTGGAGCACTTCCGTTTTCAACACTTTTTGTTTGCTGCATTTCATTCGGGGGTGTCTTCTTTTTTGTTTGCGTCTCTCTTTTTGTTTGCTGCATTTCATTCGGGGGTGTCTTCTTTTTTGTTTGCGTCTCTCTTTTTGTTTGCTGCATTTCATTCGGGGGTGTCTTCTTTTTTGTTTGCGTCACTCTTTTTGTTTGCTGCATTTCATTCGGGGGTGTCTTCTTTTGTGTTTGCTGCATTTGATTTGCTTTTTGTTTGCCGCATTTAATTTGTGAGCGTGTCTTTTTTTTGTTTGCATGTTTTCTCTTTTGCTGCGCATTTGCACCTGTCGGCCACCGTATTTTCCTTATATGTGCACATTAATTATGTTTTTGATAAAAATGCTTTCACTAAAATGCCATAAGAAGGTGTATATTATTAAGTCTGTCTCAGGTCCCTACCCCCTTGAGTGCCCACCACATTGCTGCACAAGTTCAGAAAGGTCCAAACAGACAGCAGCAAACATTTGTAAACAAATGATGGGAAGAGCAATGTTGCCAACTTATTGCTTTTGTTGCTATATCTAGGGACTTTTCAGACCCCCCTAGCACTTTTATTTCAAAAAAATGAATAGCGGCAAATCTAGTGACTTTTTTCTGTTACTGGAGACTTTAGCGACAACATCTAAAAGCAGCAAGCTCTGCTATCCATAGAAAGTATATTGGTAACTCTGCCTCCTGTTCTCCTCTATCTTGTCTGCTGTCATGATTCATGCAGCTATTATTTCATCCAAAAGAAAAATGGAGAGCAGATAAACAGATCACGGTTTGTCTTTATACATCATGTGTATTGTTACTTTGTTAGTCAGATTAGACAGAGCAGAAGGCCTTCCTTCACATTGTGGATGTCACGGTGTGTACGGAGGTCATCTAATCAAGACAGCCTTCGTGTCTTTAAGAGAACACAGGATATGGGCACATCTTGGAGCCGGTCTGATAGAGGAGAGCTATCTGCAACCCTGAAGTATAGAAGCAAGCTGCATAAAGTTCAAGACATGATATGGCGTGTAAGTTTCTGATACGGCCAGCACAACATCAACATGATGCAACACATAGACCCATGAGCTATAAGAAGCAGGTGATGACGTTGTTCGGGGCTCAAACTTTGCCGAACGCTCGCGGACGTGATTTTTGAGACCACAGCTGTGCAACCTTTAAGCATTTTTCCCTGTCCTGTAACGACCTGATCTAGAATAAACTCTTATTTTCTACTCCTGTTTTTATAGTCCTTTTTATATGGTTTTACCCAGTTTGAGTTAAGAGTCGTAAATAACTTGCTCCCAGGAAATAAACTGGTGAGAAGGCCTCCGGGGCGCTACAGCCTTCCTTCCAAGGGGACAAATCCTTCTCATTTTAACAATGCCATATGGCACAACACCTTTTTGGAAACACAGGAAGGAGCAATTAGCTAAGTGAGCTTAGTGCTTGGAAAAAAATCTTTCATTCCTTTTGACACTGCATGAAAAGTCAGCTGAGTACAAAACATAGACAAGAAAACAACAACAAAAAAGACAAGAAGAGAGGGACAAAATGTAGAACAAATAACGAATGTATATTCTATTAGAATTTCACTGTCTGTATAATGGGTCTGTTTTATATGTTGTCTTCTTAATTCATACGGCCCACTTTGCCTAAGGCCCCAGATTTCCTAAATCTGCACCTGATTAGACTATACCTCTAGATTACGGACCAACACCAATACACCTTCTACTTTTATCCACTAGTCCTTACTTTCCAGTAGCCCACACCCACTACCAGTACACCCTTGAATTGAAGCTACATTAGTTAGGGCTTTGAAATCTTACCTAGGATTTTATGTTTGCAGTTTTATATTTTTCTTTTATGCAACTTTCATTGGGTTAAATTTTTAGTAAGACTAATGTAACTACTTGTTATTGTGACTCTCGAATATTGGTGCTCCTGATGGTCTTTTGGTGCATGGCACGTGTTTCGAAGTCGCTCGAGGAGAAATGTCCTTGGCTGTGAGTAGTGAGGAAACTGGAAGCGATTCTTGTGGGATGGAAGAGGGATATAGTGACAATGAAGGGTTAGATAGCAACGTCAAAAAATGAGAAAAAGCGAAAAAAGCAGAGATCAGTTGAAGGGGAGTCCAGTTTAGAACATTCAAGTGATGATCATTCCACAGCAAAGCAAAATGAATATAAAGTCATATTCAAACTCGTTTATCAGGCACTCTTTTACAAATTGGAATCCGGTTCTCTTAACAAAATCCATAAATAAACTTGTTGGAGAACTCAGTGGTGCCAGAATCCTGTACAGTGGAGACTTAATCAACTGCAGAGACAGCACCCAGCAAGGTAAAGCAATATGGATTAACAAAATTGACGGGATAAGTGTTGGGATCTGGAGATCTGCCACTTGTCGCCAGCAGAGAGCGCTGTGGGATTCCTGAGTTGGGGCTCTCAGCACACCTGGGAGTCATCAGCTCATCAGAAGACCATACTTCATAAGCAGCAGTCAGACCTTCCTTCGACGCCGCAGTGTTGACCAAGTTTGGTTAGCGAACCTGAGCCTCTGATAATCTTTGTGATCTCTAGTGGACTCTTGAGAGAGACTAGTCATCTAACCTGTTTTTGTCTTCTTTGCTCATAGAAAAGCCGACCGAAGTCTGAAGCTCTGGAGGAGCTTAACCTGGAAGATTGCTTGCCTGCCCAAGTAAGCCAAACCTGAAGATCTCAGCCTTGACTCCAATCAGCTCTCAGGGAAGAGCTGTGAAACAACTCTGATCCGTCAATCCCTAGCTAGAAGCTAGACGCTGCTGCTGCTGAACTCTCTGTGGCTCCACCGTCTCTGGACCCAACCGGTTCCTCCACTCAAGGATCAATCAGAACCTCTCCAAGGTATCATCTATCTTCAACTCACCAGTCCAGCCATATAAGTCCCTGGCTAACCAAACTCTCATCTCCTTTAGATAACTGTGAGACCTGTCCCAGACCAGCACCTGAACCAGTATAATTAACTCTGTGTGTTCTTCTCCAAAATAAACTTTGTTAAGCTTTCCTCCATCTCCGTTAGTGTTCTGCATGTGGGTTTAACCTAGTGAACCAATAATGACAATAAGAGTTCTGTGCAGCTTAGTGGAGAACAAAAAGATCAGCAGGGGAGTCATTGGAGGAGTTCCTTTGAGAGTGACAAAAAAAGAAATTCTAGAAAACATATGTAGCCGAGTATTTAAGAGAATCAAGACACAAAAAAATTATATATATTTTGTTGGTTCTTTATTCCCCGACTGTATTCAGACAGAAAACAGCATTAATTTTATAATTTTGAGGGTTTTACTAAACATATCCAGATAGAAGAATATAAATCAAAAATACTTTCACCCTCATTCAACTAAATTTAGCTACTTTAAGCTTCAATACCAAAAACAGACAACAGTAGTGGCTGCTCTCCTATAAAACAGAAAATAAAATGCTCAGCCACACTTATAGCACATCTTACAGTGAAATTCTTCTATATAAAACAATAAGATATAGTTTCATCTCTCCAACATATCATTACAACCAATTCTGAATTAACTTAAATAACTTATTTTCAAATATAAATGAGAAACTCTCTCACATCCAGTGGATAGCCTACAGCTTAGTTTTATACTTGGACACAGCACATAGACACTCCTCTTTCTCCCCTCTGTGACGGAGATCAATAAACAAAATACTTAATGAAAAATAAACAGATTATGATGCTTTATCAAGGATTTTTATCCTTAGATTTGTCACTTATGCCACTCTGCTGCTCCACTTCGAACCCAACAGGAAGGAGACAGCACACACACACCTACGTGATGTTTTCCCACGTTTTTCAGTCAGTTTAGGATGTTTTGTGACCAACTGCAGTGATTAACCGTCTCTAGCTTCCCAACTGGCAATTTTCACAGGGTCTCATGAGACTTCGAAGTTCTCGCGGGATTTGCAGTTTCCGTTCTTAAAGTGACAGTATGCAATAATAATCCCTTATCCCTATGTTGAGTATGATGCTTGCCACTATTGTATTTATGTTTGGCACTACTTTGTGGAGCGGAAGGTTACGTATGTGTTTATAAAAAGCAATAAAGGCGGAGCCTCCTTGTTCTCTGCGTTCAGTCAGAGCGGGGCAGTGTGGCTACCAGTTAACTGATATTAATGTTTCCTGTCTCCTTGAAGTAAGTAAAGGCAGAGATGCAATCAGGTGTAGATGATGCAGAAGCACCCGGAGGTTCCCGTAGAAACGGTAGGAGAACCGCTGCAGAAGAAGCAACACCCTAAACCAATGCACAAAAAGCACTGTAGCCCCAGTTCACTTGGCTACACATAAGTGGTGCAAAAGTAAAAGAAGTAAAACGGTTAAAAACAACAAGAAATGGAGAAAGATCTGAGAGTTTATCTGTGTTAATTAAAGTAGTAGTAGTAGCAATTACCCAGCAAAGTATTCGTTGGTTACATCAGCTATAATGTTAAAATCTACAATCCTCCACCTTTGAGATGCTACAAATTCCCCTAATTTTGACAGATAGCAGCAGTTTGTAAAGGAAAACAGTGATGTGGCAGGTGTGCAGGAGAACATGAATACAGAAAATGTGGAAAAGAAGCTCAAATCAAATTCTGTAACTGTGGTGGAGAATATACTGCTGCATTTCGCGGCTGTGAAGTGAGCCAAAGGTCCGAGGAAATTAAAAAATCGAAATTTGAGGTTGGAACAACTTACGCTGAAGCTGCAAAAAGGATCCCATCTCAGTTAGAAAAACCAAACCAACAGTTCAATACATGGCAAATTCAAAACCTCTGGAGAAATGTCCCAAAATTGAAGAAGACTCACTAATTGTTAAAAAGAAAGATTTTGTTCTATTCATGGTTGAAGTCATCAATTGTACTGCACAGATGACAAGAAAAAATGAAAAAATCAAAATAATAGTGAGAGCTGCAGAAAAATATCTGGAAGTGAAAGATTTAAACTGGGAAATGGTTGAAAACATGATGGGAAAACCGAAAGGACCATAAGAAACTGGCAGAGTGACAATGACTTAAAGATAAATTAAAATTATAAGGGCAAATGTGATTAAGTATTTATTATGTTGGATTAAGTTACACAGGTTTTTTTTTTTTTTTTTTCTGGGGTGAATTGTTTCCTGTTTCCTTGCTTTACTCCATAGCTGCGTCTCAATTCGCAGGCTGCGTACTCCGGAGGACCCAGCCTACCTAGCCTCTGGAGGACCCAGCCTTGGGAGGATGGTCTGGAGGATCCTCAGCCGTTGGTAAATGGGACGGTCTAGCCTTTGGAGCACTTCCTGGTTGCGACACGATGTCATCACGTCTACCCCAAAAACAACGGCAAACAAAATCCGACAGCTCGAGAAATACGGAAAGAAACAACAAAAACAAAAAAATAGATATGGAAATTTTTATTATTTTTTTTTTTATTTAATTGTTATTGGAGGAGGAGAGTCGGCTCTGACAGCTTCGGCGACAAAACCGACAACGGATTTTTCTCAGGCTGGGAGAGCGCAGTGGAGAGGTAACATTTACCTCCTATTATTTTCTCCCACAGGGGCCTGCTAATGATCAGAATATACCAGTTCCTGGGCCTCCACATCACGTCTGACTTCTCCTGGAATACAAACACCTCCCACCTGGTGAAGAAAACACAACAAAGGCTTTTCTTCCTCAGGAAACTGAGACGGGCTGGACTTTCCTCACGGCTGCTCGTGAACTTTTACAGGGCGATGATCGAGAGCATCCTCTGCCTCAACATGACTGTGTGGTATGGTAGCTGCACAGCACTGGAGAGGAAACAACTGACACGGGTGGTGAGAACAGCACAAGGCATTGTGGGATGTCCCCTCCCAGACCTGGACTCCATTTACACAGACCGGGTCAAGAAGAGAGCTGGATCCATAGCGATGGATTCCAGCCACCCGGGTCACAGATTGTTTGTGCCGCTGCCATCAGGCAAGCGGTACAGGAATATACGGACTACAACAAACAGACTGAGAAACAGTTTCTTCCCCACAGCCGTCAGAGCCATTACTCCCTGCCGTCTCCCCCTCTCACACATATCATAACAACCCCCCCCCCCCCCCCACCCCCCCCCCCCCCCACCCCCCCACACACACACACACAGCCATATTGTTCTGTACCTTGCACTGTCACATTTTCTGTGTTTTGCCATGATTGGACCTGCTGCTGCTTCTTTGGCATGGCTGAGTGCCTTTAGTTGATTTAGTAGTGTATGTTGTTATTATTATTGTTGTGTGTTTGCTTGTCTGTACTGTATATATTTGACCTTTTGCACGGGAGCTGCAATGGAAATTTCGTTGAATTCTGTTCAGTGACAATAAATGCTATCTATCTATCTATACCAGTTATTACACAAATGCTTGTCAGCAGATTTGTGAATATCAATTCCATCCATTTTCTTTACACGCTTGTCCCGAGTGGGGTCGCGAGGGGTGCTGGTGCCTATCTCCAGCGAGAGGAAGGGTACACCCTGGACAGGTCGCCAGTCTATCGCAGGGCAACACAGAGACACACAGGACAAACAACCATTCATGCACACACTCACACCTAAGGACAATTTAGAGAAGCCAATTAACCTAACAGTCATGTTTTTGGACTGTGGGAGGAAGCCGGAGTACCCACAAAGAACCCACGCATGCTCAGGGAGAACATGCAAACTCCATGCAGAAGGGCCGGGAACCTCGACCAAAAACTGAAGTTGAGGATCAGGTATGGTGAGAACCGGGGCAGAGGTGAACCTGTTCTTCAGTTTCTGGAAGGCATAATCCGCCTGAGGAGACCACTGAAACTTAGAGGTAGGAGAGGTCAAGGCATGCAGGGGTGCTGCGATGGTGCTAAAGTCTCTTATGAACTTCCTATAGAAATTTGCAAACCCCAAAAACCTCTGTACCTCCTTTCTAGAAGTTGGGACGGGCCAGTCCCTAACGGCCTCCACCTTGGCTGGATCCATCTGCATCTCCCCCTGACCCACGATGAAACCAAGGAAGGACACCCTGGGAACATGGAAGTCACACTTCTCTGCTTTTACGTAGAGCTTGTGTAGAAGAAGACGCTGGAGAACCTTTCGAACATGTGCGGTGTGGGACTGCTCATCAGGCGAGAAGATCAGAATATCATCCAAGTAAACGAAAACAAATTTGTTGAGCATGTCCCGAAGCACGTCATTTATTAGGGCCTGAAAAACAGCTGGGGCATTAGTGAGTCCAAAAGGCATCACAAGGTACTCATAATGTCCACTAGGGGTATTAAAAGCAGTCTTCCACTCATCCCCCTCTCTAATCCTCACCAGATGATAAGCATTCCTTAAGTCCAACTTAGTAAAAATTTTGGCACCTTGCAAAATTTCAAAAGCTGAAGAGATGAGAGGAAGAGGGTACCTGTTCTTTATGGTGATGTCATTGAGTCCTCGATAGTCGATACATGGCCGCAGGGACTTATCCTTTTTGGCGACGAAGAAGAAACCAGCACCCGCAGGGGAAGAGGATGGTCGAATGATTCCAGATTTGAGGGCTGAGTCCACATAATCTTTCATAGCCTGCTGTTCTGGTAGGGACAACGAATAAAGACGTCCCTTGGGTGATGCAGTTCCAGGAAGTAAATCAATAGCGCAGTCATAGGGCCGATGAGGGGGCAACGAAGTGGCCAGAGACTTGCTGAACACTTCCTTGAGGTCGTGGTAGCAGGTGGGAACCTTGGATAACTCAGGAATATCAGGGTCTAAGTCCTTAGAAGTAGATTGGGTTAATACAGGGGGAAAAAAAATTTCAGAACTAAGTTGGTTCAGGACACAATTGCAGTTCCACGACAGAATAGAACCTGTGGACCAATCAATGTTAGGGTTATGCTGAACTAGCCAGGGATGGCCTAGTATTACAGGATGCTCCGGGAAGTCTGCTAGAAGAAATGAAATCATCTCAGAATGGTGGTCAGGGAAAGTAATCTTGACAGGTTGGGTGTGGTGGGACACTGAGCACAAATGACGTCCATCCAGAGCCGTGGCCTTCAGAGGTTCCTCAAGGGGAACAACCCTTAGGTTTAACTGTTCTGCAAAGCGAGAATCCATTAGGTTAGCATCAGCACCAGAGTCAATAAGAACTTTTAGTTCAATATTCTGCTCAGAAGTGGTGAGCAAAATGGTAGGACAGACACATTTGGGACTGACTGAAGAGGATGAACAACTCACCAGGGTTGGTTTCTTCTTAGGATTTCTCCTATTATTTGGGCAGGAGGAGACTCGGTGGCCTGACTGACCACAGTACAGGCACAATTCCTCCTGAAAACGGCGTTGGCGCTCCTCAGGAGGAAGATGGATCCGGCCAAGTTCCATGGGAACCTCAGACGAAACTGGTGGATCAAAAGACAAAGAGGGAGCAGGCTCTGGAGCGAGGGGTCGCCAGGAAGTAGCCCCTGTAGCAGCATTATTTCTCAGTGAAAAGTTGTTGGAAGAGGCTTGTTCCCTCCGACGTTCATACAGTCTTTTATCAATCTTTATCGCCAAAGCGATAAGAGAATCCAAATCCTCAGGTAAATCCAGTGGGGCCAACTGATCCTTGAGTTCACCAGAAAGGCCATCTAAAAAAGCATCAAAAAGAGCTGCAGGATTCCAATCACTGCCAGCTGCCAAGGTGCGGAACTCAATAGCATAGTCTGAGACAGGTCTCTTGTTCTGCTGCAGCCGGTTCAAAGCCCAGGCTGCTTCCCGTCCGGGTCTAGTGTGCTGAAAAATCTGGGTGAAACTCTTGGTGAAAAGATCTAGTGACCCACAAATGGCTGAATCTCTCTCCCACTCACTGGTAGCCCAAGCCTCTGCTCTGCCAGAAAGGTGGCTGATAATAAAGGCAATCTTGGATCTGTCCGTTGGGTAGGAGTGGGGGAGCAGCTCAAAATGTAGGCCACATTGTGTTAAAAATGCACGACACTCACCAGAGTCACCAGAAAACCTCTCCGGACGGGCAAGATGAGCAGAAGGTAGTAAAGGTGAAAAGGGCTGGGCAAAAACCCCTTCCTGAACCTGAGATGGTGCTGGATCCTTTATGGTGGGGGGCTGGTCAGAACGCTGAGACCTCTGAACCTTATCCACCAGGAAACTGAGCTGATCAGCAACTGAGGTCATGAACCGGTCTTGTTGCTCACTTAGCTTCTGAATCCCTTGCTGTAAGTGAGCCAGTTGCTCCTCCTGTAGGTTGATGCGTCTCCCCTGGGCACCCAGGGCTTTTAGCACTGAATCAGAGTCTGCTGAGTCAATTTCTTGGCCAGTTCGTACTGTCACAAGGCTTAGAAATGAAGGACTCAAATGCAAGACCTGACACAGTGGATTAAAACTCAAAGTTCTTTTAATTCAGTCCAGGGTTGAACAACAAAAAATCCAGCAGAAACAGAAGTATCAAAAAGCAGAGGCAAGGCAGGTCCAAATCCAAGCAGGGGTCAAGAACAAAAGAAAGCTAAATCTAACAGGCAAAAAGGCTGGAACGCTAAGCTCAAAAGACTAAGACGAACTGGCAAAGGGAAGCTGCAAGGGTGGGAACTAAATACTCTAACAAACAAAAGAGGAGCACATACACCAGGTGAATTGCATTAGGCTGTGGCAGATCCTGATTGCAGGAAGGAACTCAGGAAGTGAAGCTGCCTAAAACGAGAGAGGAAATGAGTACCAAAATAAAACAGGAAGTGAAAAGACAAGGTAAAAAAGTGACATCAATCTAACCAGGACTGCCCCTGACACGGGCTACCTGGGAACACAGAGAGACAGGTTAGAATCCAACCTGGATTCAAAGTCATGGAGATAACACAAGGAGCTAGGCTTTAGCGCTGACCAACTGGAGCAACACTGCGGCGTTGAGGCAAGGTCTGAAGACAGCTTATATAGTGGATCCTCTGATGGTCTTGATGAGCTGCAGCTGTGCAGGAGGCTCCCTCAGAGGATCCACGGCGGACTCTGCTGGAGAAAGATGGGATCTTCTCCAGCCCCCAACAATATATACACCCACTTTATTAGGTACCCCATGCTAATAACGGGTTGGACCCCCTTTTGCCTTCAGAACTGCCTCAATTCTTCGTGGCATAGATTAAACAAGGTGCTGGAAGCATTCCTGAGGGAGTTTGGTCCATATTGACATGATGGCATCACACAGTTGCCGCAGATTTGTCGGCTTCACATCCATGATGCGAATCTCCCGTTCCACCACATCCCAAAGATGCTCTTTTGGATTGAGATCTGGTGACTGTGGAGGCCATTTGAGTACAGTGAACTCATTGTCATGTTCAAGAAACCAGTCTGAGATGATTCCAGCTTTATGACGTGGACAATATCCTGCTGAAAGTAGCCATCAGAAGTTGGGTACATTGTGGTCATAAAGGGATGGACATGGTCAGCAACAATACTCAGGTAGGCTGTGGCATTGCAACTTTGCATAATTGGTACCAAGGGGCCCAAAGAGTGCCAAGAAAATATTCCCCACACATGACACCACCATCACTAGCCTGAACCGTTGATACAAGGCAGGATGGATCCATGCTTTCATGTTGTAGACGCCTAATTCTGAGCCTACCATCCGAATGTCGCAGCAGAAATCAAGACTCATCAGACCAGGCAACGTTTTTCCAATCTTCTATTGTCCAAATTGATGAGCTTGTGCAAATTGTAGCCTCAGTTTGATGTTCTTAGCTGAAAGGATTGGCACCCGGTGTGGTCTTCTGCTGCTGTAGCCCATCTGCCTCAAAGTTCGACGTACTGTGCATTCAGAGATGCTCTTCTGCCCACCTTGGTTGTAACGGGTGGTTATTTGAGTCACTGTTGCCATTCTATCAGCTCGAACCAGTCTGGATATTCTCCTCTGATCTCTGGCATCAACAAGGCATTTCCGCCCACAGAACTGCCACTCACTGGATGTTTTTTCTTTTTCGGACCATTCTCTGTAAACCCTAGAGATGGTTGTGCGTGAAAATCCCAGTAGATCAGCAGTTTCTGAAATACTCAGACCAGCCCTTCTGGCACCAACAATCATGCCATGTTCAAAGTCACTCAAATCACCTTTCTTCCCCATACTGATGCTCGGTTTGAACTGCACAAGATTGTCTTGACCATTTCTACATGCCTAAATGCACTGAGTTGCCGCCATGTGATTGGCTGCTTAGAAATGAAGTGTTAACAAGCAGTTGTACAGGTGTACCTAATAAAGTGGCCGGTGAGTGTATATATGTATATAATTTTAAAATCTAATGTAAATACTTGCCTAACTAAAAATAAACTGATGTTGTCACTGAGAAATTGTTCTAAGTTTACTTAAATTGTAAAAAAGTGATGAAACAGATAATGCAAAAAGGTTAAAAGTCTTTAAGAACACACTGGCAACAATAACTTTTATAAACAATTTAATAGTTTAATTTAACAATAACAGCAACACAGAACCTCAACTTGAAAAAAAAAAACACCAAAAAAAAAAATGTCTGTCCACCATCCTCTCCAATAAATTAAATAATCTGTCCATCCTTTCCCGCCTCCCTCTGCCATCTGATATCCTCCCTGATTAACTCCACCAAATTATCTCTCCTTTTCCTCTTCCTCTTCCTCCTTTCCCTCCTCTCTTCTTTCTCTCATCCTCATGCTCTTCCTCATCTTCCCCCTGATGCTGCTCAGCCCTTGCAGCACCTGGCCCTGGTGTGTCCTCAGGGATGGAGGCAATTAGGACAGGTGGGGCAACAGAGGGCCTCTGTCTTAATACCTCAGCTATGAGGACAAAGCAGGGCCAGGTGGCAGCAGTAGGCTTCCCACTGAGCCCTGCCCTGTCCCTGGATCTTTGCATTCCTAAAGTAGAGGAAAACAATTTGTGTCAACATATGGAATTTTCTGTAGTGTTTCTTTAAAGCTAGAAAAAAAGGAGTGTTTCATGAACTGGATGGATTGATAAAATTCTACAGAAAAAGAGACAACTTTGGAATGGTAACCTGGAGAGGACTTTTTTCAAGCTTACTCAAAGTGTAAATTCACCTGAATTTAATATATGTAAGATGTAGTCTCCCTACACATATGTATATATATATATATACATACACACACACACACACATATATATACATATATACACACACACACACACACACACACACATATATATATATATATATATATATATATATATATATATATATATATATATATATATATATATATAATTACACATATATGTATATGTATATGGAATTATGCCTCAACTCTTCCCTGCAGCAGTATTTTTGGCCCCGATGATTGTCATGTTGGGTTCGAGGCGTCTAACCCACATGCAGAAACACTCGTGAGACAGGGAAAAAGTTAAAAGGTTTATTTACAAAATATACAATGAGTATGAACTGGTCCTTGGTTCGGCAGACAGGTCACGAGGGGAACACCACTGAGGAGGACAGAAAGGTTAGAGTAGATCCAGGTTAACTGCAGGTTTTCTGATGTTGGAGTTAATACCTGCTCAAGGGTGGAGCAGAGCTGCAGGGGGGGAACCTTGAGGGTCCAGAGGCTAGTCGGCAGGCAGAGGACTGAGGGCAGAGGCTTAACTGAGTGCAGGCAGGCAGATTCCAGACAGAGATTACTCTCCAGGATTTCACTGAGTGCAGGCAGGCAGATTCCAGACAGAGATTACTCTCCAGGATTTCACTGAGTGCAGGCAGGCAGATTCCAGACAGAGATCACTCTCCAGGATTTCAGGTCTTCAGACAGGAATCTGTGAGGCAGAGAGAGACAGGGTCAGACAGGTTCACAAAAGTCAGAGATTCAGATCTGGTTGTTGGCCTCCTCCTCCTTAAATAGGGCTTCCTGATTAGCAGATGGAAGACAGGTGTTGCAGTCAGCTCATGCCCCCAGGAGATCTCGTGCGCCCTCTGGTGGAGAAAGTGGACAAAGCCTCCAGATCCCAACAGTACCCCCCCTCGACGACCGCCACCAGGCGGTCCAAAAGAACAGGAAGGCAGAGAATCGCGGTACTCTGAAATGAGAGCAGGGTCTAAAATAAAAGAACTGGGAACCCAAGTTCGGTCCTCTGGACCGTAGCCCTCCCAGTCGACCAGGTACTGCCAACCTCGGCCCCGGCGACGGGAGTCTACGATCCGGGGATGTCTATGCAGGATGTCCATCAATGTCACAGGGGGGAGGAGGGGAGTCGGACGGAGGGCAAAGAGGCCTGGTCAGGACGGGTTTGATCTGGGACACGTGGAAGGTGGGGTTGATCCGGAGTGAAGGAGGGAGATGCAGGCGGACAGCAGATGGATTGATAATGGTGTCGATGTTGTACGGGCCAATGAAACGGGGAGACAGTTTTCTAGACATGGATTTTAATGGAATGTCACAGGTAGAAAGCCAAACCTGTTGCCCTGGTGAGTATGTGGGAGCTGGGCGTCTTTTCCGGTCTGCAAATTGGCGGTTTTGTTCTGATGAACGGTTCAAGGTTGCAATGGTGTTTCTCCAGACTTTGCGACATCGGTGGATGTGGTGATGGACAGAAGGGACTGAGGTTTCTTTCTCGTTGGCAGGAAATAACGGAGGCTGGTACCCTAAGGAGACTTCAAAGGGGGAGAGACCGGTAGCAGAAGAGATATGAGAGTTGTGAGCATACTCCACCCAATGCAGGTTCTGACTCCAGTCAGTCGGGTTGGTTGAAGTGAAGCATCTGAGGGTGGACTCCAGCTCCTGATTCATGTGTTCAGTTTGGCCGTTTGACTGAGGGTGGTAACCAGAAGTTAGACAAATTTTGGTTTCGAGAGCAAAACAAAAATGATTCCAAACCTGGGCTGTGAATTGTGGTCCTCTGTCAGACAGAATCTCCTGAGGGATGTCGTGTAATCTGAAAACGTGCTTGGTTAGAAGAAGAGCTATTTGAAAAGCGGTGGGAAGTTTTCTCAGAGGGATGAGATGGCAGGCTTTGGAGAATCTAATGATTATAGTGCAAATGGTGGTCTTACCCTTGGATGCCAGTAACCCTGTGACAAAATCTATAGCTATGTGGGACCAAGGGCGTTTGGGAACAGGCAGAGGATGGAGGAGACCAGAGGGAGGCTGATGAGACGGTTTATTACGTGCACAGACAAGGCAGGCTAGTACAAACTCCTTAATGTCCTTGTGGAGTGAAGGCCACCAAAACCGACGGGAAATCAGAGCTACAGTTCTACTGACCCCAGGATGAGCCGAAAACTTAGAGGAATGCATCCAGTGAATTAATCTGGACCTTACAGATGAGAGGACGTATGTCTTGTTAGGCAGACCAGTGCCGGGATCAGGTTCGGAAGTTTGGGCCTGTTTAATCTGGTCAGAGATCTCCCAGGAGACAGTAGCGACAGTACAGCTAGCTGGTAAAATATTAGCTGGAGATTCAGGTTCATTAGGAGCATATAGGCGAGATAGAGCGTCAGGTTTAATGTTTTTAGAGCCTGGTCGGTAGGAAGTGATCAGGTTGAACCAGGAGAAAAACAGAGACCAACAGGACTGACGGGGATTGGATCTTTTGGCAGATTGAATGTATGAAAGATTTTTGTGATCTGTCCATACCAAAATGGGATGCTCTGCGTCCTCCAGCCAGTGCCGCCATTCTTCCATAGCCAGTTTTATGGCGAGAAGTTCTCTGTCACTGACGTTGTAATTTTGTTCAGCAGGGGTGAGTCTGCGGGATAAAAATGCACACGGGTGAGTTCTCTCGTCAGAATCAGAAACTTGGGACAGAACAGCCCCCACCCCTGAGTCAGAAGCATTCACCTCCAGAATGAACTTTTTGGAGGGGTCTGGTTAAATAAGGATGGGTGCATTAGAAAACAGAGCTTTGAGTTTCTTGAAGGCAGCCTCAGTAGACCAGTGAAAAGTTCTTT
Organism: Cyprinodon tularosa; assembly: GCF_016077235.1. Classification (NCBI taxonomy): domain Eukaryota; kingdom Metazoa; phylum Chordata; class Actinopteri; order Cyprinodontiformes; family Cyprinodontidae; genus Cyprinodon; species Cyprinodon tularosa. Next base: position 888,077 of record NW_024039338.1, read on the forward strand.
TGACTGAGGTTAAGGCTGTTAAAGGCTGGGCTGTTTGGCTGTAGTTACGGATGAATCTGCGGTAAAAGTTGGCAAACCCCAGAAATCTTTGCAGTTGTTTCTGGTTCTCGGGATTGGGCCAGTCCAGAACCGCCTTGATTTTATCCTCCGACGGCTTCACCTGCCCACCCTCGAGCACAAAACCTAGGAAATCGACAGATGGGCGATGAAACTCACATTTTTCTGCCTTCACAAACAGTTTGTTCTCCAGAAGTCTTTGCAGGACCAAACAGACATGTTTCCGATGCTCGGAGATGTTTTTAGAGTAAATCAAAATGTCATCTAGGTAGACAAACACAAAAACGTTAAAAAAATCCCTCAAAACATAATTCACCAGAGCCTGGAAACAAGCTTGGGCGTTAGTCAGACCGAAGGGCATTACTAGATACTCGAAATGCCCCAGAGGTGTTTTAAAAGCGGTTTTCCATTCATCACCTTCACGGATTCTGAGAAGGTGATAAGCGTTTCTCAGGTTTAACTTGGTGAACACAGTGGCACCCTGAACAGGTTCAAAGGCTGAAGCTAACAGGGGTAACGGGTATTTGTTCTTGATGGTTATTTGGTTTAACCCTCGGTAATCAATACAGGGTCGCAGAGGTCCGTTTTTCTTACTGACGAAAAAGAAACCGGCTCTGAGTGGAGATGAGGACGGTCGAATTATTCCAGCGGCTAGTGACTCATTGATATATTAGTCTCCCTCTCATGTTTGGAGATGTTATAAAGCGGACTGTTGGGGAGAGGGGCCCCAAGGAGAAGATCGATGGCGCAGTCATAAGGTCAATGCGGAGGGAGAGAAAGGGCTCTAGCCTTACTGAATACAGGAGCCAAATCATGATAGTCAGGGGGTATGGCGGAAAGATCAGGCGGGTCAGCCTCCTGACAGCTAGCCGGCGACTGAGTCGGAGGGACGGCGGAGCGAAGACAGGAACAATGACAGGAAATTGACCAGGACTCCACGTCTCTTAAACCAGTTAATATGTGGGTTATGGAGTTGAAGCCAATCAAATCCTGGGACTACAGACGAGCTAGCAGAAGGAAAAACAAAAAACGAAAGGGTCTCTCTATGGTTTCCGGAGATCAAAAGCTCTACAGGTTTGCTTTGCTGCGTAACCTGTGGTAGTTGTTTGCCGTCTAACGCAGAAACTCTCAGGGGCTTAGTCAGAGGAATAGTTTCGATGTTTAATTGTTTGACCAAACTGGAATCAGTTAGATTCTTTTCACAACCAGATTCATCCTTGAAAAACAGAGTAGCGGGTAACAGAAGTCAAGGAGATTTCTCAGTTTGAAGATGGTCCGCCAGACTCCTCATTTCCTCTGGCGGACCCCGGCTTTTACCTTCGCGGGACAGGTCGAGACAAAGTGTCCAGGTTCTCCACAGTACATACACAGGTTTTGTTTGACCCTCCTTTGTCTCTCTTCAGATGAGAGTCTGGTGAGACCGATCTGCATGGGCTCATCTTTAGAGGGTACTGTGGAAGGAGAGACGTCATTAGCTCTTTCAGGAAGGACAGATACTGGGAAAAAACGGCTCTTGGATCTGCCTTTAGACCTGGCTTGCAGCCTGTTATCTAGGCGGATAGTAAGCTTTATCAGCTCGTTCAAAGTCTTAGGCTCATCAAGAGTAGCCAACTCGTCTTTAATAGACTCATCAAGGGAGTGAAAATAAGCGCTCTTAAGTGCCGGTTCTCCCCAACCGGAAGCGGCCGCTTTAACCCGGAAGTCAATTGAGAATTCTGCCACTGTTCGGTTTCCCTGCTTTAATTCAAGCAATCCACGGGATTCAGTGGTCTTATCTGTGTCCTGGTTGAAAGCTTGCTTGAATTCCTTAATGAACTCCTCAAAAGTACAAGCATAATTTATCTCGGAAGATAATTTGGCTTCCGCCCACTCCAGGGCTTTACCAGACATATGAAACAAAATAAAGGACATTTTTCTTCCATCTTCAGAAAAGAGGCTTAACTGAGTGCAGGCAGGCAGATTCCAGACAGAGATTACTCTCCAGGATTTCACTGAGTGCAGGCAGGCAGATTCCAGACAGAGATTACTCTCCAGGATTTCACTGAATGGACATTAACACCTATGGCAAGTGCTTACCCCCTCACGGGTTTGCACTCTGTAAGTGGGGGAAGGGGAGGGAGGGGGAGTAGGTATGATCTCGGCCTGGATGTCTTCTGTCGCTTGTGTGGTGAGTAGCTTGATTGTTATTGTAGGGGAGGGATTACATCTCCGGAGGGGGGGTGGGGGGTGGTGATAGAGGGAAGAAGATCTTTGAAGGGCTTTGGGTCTGGCTCCCTGTCTTGGTCCTGGTCCGTGCTGCCCCCTGGTGGGGCTTCGTCCGGGGTGGGGGCTCTGCGTGTTGCGCGTTGGCTGGCCGGCTGGGGTTGTCCCTTCCCTTATTCATTTATTTATTTATTATTATTATTTTTTTCTTATCTTCCTTTTATATTTTTTTATTTTTTTTATTTTTTTTTTTATTTTTTTTTTTATTATTATTTTTTTTTATTATTTAATTTATTTATTTATTTATTTATTTTTTTAATTTTATTTATTTATCTACTTATTTATTTTATTTTTTTTTATTATTATTATTTTTTTTGGATGGACAGGACGGGGGGAGGGTGGTGGTGTCGGCTCCGTGCCCGGCTGGCTGGTGGGTCCTGCTGCCGGTCCCGTGCCCCCGGGCTATGGTGGTGAAACTGGTGGGGCCCCCTTCTCTGGGGGGGCTCTCGGGGAACGGGGGTGCCTATTGGAGTCAGCGGGGGAGCTGGCTCCCTGGGAGTGCAGCAAGCACCCCAGTCCTTTGCTCCCCATCCCCGAAATCCTCCCTCTGCCTGCTCCATCACTCGGCCACACATGTAGGTTTTTGGGGAGGGGGTCGTTACTGGAGGGCCACACCTTCTGATGACGTCCCCCACCCCAATTTTATTTTGCATTTTAGACACTTCCATCTACATCATTTTCACAACACACATCTATGTAGGGCATTTTCGGGGGGTTGGGGTAAGGGCCACCGGGGGGGGGCTTATTTTATGGGCCTCACCACGGTCGGCCTCCTCCATCCCCTCTCGCATCTAGACATTGAGGGTTGAGGGTTGTCGAAGGGGGGGGGTGTGCTGGCACCGTCTATCTCCTGGAGGGGGGGTGGAGTGTGCCGGACACCCCCTCTTGGTACTCCCAGTTTTAATTGCATCTGAGAGCAACACGCAACAACACCACATTCGAGCGGGCGCAGTGAGGATCGGGGTCTTCTCACACCCCTGTTCTCCGGCTGCCGCCTGGAGTCTGGGGCCTGGAGGAAGAGCGGGCCACCTGGTCCGTGGTTTTGGCTGGGGCTGGCTGCGGGGCCTAGGTGGCCTGCTGGTGGCGGGGCTGTCACCTCTGCTCTCCCCAAAGAAGGTTGGATGGAGGGGCATGAAGTGCCTGGTTGAAGGATTTTTTTTTCTTTTTTTTTTTTTTCTTTTTTCTTTTTTTCTTTTCTTTTCGGGGGGGGGGGGGCGGTTCTGGTTGGGTGGCCGGCGCGGGATGGGTGGGCCCCGGTCCCGGAGGGGGCTCTTGCTGGGGGTGGTCCGGTCCGTGTGCGGGGTGGGGGGCCGGGCTTGAAGCAGGAAAGAGATGGGTTGGTGTGGCGGTGTCGCCGCACCCCTCCCCTCACATCCGGATTTTAGGTTCACTTATGGGGTCATCCGATAGTCCCGGGACCGACCACCGGTGTCACCGGGTTTTTGGTCCTGGTATTATTGGATGTGAGTGTTATGTGTGAATGTGTGTCCGCGTTGTTATTTTCTTTATTTATTATTATTATTATTTTATTCAATTTTTTTTTTTTTTTTTTTTTTTTTTTTTCTTGTGGTACGAGTGGGGGCACTAGGGAGGGAAGGCATGATTGAGATGGTGTGTTTTTTTTTTTTTTTTCTTTCCCAGGTTGGGGTCTCAACCGCACCCTCTCCCAAATACATCTCAAGTCTCCGCTAAGTGCGGAGCCCATTCCCCCCGTCCTGCTCTCCCTCCGCTGGCTGGCGTCGGGGCTCACCGGTGCACTGGTGGAGCTGGGGGTGGATGCCCGGGGGACTGCTGGCTCATTCCTGGCGGCCCCTCCGCTGGCCCCGGCCGGCCGGGGCTTTGCTGGGGCTCCTGTCTGGGGATGGGGTGCCCTTGGGGCCTCGGATCCCTGGGGCCTGGATCCGCTTCGGGGTGGGGCTGGGTGTTGTTCGGGGATTTTCGGGGTCGGTGCCGGTGCCTTCGCTACGATGCCGGTTCCTGGGCGGTGTTTCTTTCCTGTACCGGTTCTGTGGTATCGGTTCGGGGGGGGGGGAGCTGCGCGGCATGGTGGGGTGCGGGTCTTGGGTCCTGTTTTGGGCTCCGGTTTTTCCGCTCGCACTTCTCCTCTTGCCTATTTATTTTAATTGTAATTATTAATTAATTTATTTACCTATTTATTTATGTTTTTTTTTTTTTTTTTTTTTTTTTCTCTTCCTCGGGGGGGGGGAGCGGTTGCGGGCGGGTCGGTGTCTGGTGTCCGCTGTCGCATTGTGGGGCCTCCTTTTTTTTTTTTTTTTTTTTTTTTTTTTTTTTAATTTTTTTTTTTCTTTGGGGGGTTTGGCATGTCTGTTTTCTCGGGGGGCGGGCGGGCGGGCCTGCTGGGTGGGGGTCCTGCTGGCGGCGCGCCGCTGGTGTGTGGGGGTCCGGGCGGCTCCGGCGGGGGTAGTGTTGGGGGGCCGGTCTGGGCGGGCTGGCTGCGCTGGCTGGGTATTCGGGTGGGTTTTCCCTCCTGGAGGCATGGCGGGGCTGCTCTGTTCCCGCTGATCGCGGCGGGTGGGGCTGCGGGGCGGGTGGGGGCCTGGAGTGGCTATGGCCGGCGCGTGGTGGGGGGCCGGGGCGGCGGAGCTGCTCTGGCCGCGTGTCAGGGCCTGGTGTCAGGGCGGCGGACGTGGCTGGGCTGCTTTGGCTTCGTCCGGTGGGGGGGGCGGCGCGGTTCGCTCCGCTCTGGCTTTGTGCTGCCCCTCGGGCTGCTGGAGGGGGTGGTTGCGCCCGCTGCGGTCTGCTCTTCTTGCGGTTTTGCGCCGGGCGGCTTTTCTGCTCTCGGGCTGATTCTGTGCGCGGTGTGTTTCGTTGCGCGCTGTTGGCATCGGTCTTGGTGGGGTGGGACTGCGCTTTTGGCCGGGGGGGCGTTTTGGGGGGGGTCCCGCGGCGCTCGTGGCCGGTTCGCGGCGGATGCGCATGGGCCCCGGCCGGGGGCGGGGCCGCCTGAGTGTTTTCCTGGGTGGTGCGGTCGCGGTGGGTGTTGCGGCCGGTCGCCGGGGCTTGGTGCGGGGGGGGCGGGGCGTGTTTCGGTGCTCTGTGGGGCTGGGGCGTTTCGGTCGGCGCCGTGGGGGGGCTGGTATTCGGTGCCCGGCCCTACTTCGGGGTGGCCGGGTGCCGACGGGGCCCGCGGACTCGTCCCCGCGGCTCCCCGGGGCGCCGGCATGGCGGTGGCTGGGGGGCCTCTTCGTGGCTGTCTCTCCTCCTGCCTTGGTGGGGTCTGGTTTCCGGGGCTGGCCCCGCCTTGGTGCCTTCGCTTCTGGGGTCCCTTTGGGCGCCTGGGGCTTTGGGTCTCCCGGCGCTGGACTCAGTGCTCTGGGGGGTGTGCCTCTCCGGCTCTCCACAACCACTATTGAGCATTTTTTTCTATGGTTAAAACTTTACATGCACAAGTTCACCCTCACAAACAACTACAGGTGCTAGGCTTCAGGTACTTAGAGATTCACTTCCAAACAGAAACCCCACATTCATATCTTCAGGTAACACAGAGTACATGTCAGACTTAATAATATTACTTTAGCGATAGTTTCAAGGTGTTTGCTTTATTGTATATCTCGTAACATGTTTTTTGGTTGTGCTGTTCTTTTTTCTTTTTTTTTTTTTTTTTTCTCCATCTCATTACAGGTGTTGAAGCAGACTGAAAATGTTTTGTCATTGTCTCCTTCCTATCTCCTCTTTCTTTCATCTTTTGTCCTGTTTTTTTCTTTTTCTTTTTCCTTCTTCTTCTTCTGTTTTTCTGCTCTACTTACATTGCAGTGTCCATATGAACTGTAAAACTCCCTGCATAATTATAATAAAGCAATTTATATACATGAAACAAGTGGAGCGGTATGGCAATTGCGATACCGCTACACTTGTGAAAGTAAAATCTGTTGGGCTCCTTTTGGCAACAAGACAATTATTCTTATTGCCACCTTGCCAGACAGAACACTGTAAAAAAAAAAAAAAAAAAAAAAAAAAAGTCAAAAGTCACGGATCGCAGTGTTCCATCGTGCATAGCGGCTGCGCCAACTGGGGAGACAGAAGCCTTAGAAGCTGACCGTGCGGAGTGAGATTTGTTTTCCGCTTTCTTTGGACGAATCGGCTGAGAGGACGCTCTTTTGCCGATTACTTCCTCAAAATCCATGCTCTTCAACTCGTGAGCATATCAAGCCCTGTGCTGTAGCACCGAACTGACTGAACCTTCCCGAGGGGCGGACCGGTGCCGGAGAACCCTCTGCTCGGCTGAAACCCAGCCGCGGTGGACTTGGAAACGCCAATCTTCCACGGACGGGGAAGCATCTCACAGTAAAATCAATTTCCTTCCCTTTTTGATGCATTAGAAGTGCTGCTCAGGCGAGAGAGACAGGTAGATTCAGTGTTTTCAATTAATGCTGATGTTTTTTTTTAATCTGTGCTGATTAAGAGTTTGTTCATTTGGTTGAAATAAGTGTGTGTTTATTCCCTTTCTGTGCTTTCCTGTCCTCTTTGTTGTTTCTGCTTTGAGATAGTTATAACATTCAGTTATAACATGTTATCACATTCGGCCACGTGGGGTCCCGTGGTTGCCGCCATCTTGATTGCGGATTGTTCCTCCCCCATTTCTCTTTGTTCCTCTCGCCACATGGAGAGCAAGGGTGGGAGGTCCCTCATTTATCTACACCCATTCACACACACAGCTACATTGTCAGGCCAGGTCTTTTGCTAAACGACTTCTGCTGCTATTGTTAATACATTTTTAATAATTTAACCAATATTAAGCTGGATGTGTTAATATTACAAGATCAATTGCACTGTTATCATCATACCTGCTGCTGTTTGTTAATTCCCTTTTAATAATTGTTAATTTAATCATTTGCTGATTTTAAGTTGGATGTATTAGTTTTACATGAGTAATTGCACTGTTATTATCATACCTGCTGCTAACAGACATTAGTGAATGTATTAATATCTGGCATATTTTGGATAATCTCAGACGCCAGTAAACGGACTCTTATAGTTTTATTTCTTTGTTTTCTATCTCATTTTATTCTGTATTTTCGATTTTTCTTTTAAACTAGACATTTAATCTACCTCATGTTTATTTTTCTAGTAGCGTGTAGTGTTTGCATAGATGTTAGATTTCCTGTAATCCTGAATTATTAGAATAAAGACATCATTGGTTAATCTGTAGTGGTTTTGGTCATTCATATAACGGAGGGTTTATCACTCAGTGCGAATCCACCCCCCTTTTGGTAATAGTGCGAATAAACATAGATAGAAGGTTCTTTATTGATAATTTAATAGCTTTGCTGATAACTTAACCTGGGCCACTAGACTGGTGGATACCTGGATTTTAACAGCCGGTCCAGGAACCCTCCAGAGGTGAATCCGCAACTCGTGACATTACCAGATCTATCAGAGATCTGGAGATGAACATCGTGGATTTAGAGCAACTCAGCGAATCCACAGGAAATCGAGAGCACATTGAAGCTCTCAAAACTAAACGGCTAGCATTAGCCAACCTGCTGGAGTCAAAAGTCCAAGGGGCATTGGTCAGATCTCGGGTCCAGAACATCACAGAGATGGATGCTCCCTCTAGCTTTTTTTTCAGCCTGGAGAGGAAGCACGGTCAGAGGAAGCTGATCCACACTTTGCTGTCAGACACGGGGCAACAACTGAGCGAACCGGGTCAGATCAGGGAGAGGGCTTTGGTTTTTTACCGTTCTCGAATATAAAGAGAACGAGGATCTGTTCCGGGAGTTCTGCACTGAACTACCCCAGGTCTCTGAAGAGACCGACACTGAGCTGGAGCGTCCCCTGGAGCTCCAGGAACTCCACACAGCCCTCCTCGGCATGCAGGGTCAGAGGTCCCCTGGCATTGATGGACTCACCGTCGAGTTCTTCAAGGCCTATTGGGACCTTCTGGGAAAAGACCTGCTAGACGTCTGCAGGGAGAGTCTGGTCACCGGTTTGCTACCCTATCTTGCCGCAGGGCGGTAATCACCCTGCTGCCCAAAAAGGGTAACCTGCAAGACGTCAAGAACTGGCACCCCCTGTCCCTCCTCTGTACTGATTACAAGATCCTCTCCAAGGCTCTGGCCGTGAGGCTGGGAAAAGCTATGGAGCAGGTCATCCACCGAGATCAGACCTACTGCGTCCCCGGCAGGTCCATGGTAGACAACGTCTACCTGATTCAGGATGTTTTGGAGGTCTCCGGTTCATTGGGTTTACAAGTCGGCTTGATTTCATTAGATCAAGAAAAGGCGTTTGACCGTGTTGAGAACAGCTTCCTCTGTAAAACCATGAGGGGGTTTGGGTTCAGCGAGGGTCTCATCGCCAAGATTCAGGTACTGTACAGTGGCATAGAGAGTGTGCTGAAGATCAACGGTAGCCTGTGTGCTCCTTTTACACCTCTGACCTTCTTGTAAAAATACAGTCAGAGATGGTTAACTTTTTCTGGAGCGGTCGACATTGGGTGCCACAGTCTGTCTTGTTTTTACCGAGAGAGGAGGGGGGCCAGGGCCTTGTCCATCTGGCCGCCAGAACAGCCACTTTTCGTTTACAGTTCCTCACAGAAGACCCCGTGTGGAGACGTGGCCAGCTGCATTCTCAGACGTGTAAATTCTCTGGGGCTGGATGCTGCTCTGTTTTTAACAGACTTAAGTCTCTTAAAGATAAGAGGGTTACCTCAATTTAATCAAAGTGTTTTTAAATCATGTACTTTTTTAAATTGCACAGGTCCAAAATGCATAACTCTCTGCATTGGCTTTTAGAAGAACCGCTGGTGTGTGGAGCGAGGCTGGACGTCAGCGACAGCTCCGTGCCTGGCCTTCCCGAGACGCTGTCCAGGTCGGGAGCGGTGACCCTGAGGCATCTGGTCCAGGTCGCCGGGCCGGATTTCTCGGGCGTCGAGGAGGTCCGCTCGATGCTGGGGGTCCGGTCCGCCAGATTGGCGCAGTGCTTTCTGGAGCATCTGAAAGAGCGGATGACTGCTGGGGAGAGACGGCTCCTACAGCTTCACGCCACCGGAAAGCGCCCGCCTGACACGAGCGACCCGTTCCCGGACATGTGCATGGATCCAGACTTTGAGGAGGACAGCGGACCCCTACTAAAAAATCAAAGGATGGATCTGTGCAAGGCCAAAACGCTCTTTTCACAGTGGGAAAAGCTCATTTTGAACTCTGTAGCTGTAACAGACAAACCATTAATAATACAGCCATGATCTTTTCTGGCAATCATCTAGAGCTGAAAACTAACAATACAAAGTAGATTTGAGGAGATGTTTTTGGTTCCAAGCTTCAAATCAGAAGGTTGAGGCCAAAACGCTCTTTTCACAGTGAGATAAGGTCATTTTGGCCTCTGTAGTTGTAACAGACTAACCATTAATGATACAGCCATGATCTTTTCTGGCAATCACCTAGAGCTGAAAACTAACAATATAAAGTAGAATTGAGCAGATGTTTTTGGTTCCAAGCTTCAAATCAGAAGTTGAGGCCAAAATGCTCTTTTCACAGTGAGATAAAGCCATTTTGGCCTGTGGAGTTGTAACAGACAAACCTTTAATGATACAGCCATGATCTTTTCTGGCAATCACCTAGAGCTGAGAACTAACAATATAAAGTAGAATTAAGCAGATGTTTTTGGTTCCAAGCTTCAAATCAGAAGTTGAGGCCAAAATGCTCTTTTCACAGTGAGATAAAGCCATTTTGGCCTCTGGAGTTGTAACAGACAAAACCATTAATGATACAGCCATGATCTTTTCTGGCAATACTAGAGCTGAAAATAACAATATAAGTGATTTGAGCAGATGTTTTTGGTTCAACTT